>NC_084797.1:167090309-167690309 GCF_963169125.1 Humulus lupulus | reverse complement strand
TAATCATAAGCATAATCATAATCATGCACATTTGCAGAGACTCAAGCTCTGATCAATTCTATATTCAACATTTAGGCCATTTTCTTACCTGTACATACTGGGTGCAGTGTTCTTACCTTTAGTCCAAGCACAGGTTACCAATAAACGACCCTCGAGCACGATCCTGATTCTGAGCCCCTAGCGATAACCTAGTCACATAGTAGGATCGATCTCGAGCTTTTAGGTTTGATTTCTCAGACTCAAAACCTACCCGCAGCCCCCAAACATTTGAGACGCGACCCTTTCAAGTCAAAGGCATGAGCCTTTTCTCTATCTGCGCAGTGTTGCGGCGCCAATAGCTCTTTGCCACCAGCTTCTCCTTCGACCGATTTGAGCCGCAGTGCCCCTAGAACAGGGTCATGGCTCGACATGAAAACCCATATTTTCCTTTATTTTTCCCTTGCCAAATCCCTCCATAAACCTATCCAAACATAGCCAAATCTCATAAACAAAATCCATAATCAACTCAATTGCCCAAAACCATCAAAACCTAAGCTTCAACCCAATAAAAAACTCATCAAAACTATAAAATCCAATCAAAGATTAAAAGCTCAAAAAATCAAAATGTAAAGCTTGGATTACCTCTGATTGATTTGTTTTATAGTTAAATTGTCCACCTAACAAGCTTCTAATTTTTCCTAGAATCAATATGACTCGATCCTTGGTTGAATCCGAGTCCTAAAACTCAAGCTTCCTTCAAAAATGAAAACGGGCGTCAAATGACGAACGGGAAAGAGAGAGCACCATAAGTTCTCTTTTTATATATTCTATCAGGTTACTTCAAGCTTAACTAACCTCAAACAAACCCGAATGCTCGGGGTCCCAAAAACGCCTCTTGGGTAAAATAGTAAAATTCCCATAATTCCCTCCTGATCTCACTAACTCCCAATATATCATCAAATAATCATTCCCATTACCCAATATCCTGGTAATGTACTAAATACCTGTATACCCCTTGACACACACCAAGTCAAGAATGGGCCCTGTTGTGACTTTCCCACTAGTTTGCTCCCTAGGATCATCTCGTGTCGATTAACCCAAATATATCCACATAATAATGTGGTCTCACACATATATCACATATATGTCAAATATACCCATAACGACCAAATTACGAAAATTACCCTTTAAATCAGAATTGGGCCCACATGCATATCTAATACACCTAAACATGCATATCAAGTCATATTATAATATAACTCATATAATCATAAAATGATACACATATATATATCAAATAATTCAATAATTTTCCATCCTGGCCCCCTAATCAAGGCCCTAAGCCTTGTTAGGTAATTTGGGACGTTACAACTATCCCCTCCTTACAGAAATTTTTTCCTCGCAATTTTTCCTGAATAGCCCAGGACATAAATCCAACACATCTGATTCCAGTTCCCAAGTCGCTCCCTCGACCTTACTGTTTCTGTAGAATACCTTAACCAAAGGTATCGTTTTGTTCCTTAGAACCTTGTCCTTTTTGTCTCATATCTGGACTGCCTGTTCCTCATAGGAAAGATCTGCCTGAAGTCCCAGATCATCATAACTCATCACATAAGTCTCATCCCATACATGTTTGCTCAACTTGGATATGGTAAATACATTGTGTATGGCCGACAGTGCTGAAAGTAAGGCCAATCTATAGGCCACTTGACCGATCCTATCCAGAATTTCAAACGGTCCTACAAATCTAGGGCTCAACTTGCCCTTATCTCCTCACCCCTTTCCATGGTGAGATTCAAGGGAAGACAAAGTCTTCCACTTAGAACTCCACGATCCTGCATTTCAGATTAACATAACTTTTTTGTCTATTATGCGAAGCTAGCATCCGAGCTTTAATTTTTTTAAAAACCTCAATGGTCCTCTGAACTACCCCAGAACCCAAATATTTCCTCTCACCCATCTCATCCCAGTGAATGGCCAATATACATTTCCGACCCTACAACATCTCATAAGGTACCCTCTCAATAACAGGATAACGCTCTCTGATTTACCATCAGTCTGAGGATAATAAGTTGTACTGAACTCCAACTGTATACTCATCGCCTTCTGTAACCTTCCCCAAAACATGGAAGTAAAGATAGGGTCCTTATCCATCAGGATAGACCTCAAAGTCCCATGAAGGCGTACTATCTTTCTCTCAAATAGAGATCTGCATACTAGTCAACTGTATTATTCATCCTCACTGATAAAAGTGAGCTGACTTTGTATACCAGTCCATAATAATCTGAACTAAATCACACTGGCCCACTGTCTTGGGCAACCCCATCACGAAATCCATCGTGATGTCCTCCCACCTCTACTTTGGGATATTGCCTGTAATGGCCTAACTGGTTTTTGATACTCTGCCTTGACCTGATAACAGGTCAGGCACTTTGCCGTGTACTCAGTTACGTCCCTCTCCATCCCAGGCCACCAATATAAAGTTTTCATATTATGGTACATCTTCATGGTGCCTGGATGAAGAGAACAAGGGGCAGCACAAGATTCATCTAGAATCTCCCGTTTGATCCTAGTAAACTCATGTCTGACACTGCATAGTCCTTAGCTAATCTAGCTAAGACATTCCCCTCAATCCTTCCCATCTGTGGGTCACTCAATTGTTTTCCTTTACTCCTCTCTAAAAGAGTAAATTGAAGTGTAATGTCGACCAACTAGCCCACCAGTAACTCTACTCTAGTTCTGGCCATATCTTTCAATTAACATGATGCATAGGCAATCACCTTTTTATGTCAATGGAATAACAATCCTTAAGAACTCTTCCACAAAACACATATAATAATACCCTGCCAATTCAAGGAAATTCCTGACCTCTGAGGCGTTCCTTGGCCTTGGCCAATCTCTGACTGAGAGTCTACCAAAGTATAGTCGATAGAGACGATCACAAACCAATTCAAGTAATCATTGAACACCTTGTTCATCTATCCATCAAAACAACTAGGGTATTAGTTAAACCCCAAAGGCATGACTCAACACTCCTAGTGCCCATATCTAATATAAAAGGCAGTCTTTTGTATAACCCTTCTCCTTGATCCTCAGCTGGTAATAACCATATACAAGATCTACCTTGTAGAATACCATCTTACTCAATAACTGAACCTTTAGTCTCCACATTTCAGCTAAAGTTTTTCAATACAGTGCCCTAGACTTGGTTCCGTCCCTGGCACCAACATAATCACCATTCTATCTTTTGGTGTAGAAGTAACCCTGGCAAACCCCTGGAAACACATCCAAAAACTCACAGACTAATCCAGTCTGTCCTGGTCCCATTGGCATGACGTAAGTGGTATCCACCACACTAGCTAAGAGTCCTATGCATTCTCCTGCAATAGGCCTCTAGCTCTAAGTACAGATGTCATAAGTATGTAAGGTCCATGCACAGTACCGAAAATACAAGGGTTTTTCATCCTCAAACTCAAGGGTTACTATATTTTCCTTACAATCTATCATTGCCCCATACTTGGCTAACCATTCCATATCCAGGATCACATTGAAGTCGGTCATAACCAACTCTATCAAGTCAACTAATGAGTCCCTTCCCACCATAACCTAACCCATCTCTTAAAATTACCAATAGAGTACCGAATTCTCATCATATCATAACCACGTAATTTCCATATCAAGTTTATGCCTCTCTTAAATGCAATAAAAAATGAACAACATGGCACAAAAATAAGTTAGCATAATACAAGAATCAAAACTAGGAAGCTGAACTGCCACTACTGAGGAACCAACCTTAATCTTAGTCTCTGACTCTGACTGTGTCAGAGCGAACACTCAAGCTGGAGTCGAGCTATCTGCCCCTTTTGGGTCATCCTTCCTTAACCCTGGGCAATCCCTCTTGAAATGCCCAACCTTACCACATAAGTAACATGCCTTTGCTTGTCATCCCCCCCAGATGATGTCTCTTACACCGAGTGCATTCTGGGTAGAGTTTCCAATCCTCATCCTCACCCTGATGGCCTATCTGAACACTTTGGAACCCCTTTTCTAAACCAGAGAAATCGAATACATCGGTAACTTTTCTTTTCTAATCATTGGGGCACCTCCCCCTACATGATCAAATAAATAGAGGTATCGCTGCTTGAGCTCCATGCTTTCTGGAATTCTCCTTCCAAATCTTATTTCCTATGCCCTCAACAACAAAGGCCCTCCATACCACCCAAGCATAGGTAGAGATCTCATGAATTGGGGGCTATTCTAACACCCTGAGCTATCCCGGAATTCAATCCCTGGATAAATTGCTCCTTCCGAGCCACATCCATCGGTACCATGTCAACAATAAGCTTGGCCAACCCATCAAATCTATTAACATACTCTATTACTGTTACATTTCCATGAACCAGGTTCAGAAATTCATTTGTCTTAGCAGTCTTAACTGCATCACAGTAATATATTTCAATAAACAACTGCCTAAACTCTTTCCAGTTCATCATGGCTATATCACGTGTCTGAGATTGCACTTCACACCATGTTCGGGCATCGTTCTGCAACATATATGTACATAGATCACCCTATCATGACCTACCACCCCATACTGTCGAGGATGGAACTGATCATGCCCATCCATTACTTAGCTCTTAATGGATCTAGGCCTCCCTAAAAATCTGGAGGGGTAATATTCCTTGAACCTTTCACACGAAAATTCCCATCTGTTCTCAACCCTAGGCTGAGCCAATATCAGTGCCACTCCTGACATAACAAAGGAAGAGGTGTTCCCTGACAGAACCTACTGTTTCAAACACCTGATCTCTTCCTCTTGCCTCTACAATCTTAATTGCATATCTGTAAACACCTGCTGCCAATTCTGAGGGGCAGGCGGAGGGCACAGGCCCTGGCTGTAATTCCCAACCCCAATATAACCACCACCAGGTCCCATTAACTGCCTTGGGTACATAACCTCTGATTGAGTCTGTAGTCAATAACATGACACATTAAGCATGATGAACACATTCTAAAGCTTTCCCCATGAAAACAATCATACAAAACCACATTCGCATACCACTGTAGTGCTAAAATACATGCCCACAACATTCAAACATCAACCAATAACCCTTCTCTTGCAAACCAAATATGATGCTCTTTATTCTAGCATGCAGATAATACATTCATATATTCACTGAGCAGGTAATCACATAATCATATAATTCGTCAAGGGTCAGGCCTTATCATAATCTCATGTTTCCTAATAAGGCATACAAGTAAAGCATTTATATATTATTTAAGCAATTAAACACATAACCACATAAATAGTCACCATACCCTAAGTGGAGCTTGTCTTTAGTGATGAGTGTACATGCCTAGCTTGTCTTCAGGAACCCTTAACCTTGGCACGCTCTGATACCAAGTTGTAACGCCCTACTACCCAGGGACCGTTACACTGTGTATTTTAATAGTGCTAAACTTGCTAAATGAGTCATTTGGCCATAATCGTGTAACTAAATGTGATTAACGGTTCAAGGTTAAAAATTTTGGTTAAAGATACAAATGTTTCACTAAAAAATTTACTGTATACATGGGATCCAAAAATACATTTAAAAAGTTAATTACAATAAAAGAGTTACAACCTACCGACCTAAGCGGCAAAATAGGGTTTTACCCTATTTCTCTTTAAACCTTCGGTCGTGGTGGTCGAGCAGCCGCATATGTACACATCGTCACCTAAGCTCTCCAACTCAAGGTTGTTCCAGCTTTCTTTTCCCTTTACCTGCACCACATAGCACTCGTGAGCCAAGGCTTAGCAAGAAAACTTAAATATGCTCATAAGCAGTTAACAACATATATCCAAATCATAACAAGCATGCCTAGTAGTGATAACCCAACTCATGCATGCATACTAATCATATAAATGACTACAGTGTCATATGAGACTAATTGGCCAAGATAAATGATCAATGAATCATATCGGGGTCAAATGCCCAAAATACATGATTATGGAATCGTACTGGCTCAACACCCTATGATATAGAACTAATAAGTCAAGTGTATGATGCACTCCTGGTCAGGCTAAACAATATGGACCAACGCTCCGCACTATTGCCATGCTGGACTAATAAGTCAATGCCTTACGACCAGCACTCAGCGTGCTAATGCCGTCCTTGACTAATAAGTTAGTGATTTACGATCAGCACTCAAAGTGCTAATGTCGTCCTTGACTATTATGTCAATGATTTACAACCAGCACTCACCATGCTAATGTCAACCTTGACTAATAAGTCAATGCTAGGATATGGGACTAATAAGTTACTCTGGGTCCCTTGACCCTATCCTCTGTATAAGCCTTGGCGCTAACCAAGACTCCAAGTGCTAATGCCACCCTTGACTAATAAGTCAATGCTTTACCACCAGCACTCGACGTGCTTAGGCCGTCCTTAACTAATAAGTGAATGCTTTATGACCAGCACTCGATGTGCTAAGGCCATCCTTGACTAATAAGTGAATGCTTTACGACCAGCACTAACCATGCTAATGTCGTACTTGACTAATAAGTCAATGCTCGGGCCCAGCCCTAGGATATGGGACTAATGAGTCACCTCGGGCCCATTGCCCAATCTTCTATATTACCAACTTTGGAGCGGATCCAATAGGTCGGTCAAGTGTATGATGCACTCCTGGTTAAGCATAACTATAACGAGCAGTGCTCAGTGCGCTATTGCCGTCCTTGATTAATAAGTCAAGCCTTTCTCAATAAGGTAATGCAAATAGGCATACATAATATGTCAAATATGCAGATACAAAGCATTCAACATGCTTAATCAATAATCATAAGCATAATCATAATCATGCACATACTCATGCGCTCATGCCCTATTCATGTTCCTATTAAAAAATTCTTGAATCACAAGCATAATAATAATCATGCACATTTTTAGAGACTCAAGCTCTGATCTATTCTATATTCGACATTTAGTCCAAACACAGGATACCAATAAACGACCATTGAGCATGATTATGATTTTATGCCCCTATCGATAACCTAGTCACAACCATAATGTAGAATCCCATCAATAACGAGTAAACACAGGCTTCCAGTCCAAGTCCTAGCCTCCGGGATGTCGAATCCTTCCAAACCAGGTAGTAGGATTAATCTCGAGCCCTTAGGTTTGAGTTCCCGCACTGAAAACCTCCCCGAGGCCCAAAATCCCTTAAGCATCGTGGCCTTCAAACATTTGAGCCATGACCCGCTCAAGTTAGAGGCCCGATCCTCTTCTCTGTCTGCTCAAGCACCACGACGCCAATAGCCCTTTGGCACCAACTTCTCCTTTGACCGATTTGAGCCGCGACGCCCCAAGAATAGGGTCGCAGCTTGACATGAAAACCCAAATTTTCCTTCATTTTTCCCTTGCCAAATCCATCCATAATCCTATCCACACATAGCCAAATCTCATAAACAAAATTCCCAATCAACTCAATGGCCAAAACCATCAAAGCCTAAGTTTCAACCCAATCAAAAACTCGTCAAAACTATAAAATCCAATAAAAGATTAAAAACTCAAAAAATAAAAACGTAAAGCTTGGATTACCTCTGATTGAGTTGTTTTATAGTTAAATTGTCCACCTAACAAGCTTCTAATTTTTCCTAGAATCGATATGACTCGATCCTTGGTTGAATCCGAGTCCTAAAACTCAAGCTTCCTTCAAAAATGTTAACGGGCTTCAAATGATGAACAGGAAAGAGAGTGCACCATATGTTCTCTTTTTATATATTCTATTAGGTTACTTCAAGCTTAAGTAACCTCAAGAAATCTCAAATGCTTGGGGTCCCAAAAACGCCCCTCGTGGTAAAATAGTTAAAATTCTCAGAACTCCCTACTGATCTCACTAACTCCCAATATATCATCAAATAATCATTGCCATTACCCAATATCCCAGTAATGTGCTAAATACCCATATACCCCTTGACTCACACCAAGTCAAGTATGGGTCCTACTTTGATTTTCCCACTAATCAAGGCCCTAAGCCAAATATATCCACATAATAATGTGGTCTCACACATATATCACATATATTCCAAATATACATATAACGTCCAAATTACGATAATTGCCCTTTAAATAAGAAATGGGCCCACATGCATATTTAATACACCTAAACATGCATATGAAGTCATATTATAATATAACTCACATAATCATAAAATGATACACATATATATATATCACATAATCACATAATTCCATAATTTGCCATCCTGACCCCCTAATCAAGGCCCTAAGCCTTATTAGGTAATTTGGGACGTTACAGTAGACATCCTGAGTAAGCTTCGGCATAAAGATGCCTTGCAGCGAATCCTCGAGAAGTACAGGGTAGATGATAGGGAAACATTAGTGCGTCTAGCTCAGGATGACGAGAGGGCGCAAGAGAGCATTCACGGACTCAGGCCTTGGAGCGCCTCTCATCTCCAAGCAGGTGTAGCCCTGCCGCTACACCAGTACTATGTCGACTTTCTTAAGTTTGTTGGCATATCTCCTTTCTAACTATCCAGGAATGGATATCAGGTACTGGGAAGGGTTGTATGTACTGTACAAAAGGCAGAACTGGTCTACTCCATCCCCAGCCAAACTATTGTACATCTACAATTTTCAGCAATGTGCAAAGAAGGGGGAGAAATGGGGATATTACACCATGATGAAGCACATAGTTCCCAGGAGAGGCTACAAAGCCGCAAGCGGCAATGAGAATCATGCTCGGGATTATAAGGACTAGTTCTTTTGAGCAAATGACTTCCCGACAAGGACACACCCCACATTACTCCTAGACTTCGTTACAGTTGGTAAGTACCTCTGTCCACGCGTAAGTTAGTACAAAAGTATTTAGTTCGCAACTCATCCTAGTCCGTGTCGCCTTCATCAAGCCTGTTTTTTTTCACTCCTTTCGTCGACTCTTTCGATGAAAGTCTTTGGGCGATGGAGTCCATTTACAAGGAGGAGCTGGAGCTTGGCTTCCTTGTCACCGATGCCCACCTCTGACAATACGGGCTTCTATAGGCGAGACTAAGCATAAATCCGGTGGTGTTAACAAAATTCCAGGATTTGAAGCAATCTCATAATATGGCAAGGCTACACACAGAGTACGTGGCAGCCAAGGCAGAACATCAGTACATACAATGCCCTCGCGAGGAGCATGCGGAGAGTGCCCTTGCCATTAAGGCGGCTGCAGCGGCGAAAGAAGACGAGGAACTTGAGGTGAAGCTCAAGGCGGGAATTGAATCATCTTCCATGTTTCAAGGTAAATATCTAATCATACTTGACTACTCTAGGCGTGTAAGGGATTGAACTAGTCCCGACCATTCCTTATTCTCTCCCTCCCTTCTCGACTGTGGCCAAGTTTCAGAGCGTTGCTGGTCCGTGGAGGAGTACCAAGATTACCAGGATCTTATCAACATGTTCCTCTGCAACCCGAGGAGGAAGAAACATCCTCAAGGCATCGTGCCTCTTGATAAGACGACGACTATGCACGGCTCCTAGTTTTGTCAGTACGAGACCAACTTAACACAAGAGATGGGTCAACTTGTACGAAAATTCACTAGTACTATCCTCCATTTTAGAGGAGCCTTATCGTGGTAGGGCTCCCTAAGAGTTTTATTTTTCCTTTATGCACATGTGTTATCTTTTTGTGGTTTTCCTTTCATTTATCAAGACTAACGAAGGTGTTTCTTTTGTGCAGACAATATGGGCCTTTCAGACTTGGTGCGTTTGAAACGTCGAAGGGTGTTGGGCCCTTCTAAGATTGACACTCTGATGAACCCAATACCGGTGCCCATGCTTTCTTCAACTCTTCCAACACCCTTTGCCACTGTTCCAACGACCCTTGCCCTAAGTGCAACAACTGCTGGCGAGGTCATAGACCTCGAGACCTCCTCTCCTAGAGATGAGGGATTCTCCGGGAAAGGAAAAGAGATCCCTTCCAACCCCTCTCAAGTCAAGGACCCCCGGTTGGTCATCTTTTTGGAGTATTATGATGACGATGGCTCGGATTTGCACAGGGAGGTCACCGAGTACTACAATGCTCGCATCAGTGAAGGCAATGAGAGTGTCTGACTGTTGACTGAATATCTGTGCGAGGAGTGGGGGAAGGAACCCATCGTTGCTCCTCATCGCAAAGAGCTTACACCTCTCCTTACGGGTAGAATAGGAGATAGGTCCTTGCCACTCAGCACAAAACTCATGCAAGGAATAGCAACATCCTTATGCAAGATGTCCGCCGGCAGCTTCGCCCGTTGCGACGGTGACAATGAGGTGGCGCTGGTGGCAACCAGCCGCCATGCTTCCACTAGGGTAAGTCTTGATTTCTGTTCAAGTTCAATGAGTATTTTTTGTCTTTTTGGCTGACTCATCATTCTGAATTTACAGGTTGCATCCCTAAATCTACGACTTGGGGACCTGGTGCTGACGTGGTCCCTCGAGTTGAAGAAGACTTAGGAGGAGCTGGATCGTGTCCAGGTCGAGCTTGCTCAAATCTAGGAGACTGTAGTCCCTATAGAGGAAGATTCGCGGCTCCAGAAAGTGGTGGAGGACACGAAGGCCCGCGTCCAAGAGGTGGAGGACCAATTGGTCATGGAGAGGTCGAAGCTATCTTCCTTGGAGGAAACATCCTCCAAGTTATTGGAAGATGCCACAGGCTGCACACAAGCTGTGGAGGAGGAACTGGCCTGAGTCCGCGAGGAGTTTCAGTTGAGCCGATTGGAGCTTGAAGCCCGTGTCAGTGAACTGAAAAAAGCCAAAGGGAACTAGGAAAAGATCTCAACGTGATGGCCGAGGACATGCTCTTCGTTTGGTGGCAGAGTAACAAAGACATGGATCTCTCGTTCACAGAGTATCCTGACATGAGGACTAAACTCGAGGCATGCCTCGAGGTGGACACTGCCCGTGGGGCTCAAGAGAGAGAGGCCTCGACGGAGGGGCAGACTATTGAGGACAACTCGGTGATCGAGCTGGTGACAGAGGTACCATCAGGCGAATGCCCCCATTAATTTTTCTTTGTTCACCCTTTTTTTTTTAACTGAATAGGCATGTGTGCCATAGCTTTTAAGGTATAGACAATCAATGCTCGAGCCCCTGAGCACATTTGTAATTATTTTCCCGTTTAACTATGCATCTTGCCTTACCTTTTCACATGATATGGTGCTCTGAATTCAACGTAACATAATTACCACGAGAATAAGCACTCAAATCACCTTAGGCACTTGGTATCATAAATTCAACGTAACCTAATTGTCACGAGAACAAGAACTCAACCCATCTTAAACACATGGTTCTATAAATTCATCGTAAGATGATTGTCACGAGAAGAAGAACTCACACCACTTTAAACACCTGGTTCTATAAATTCAATGTAATATGATTGTCATGAGAATAAGAACTCACATCACTTTAAACATCTGGTTCTATAAATTCAACGTAACATGATCGTCACGAGAACAAGAACTCACACCATTTTAAAGGTGAATCCAAAGTTTAGTCACTTGTAGGCTCATAATCCTAGAAGTAAATTTAATGCGAAATTTAATATTGGTAATAACTCGGCGTCCTATGTCCCCGTAATCCAAAGATCCAGGCTTTCAGGGGTTCATGCACATGAAACGGTCTGCCCCCCGAGTACGCACCACTCGGGAGGTCGGCCATGGGTTTCAACAATGCTCTTCGAGTGAATATATTGTTGATTCCAGATCGTCTCTCACCTCCTTGGGAGGTGATGTTAACGAGATGTCCAAGCATAAATGGCTCGGGCATCCATCCGTATCTCATAGGCTAGGGCTTGGTTATTACTCCTCGGGCGCGCACTATCCTCAAGAGGTAACCTGAATTCCTACATATGCATTTTCTAGCTATGGGATATAGTGACACTAAGGGTGCCTCGCTTGTCGAATAGCCAAGCTCCCCATGTCATGGATTTCAAAGGGTGAGGTACGGGGTACTCGACCTTCCGTTCACATTCGATGATCAAGAGACTTGATCAGAGCTCCTCAGGCTCGGTGTTCATGGGAGGTGACAAAAGTCTTTTCTCGCACTACTTTGGTTATCCAGCTCCTAGGTGCTAAGCTCTGTTCTTTCTGGAACAAGCTGCCTTCTAGGCTAGACTTGAATAGTTTTCTAGGATTTTATATTCCTAGGATGGTGATGCTAGGCTTACTCCTTGACAAGCTTAGTTTCCTAGGTTGTTCCTTGTGAGGCGTAATGCTGCCCTAACTCCATGCCCCCCAAGTGATCAGAGACTAGTGTGCGCTCACTTGTTCAGGCGAGCGGGTGATCTTACATGGCACTAATAGAAAAAAAGAAACAAAAATATATAAGCAAACAATAAAATTTCATGTTTTACATACATGGTTTTCATTAAATACGTCCAAAGGCTACAAAGGGTACATCAGAAATAATCAATGTTTGTTGCTCTAATTACTGGTAATACCTGTGAAGATGCTCTGCATTCCACACGTGAGGAATCAACTCCCCACTTAGTTAGACCAACTTGTATGTTCTCGAACACACAACGCTCTCGACTTGGTATGGGACTTCCAAGTTAGTTCCCAACACACCTGCACTGGGGTCTCGCGTGGCTAAGGAGACTCTTCGCAACACTAGATCTCTGACCCAAAACTTTCTATCTTTCACTTTGGAGTTAAAAATATGGCTACCTTCTATTGGTAGGACGCTGCTCGAAGCTGAGAAGCTTAACACAGTTCCTCCATGAGCTCTAGGGATTCTCAAAGTAAAGCATGGTTCGTGGTCGGGTCATACGTGTCCCATTGGTGTGTGGAGATTGCTGCTTCAACTGGGAGCATAGCCTCGTATTTTTAGACCATCGAGAAGGGAGAATGGCCAGTGGAGGTCTGGGAAATGGTGCGGTAGCTCACAATGCCCTAGGTAGCTCCTCAGGCCAAGCTCTTTTTGCCTACTCTAGCCTTTTCTTCAAAGTGGACTTGAGTGTCTTGTTAACTGCTTCCACTTGGACATTTGCTTGCAGATGGGCCACCGAGGAGAAGCTCTTCATGACTCCATGTCGTTGAAATAATTCCGAGAATACTTCACTGTCGAATTACAATCTATTGTCGAAGACTATCTTCCTCGGGAGCCCATATCGATAAACGATGTTCTTGATGACTAAGTCCAAGGCCTTTTTTAGAGGTGATCGTAGCGAGTGGTTCGGCCTCGACCCACTTCTTGAAGTAGTCGATGACTACTATAGCATATTTCACTCCTCCCTTACCGGTGGGCAAGGACTCGATAAGGTTGATGCCCTAGACAGCAAAAGGCCATGGGCTGGTCATCTGTGTAAGTTCATTTTCAGGCATTTGGGGAATGTTGGCGAAGCGCTGGAATTTGTCGCATTTCTTGACATAATCCATCGCATCTCCATTCATGGTGGGCCAAAATTATCCTTGCCTTAAGATTATTTTTGAAAGGCTCTGCCCCCAGCGTGATCTCTGCGAAATCCCTCGTGTTCTCAGAGTATTAGACTGGCTTCGTGCTTGGACACAACACGAAGCAAAGGCATGGAGTAACCTCACCTATAAAGCCTATTATCCATGATTATGTACCTCGGTACTTGATACAACAACTTCTGAGCTGCCTTCTTGTCTTGGTGCAGCTCCCTGGAGACGAGATATTTGACTATTGTCCATCCACCCATCTTGGGGTTGTATAAATTCCACCTCATCTGGAGTTCAGATACTTAGAGACTCCAAGTAATCAATGGGGACCACATTGATCAACTTAGCATCTTCGGTCGTGGCCAGATTAGCCCAGGCGTTAGCATTGGAATTCTTCTCTTTCAGCACATGCTGAATAGTGAATCTTCGGAAGTTATGCAACATTTCTTGAGCCTTTGCCAGGTGTGCTGCCATCTTTGTTCCCCGGGACTGGTATTCTCCGAGAACCTGGTTCACAATGAGTTAGGAATCACTAAAGATCTCGAGGCCCTCGGCCTTGAGCTCCAATGCAATAGGTAGCCCAGTGATTAAGGCTTCGTATTCTGCTTCATTGTTAGAGGTGGAAAACCCAAATAGAAGAGCATTATGCACTCTGTGACCGTCAATGGAAACCAGAATAAGTCCAGCCTCGACACCATTTTCGTTCGAAGACCTATCAACGAACAGCTTCTAGGTTGGTCTGATCACTGGGGTACCCTCAATCTTTTCCTGATTCCCCATGCACTCAATGATGAAATCAGTGAGTGTCTGACATTTTATGGTAGTCCTCGGATGGTAGGTGATGTCAAACTGACTCTACTACACCGACCACTTCAAGAGTCTTACTGACGACTCGTGTTTCTAAAGGTTGTGAGGACCTTAACCAGATGTGTCTAGAAGTAGGATCTTAGCTTCCGAGAGGCCATCATTAAGCAAAAAGTTAGCTTCTCCATCAGTGGGCACCTAGATTCTACCCCGAGGAGTCTTTCGCTAACATAATAGACGGGGTGCTGAACACGATTTTCTTCCCTTACGAATGCAACACTCATGGAATCCTCCGAGACAACCATGTAGAGCAGGAGAGGTTCTCCATCTACTGGCTTGGATAGAATTGAAGGATTTTCCATGTGCGCCTTAAGCTGTTGGAATGCATGTTCACACTCTTCCATCCATTCAAACCTCTGATTTCCTCGGAGGCCATTGATGAAAGGGATGCACTTGTCTGTTGCCTTAGAGACAAAATAGTTCAAAGCTACAATCCTCTTTATCAGGCTCTAAACATCTTTATGCTTTCGAGGAGATGGCATCTCGATTAGGTCCTTGATCTTCTCGGGGTTCGCCTCAATTCCCTGAGAACTGACAATGAAGCATAGGAACATACCAAAGGCAACCCCAAATGTGCACTTTTGGGGGTTTAACTTCGTTCCGAACTGGCAGAGCACCGTGAAAATCTCAGTCAAGTCACCCACATGGTCAGGGGCGGTCCTGGACTTGACCAGTCGTCTACATAAACCTCCATGTTCCACCCCAATGGGTTCTTGGATATCTTGTTAACCAGCCTCTGGTAGGTAGTGCCAACATTTTTTAGCCTGAAAGGCATCACGATGTAACAATGGACACACTTATTGGTTTGAAAACTAGTGTGCTCCTGATCCGCGATGTGCATGGATATCTGGTTATATCCCAAGTATGCATGCATGAATGACAACAACTCGTAGCCAGATGTGGCGTCGACCATCTAGTCTTTCTTTGGGAGTGGGAAGTAGTCATTCAGACAAGCCTTGTTAAGGTCCAAGAAATCAATGCATGTCCTCCAGATTCCGTTTGGCTTTGGCACGAGGACAGGATTGGACAGCCATCTGGGGTACTGGGCCTCTTTCCAAGTTTAATAAAACATCTGTTGCTTCTATTGGATGGGAGCAAAGCTAGGGTTGATATTCAAGGCATGGAATATGATATTCGAATCAATACCAGTCATGTCGGAATGTGACCATGCAAACAAGTCTTGATTTTCGCAAAGGACACCCACCAATGTCTCTCAGACTGCTGTTTTCAAGCTTCCCCCAACTTTTATTTTTCTATCGGGGGTGGAGGCATCATGAAATGCTTCCTCCACCTCCTATATTGGTTCAATGGTTGTCTCTTCTTGAACCCTTGGGTCTAACTCGTCGGGCCCAGTCTCTTGGACAACTTGTACTTTTGATACCTCGGGCTTCTCGAGCCTTCCTCCTTCTCGGGGCCTTCCTCCACCACCATCATGAGAGTTTTGAGGGAGACATTGTAACATTGTCTTGCCTCTTTCTGGTCTCCATAGATCGTACCAATTCCTACCTCCGTGGGGAACTTCATCCATAGATGGCGGATGGAGGTGACGGCTCCGAACTCCACCAGCACAGGTCATCCTAAGATGGCGTTGTACGCCGAGGAATAGTCCACCACGAGAAAGGTGCAGTATTTGAAGGCCTGGCGTGGCACCTATCCAAGCATCACATGGATCTTTATCTATCCCATCAGGATGAGGGCCTCTCTCAAGAATCCGTAGACTGTCGAGGCGCATGGGGACAAGTCTGTCGTGGTCAGCCCTATCTTCACGAAGGCTGACTTAAGCAGGATTTTCACCAAACTCCCATTGTCTACTAGAATTTGTGCCACAATTTTGTTGGAGATTTGGCTCTCAATCACCAATGGGTCATGATGCGAGAAGTGCACTCTCTGAGCATCGTCTTCGGAGAATGTTATGACTTGGTCAGTCATTCGTGGCATTTGGGCAGACAATTGGGCCTAAGCCATTACTTCATCATCGTGATTCAAAGCTCGTGCATACTTGTTCTGTGAGCTTCGTTAAGTACCCCCCAAGTGTGGCCATCCTGAGATGGTTCCTACCTGCCTGTTCATCGGAGGAGGTCCTTGGGCCACTTGATGTTGGGGAACTACAAGAGCTACTGTTGGGACCTGTGGTGCAACAGGTGGGACCACTAGTCCTGCCACAAGAGGTTGTGCTTGACGCGCTCCACCCTTAGCATATTGATGGAGGTGTCTCAGCTTGATGAGATTCTCAATCCCATCCGTGAGTTGGCGACACTCATTGGTGTGGTACCATATGTCATTGTGGAAACGAAAAAAATTCTAGGGTCGTGCCTTTCCCTTTCTCTCTGGATGGGCTGCGGCTTCCTGTAGTGTATGTGTTGTGCCATGGCCACGAATATATTCTCTTAGGAGTTTACCAAGTTAGTATACTCGGAATACCACGAGACACACTTCTCGCCATATGTGACTCCCTGCTCAGCCTGTGCGGCTCCACTTCCCTTGGACCTCTAGCCCGTGCCTTCCCCCTACGCCTACTACTACTGGGAGCTCGACTGGATTCAGTAGGCTAGGTGGGGGCAGCAACTCCAGCACTGAATTCAGGCTGAAAAGCGCTATATCCAGTGGGTGCTGCCCCGTACCATGGTGGAGCCATACTGAATCCAGGAGTGGGCACGGCGCTATAACCGGAAGGTGGAGCGCTTTGGCTAGGTTGGACTCCCCTCGAGCTCGGTTGGACGAGAACAAAAGTGGAATATTGGATTCCCGAACCACAGGGCCAGGCACGGCCGAGGTAGGAAAAATGGCGGACGCTTTGAATGCCCCAATCTGGGCATCCTCCTAGCTAATATATTTTTGTGCTCGATGAATCAAGTCATCGAGACATCGACATCCCCTTCATTGGAGATAGGTGGTCAATGGGATCCCAGCCACCGTCATCGGGCAGTATGGATGGAATTTTGAAGCCTGGTGGTAGAGGGGCCTAAAAAATGTGGGGAGCGCATGGCTCCACTTCTACGTCTTCCAAGTCAGACTCATGGCCTTGTCTCCTGGCCATCCTGAGCATTATCCGCTTCAGACATTCTAATTCAGCATGGAGCGGTTCATGATCCTGGTTGATTCTCTGAGCTGGGTTATCTCTTCTCCGGGCATTGAGATTATCTTGGAGATTTGACAGACCTCTCCCAGCGGGCTCCTGTCCTACTGCCTTATTGCATCTTTGGGCATTGAGGTTGTCTAGCAGGTCAACTTGTCCTCAAAACACACCGTTACCCTCAAGACGAACCACTTTGGTGTCTCCGTCGGACTCGACATTTTCATTTATTGATATACTGATACTGGCTTCTCAATTTTTCGGGGCATTCCTTGAGTGGATCCCTAGAACGTTATTCCTACAGGGCAGGTTAGGTTCCAAGGGAATACCAGCTCCAGGCCTCGCGCGGTCCATATGGGTGCGTCGAGATGGAATGCCCCGAGCTCGACGTGCGCTAATTGCCTGGCGGTGCTCTCGGGCCCCAAGGCCATTACCTTTGCCAGTGTGCTGAGGAACCTAGTTACCTTCGGTTCTTGACAAGCACTCTTCTGCTTTGGAGCTAGATTATCTTCAATCTTTCTCTTACCACGATCCTGCGATGGCATCGGGGTTCCAACTCTTACTGGGTGCCCGGCGTGCACCTCAGTTGACAGATCTTGCGCCTCTACAGCAAGGTGCTTGGGAGGCACTGTCGCTGCATTAACATATGACACTCCAATGGGGTGCGCAGGCAGCACGCCAGTTGGGTGCCCAGCTGGTGCACTACCATTAGGGTCCACTCGCAACCCCTGGGATGCAAGAGTGGCCTTCATGGCAAACACCATCTCTTGTAGGACGGCGATGTTACCCTTTTGCGCATCGATCTTTTGTTGCTGGGTGGCCACTTGCTCATGGAGCATCACCACCTCCGGCGTCGCCTCTGCATCCATGGGCTGAGGATATTCTTCCTCATAGTACCCCTGGTTGACGTCGTCATCTTCGTCATCGTATTCGGCATCTTCGTCATAATCCTCTACCATCTCATGTATGTCCTGAGGTGGCTGCCGACTGGGTTTCCCTCCTTCGACTCCAGTAGGAGGGAGTACATCATCTGTAACGTTTTTTCGTGTAGTTACCATGAATGTGAGTGTTCCAAATGCTTTCTTCAAGCTCTCATGAATGCACCAAAATGTTGACTGTCTTTTTCGCTATCAACCTTAAAATGAGAGATTAAAGAAACAAGCAATATGAACACAATGATTTTTACGTGGTTGAGGTTATATAAGAACCCTAGTCCACGAATCTCTGGTATTAAGAGGATTGTAAGCTTGTGATGACATGTTCCAATGGTGTATTCTCATGCAGTGTTTAGATTGCTCTGAGTACAAGGTGTTTTCTCTCTAAAATACCGAACTCTTTACAATGAGACCCTCGACACTATTTATAAAGGATGTGGTAATTAATACTAATCATTTGTCATTAATATACATTCTTCCCGTTTTTTGGGGAATAATACCAATTCAATGCATTGGGCTGCATTGAATAGAGACTACGGCCCAAGCGAGATCTGCGTGGGCCACTACAGAAAGGTACCTACTTTATGGGGAACATGCCCCTGGACTGTCAGGGCATGCGGTACGTATTTTTCTATCAAACGGCATAGTGGGAGTGCGAATTGTTGAGTCGTACAATCGACAACACTATAAACGGATCGCCCAAAAAGGTTGTTAGGTATTCCTCTGATGTTGTTAACCCGCTTTGGCTGACACCTGTCTTATCCTTTAGATCCCGAGGATAAGGTCCTCGGCCTGGAATATAACTAATGGTAAGAAATCTGTGGACTGCCAAGCAGCTTTTGGGACATAGCCCTGGGGAGATGTCCACGTCCTTTCTTTATCCGAGGGGAGTAATCTCCGACTTTAGGACCAACCCCCCCAAGACTGATCCTCCGGGCGTGGCCTCATCAAAAGAAGTACACGTCCTGCTATATGTCCTACTTGGACTGTCACGTGTCCTACTCAGATGATCACGTGTCCTTGGATGAAAACACGGACAACAATAATATAAAATATATAATCTTAATTTTTATTAAAAAAATTATCATTTATGTTTAAAAAAATTATCTTATTATATATATATTTAAAAAATTATAAATAATATTTTAGTTTAATTTTTTATTTAATATGTTTATTTGATTTTTTTATATATAATATTATTTATTTATTTGAAATTTGACAGCAGAAATAAAACTAAGGAAACAAAACTAATCAAACAATATGCATTGTACGTATCACAAACACGTGAATGAACAGATCACTCCTCCAAATCATGAGTCTCTTCATTTTGGCTGTAGATACCTTCAGTTGGAAAGAATAATGTTGTACTTATTTATTTATTAATTTTAGAAAAAGAATGATGTACTCATTATGTGCATTCAAAAGTGGTTCAAAATAATTGAATGAGTCTCATTCAATTGCACACTATCGACTCGAAAGTGCTACGTACTACACTTCGTTTTTAACAAATAATAATTAATTTATAGGAGAGTATCTTGTAATTGTCTACCATCAAGGTTGTTGGCATTATTTAATGACGTATAAAAATTCACTGAAAATATGCGTAGAAAAATTCTGATTTGTATACGTCAATATAAATCTCTTAATATAAGAAAAGAATATGTATTGGAGTTATCAAGCCCTGCATAAATACTATTAAAACAAGGAGAGTTTTATTTTCTCTCATTATTAAATATATAAATACATTTCTTTTTTTTATTAAAATAAATTATTTATATCTGACTAAGATATATCATTTTTTTTTTGTTTATAATGCTGTAGCATTTCAAGGATATAAATTAATGTTATTGTCAAATCTCTATTACATACATATACAAAATTAAAAAATTTAACAAAAAAAAAAAAGAATATGGATGGTAGTTCTTAATTACCACGTCGTATCCAGTTATCCAAACGTTATTTTCAATCATTATATTAAATTAAATTTAAACAAAATATGTGAAACTATTTCTTTTTCGAACTCTCCTTCGCTGAAAAAACAATAAATACTAAAACCAATTAATTAAACAAATTAAAGTCTCTTAAAAAAAATTGAGTGTGTCTTTTCTTTTTTAAAAAAGTAATGAAAAGTAGTATTAATTTAAGGTGCGAGAAATATAAGACTAGAAGACGTAAAAAATTAATAACAATATAAATATAGGACCTATACTATAACACATTTAATTTTTTTAATAATATTGGGGAATCATTTTTCTATTTCCAGCACATAGATAAATATAATCTTATTTTTTTTATATGATGACGTACATTGTACTTATTTAGAATATCTTACAAATTTTTAAGAAATTTTAAATAAATTATGATACCGAAAATAGGGTTTAGACTATCTATTGCACGCGTGCATATTTTTTGTGTACGCGTGTAAAATTTGACAGTTTGAACCTTGTTATCTACTTCATAAGCTATTCAAAAAATTTTGAAATTTACATAGTGTTCTAAATAACTACAACATATTTTGTCATATAAATTTTTTTAAAATTATATCTATACAACTGTGGAAAATAAAAAAAAAATGTAGGGATATTGTCAATCCCTAAATTAAATATATATATATATATATCTATCTATATATTATATTTATATAAAATATCGCAAGAAAAGAGAAATAATTAAAGAATAGAGTAAATAGTATAGTTGAAAGTTGAGAATGAAATGGAAAAGTAGTTGAGAGGATTTTAAAAAGTAATGATTATCAAAATAAGTTCAATTGTCCTAACAGTCTAATGTAGAGGTGTTTAAAAGGTGATAATGAGGCGGCCTGTCCTAAGTTCACTTTCCTCACAAAAACTTCAACTCCAAATCAAAAATTATATATAAAGAAAAAAAATCAAATAAAAAAAAAATCCACATTATATTCAATTGTCAAATTCTCCAAATTAATATGAGATCAGTAATGATATTGGCATGTTCATCTATTCACATCCAATCACTACTACACAAATGGTTTTGTGACAGTTTATAATTACAACAATTAATTTTTTGCGCAAGTTTTAAAAGTGATGCAGAATCTCATAACGCAAATCAACTTGACATTTGCGTAAGTGCTACACTATCACAAATCTGGCATTTGCGATAGTTTTTCATTGACGCAAACGTCTGGCATTTGCGTCAATACCCAACTGCCACAAATGCCAGGCTTGTGACAATGGGGCACTGACACAAAGGCTAGGTGTTTGTGTCACTGGAGAACTGCCACAAATATCAAGATTGTGAAAGTGGGATATTGACGCAAATGACAGGTTAGTTTGCGTCAATGGAAACCTCCACGAATGCTAAAAAATAGAATTTTTTACGCCAATTAGGAATTGTCACATAATGTTTTAACCAAGTAAATTGCAAATGTTTATGCCAATTACCCTGGCCTATTTGATAAAATAAACAACAGCCAAAACAAAAAATATCAGGAAAAATAGAAAAATAGCAGTATAAACATAAAAAGAGCACCAGAAATCAATAAATATTTGTATAGTTAACCTTTTGTGAGTAAATCTACAAAAGTAAATCAAAGTTAATATATGTATATAGTTATAACTATTGTATTATAAATTTCTAAGCATTAAACACTTAAACTAAAATTTCCTCACCAGACTTATTCATTTGTTAATTGAGATATGCCAAAATTGATTCAGTCCACTCATCTCGTATCTCGTTGATTTTGTCAGCCGTATATGGAGTCATATTCTTAAACTATTTAAAAAATATTTAAAATAATATGTTAGAACACAATCCAAATAAAATAATAAGTGATAGTTTAAATTAAATTTAAAGGGTGGTAAAACAATACCTCATTTTTCAAGAAAGGTCTTCGGTCTAGGCTGTGAAATCAATTCTCTAGCAAACTTCATAACGTAAGAGCCACACTCAGTAGGCCCAATTTGGTTTCGACACTATTACAACATAGTTATCCAAATACAAGTGTAACTCCTTGTATAGCCAAGACTCAGTAGGCCCAGTTTGGTTTCGACACTATTACAACATAGTTATCCAAATGCAAGTGTAACGCCCTACATAGCCAAGACCATTAAACTATGTATTTTAAATAGTATTGGACTTGCTGTAGCATCCATAATTTTCAAATAAGGCTTAGGGTCTTGATTAGTGGGTCGGGAGGGCAATAATTGATTTAATTATGTTAATATGTGAATTTAATGATTATGTGATTAGAAATGCATGTTTAGGTGAATTAACTATACATGTGGGACTCATTTGGCTATTAAGGGCATATTTGTAATTTGAACCCGTTGAGAGTATAATTTTGAGCTATGTGTGGTGTTTCCGGCATGAGGAGATCATGTCCCGCGGTGTTAGCAGAGAGTCACGAAATTGGTGTTTAGTTGTGAAACTGGTAACTACTAGTAACCTAAGAATTAGTGTTGTTACTAAAATAATAAGTAAAAGGTGGTATTTTCGCAAAGAGTGAAAGGACTAGGTTTCCCTTGAGGTTTGGCAAAGAAGTGAGTTAGAGGGAGGGGTAGAATAGTCTTTTGGGCCGTAAATAGATAACATTTGGCTGAAGGAAGCCATACACATTTAACACTCTTCCATTCACCGATTTGGTTCTTGGGAGCTCTAGAAGGAAAAAACCAACAAAAGGCTTGAGGAAGCTACATTTTTGAGGAATTGGAATTGAAGTTCAAGTTGTGGAAAAGGATTAACAACCATTCACACTTAGGAATCTCATAATTTAAGAGGAGGTAAGGATTTCACTTCTGTGGTTTAGGTCATTTATGTTGTTCTTGAGAAATATGAGTTTGATTTCTAAATTTGGGTTTTGGGATAAATTTTTAAGGAACTTAAGCTTGGAAATTTAAGGATTGAAGCTTGGAGTGGCATTGGAGGCAGCCTAGAGTCGAAATCCGATCTAAAGGTAAGGATTCCTTCAAGTTTTGAAAAGTTTCTAGTTTGTAAGTTTTGTTGAATTTTAAACCATTGATTGAAATTGAGTTTAGGTGTGAGTTTGGATTGGGTTTTGATGTTTATATGTTGTGTATGAGGTGTTATTTGGGGTTTTGGGACCCTTTGGGACATAGGTGCACTTGGGGCATGGCTTGGGGAAAAATGATGGGGAAAACCCAGTTTTCCGGGTTCACGTAGGAGCGTTGTGACGCTATTCTTCCGAGCTGCGGCGCTGGGATGATTCAGGACAGGGAGTCTCTGCTGAGTGTCGCGACACCTGTATGGCTTCGCCGCGGCGCTAGGCCATTTTTCAGTGCCTTGAATTTTATGTTTTTAGGGCTTAGGCCCAGGGGGCTCGGGGGACGTTTTCACCACCCCGTGCCTAGAGGCAAGAGAAGAGTGCTATTCTTTCTTTGTCCTTCAAATCTATGGGGGAAATGGGAGATCCTGAGAGCATGAGATTGGTTCCAAGGATTAATTATAAAATCGGGTAATAACGAGAACGTTACTTGTGGTGTGTGACTAGGTTACTGCTGGGACTTAGGAGAGGATCATTTTCGGAGGTCGTGATTGCTTAACTGACTGCTAGCACCTGGAGTAAAGGTAAGAAAACTTTTGTAACCATAGAGCAAGGTGTGGCCCTATTGCTTGTATTGCGGGGCGTGGCCTTATTGACTCAATTGCAGGGCATAGCCCTAATGTCTAAGTTTAGTATATGTTTAATTATATGTTGTTATTTTGTTATGCGATGTATATTTGTGAGTGAACGGTGAAGGCCGGGAACAACAAAGGCTGAGAACAGCGAAGGCCAAGAACGGCAGGAAGCCGAGTACAGTAAGGGGCCAAGAATGGCGTTGAGCACGCGGAGTGCAAGCCGTTAGGGTGAGACCCTCCAAGGATGCAGGAGTCATCCTCTCAGTGAAGACCGCACACCTAGGCCCTGGTAAAGCGCCTGGGGCAACATGGCCGCTATGTGTTTAGCCTGTTGGTTGTTTTATCATATGTTGTTGGTGTATATGCATATGTCATTTGTTTTGTGTTGAGTTTTCTTGATTGGCTTCGACTCATGGGTGCTCTATTGTGGAGGTAAGGGCATAGGTAAGGTCGACCAACCATGAATATGGAGAGCGTGGAGCGACGGGTACATGATTCGCCTACCTGGCTGCCACGGCCAAGGTGATTTTGGGGAAAGTTCTATAATGGTTGTTTTGTCGCCTAGGTCGACTTTGGTTGTATGTTTTGAGATGTAAAGTATTTTTTTAAAATAGTATTCTGGGATCCAAAATGTGTAACGCTTTACGATTTCAATGAATAGCCACATTTTATACCTAACATCATTAAACAACTTTTATTTCAGTTTAGTTACACTTTTAACCTAATACCTCGATTAGCGAGGTAATGGCACGTTTTTAACTCACTAAGTAACTACTCTGAGGGAGTAGGGCGTTACAACTTGGTATCAGAGTGAGCCAAGGTTTATGGTTCCTGGAGATCGACCGAACATGTACGCTCGCTACCAGTGAAGCTCGACTCATGGTTGGTTGGTAATTATTTAATTATATGCTCGATTGTTTGTTAAAATGCCCTGTTTTCCTGAATATTTTAAATAGTGCATGATGAATGAATTGACATATGCATGATGCTAGGGCATGGCCCCTTTATTGTTGTCTGCAATCTATGTTATGTGGATTTGCTGAGTGGGATTGGTATATGAATTTGGGAGGAGGTTTTGGATGTTGTTATCATGTTTGATCAACGGTGTCATTGATTGCAGGCATACTGTGATAATACCTTAACGATCAATCAGACTCCGCGGCAATAGGGCCGAGGATGACAACCAGGGTCAGGACCCTCCACCTGCCCCACCAAATTGACAACAGTTATTTGTCGAGATGGAAGCTAGACTTCACCGAACAGAATAAGCGTTTCGACAGTTGAGGCAATAGGGCCCTCCTCAGGGCATAGGGTTGCAAGTTCCATAGGTTGTAGCACCAGTGCCAACCCAGTCAGTAGTGGAGAACAGGTGGGAACCTTTGTATTAAAGATTCAAGAAGCAACATATTCCCACCTTCGAGGGTGGACCAGACCCACTGCGGGCTGAGAAGTGGATGAACATGATTTCTTCCATCCTGGATTTCATGAGGGTGGACAGGAATGAGAGAGTAGTTTGTGTCAGCTACATGTTGAGAGAAGACGCCCGCATCTGGTGAGATGTTGTGTAGCATAGGAGGAATGTTGCAGTTATGACCTGGGAAGAGTTCAGAAACATGTTTAATTAGAAGTATTACAGTGTCGCAGTCTGAGCTGCGAAGGTCAATGATATTACCAACCTGACTCAGAACCTGTTAGGCTAATTTTAGCCAATCTTTTCAAGTGTCTTTATCAGTGTCTTTTTAATGGTTCTTGTGTTTTTGGAGCGAAATTATGCTTGTTTTTGCTTGATTTCAGGTTAAGCTTATGTTTTGGGCATTTGGAGTGGACTGTGTAGAAATCAAGCTTTTGGAATGGATTATGCTGAAATTTCAATTAGAGCCGCGGCGCAGGAATTGGCACCGCGGCGCTAGTGCGTATTAGAGTCGCGGCGAGCCCCTTTCCAGAGACTCGAGATTTTGCCTTTGCCTATTAGGGCCGCGGCGCAGGAATTGGCGCCGCGGCGCTATCGACCGTACACTTCAGAATTTTAAGGGCAATTTCGTCATTATTGGGAGAATATAGAATGAGGTCTTCATTCTGAAAAGGGGATCGCGATTTTGGACGAAAAAACAGACAAAAAGGAGAGAAAAGACAAGAGAAGACGGATTTTGGAGCAAGCGTGGGCGATCTCCGACAACTCCCCATCTAGTTTCATCCTCTTTTTCTTTGATTTTCCTATGCTATTGTTTAGTTTGATTATGGATTTGAATTTTGAGATGATGAACTAAACTCTTATTAGGGATTTGATGGATATTGACTGAAATTATCCCATGGTTAATGCTATTGATTATTTCTTCTCGCTTGTTTATGAAATTTGTTCATATTTATGCTTAATGTATGTTTGAGATTGATCACCTTGAGCATGATTCATGATCCTAATGTGAAATCTGAAAAGTGAATATTAGGAATGCTCTAAGTGTATGAACATAGGTTTTGATGCGAAACGAAAGTATTCGCATAGCTTATGTGACTTATAGATTATTACTCAATGCAAATTGATTGTTGTGCTATCTCAGAAATGCAATAGTTGACAATGCAATTTAGAACCTAAATGATCTGAAAAGAGTTTAGGTAATTTTATAATCTGTCATTTCATTGAAAGAAGAAGAATAGTCAACTAGCGTTAACAATTGGGTAATCGAAGCAATTGAAATCATATCCCTATCTTCGCATCCATTGTTAAACCCTTAATTTCTTATTTGTTGATTTTGCTTGTTTAGTTTGCTGCATTTTTATTTAAACATCAAATTTTATTGTAGCCAAATAGAAATATAAATCCAATTTTGTTGGTACTTAGCTACAATTCCCTTGGGTTCGACCTCACCTGTGTGAGTACTACTTGTATGATACGTGCACTTGCGTGTATTAAAATTTAAGCAACAAGTTTTTGGCACCGTTGCCGGGGAATTGTTTAGTTAATATTACGTTAATTGGATTAAATTCTAATTTGGTTTTCTTTTCACTTTTTGCTAACTTGTTTGTGTCAAATTCTTCTTATCTCATCTCAGGTACCATTGGTTTATGCGACGTCAAGGACCAGCTGCAAGAGTGCCTGTTGATCCTGAGATAGAGAAGACTTGTCGGCAAAACAGAAAAAACAAAAGGTTGGAAAGAGTTGCACAGAGGATTGAGCAAGAGGAAGTTATGGCCAACTACGGTAATAATGGGGGTGCCATAGAAGACCCAGCTAATGGTCAGAATCCACCCGACCGTAGCCTGAGGGATTATGTTTTGCCAACAATGACAGGGGTCCAGTCTTGTATAAGACCACCCACCGTAGATGCAAACAATTTTGAAATAAAGCCAGCCATACTTCAGATGGTTCAATCCACAGTCCAGTTTGGGGGACTACCCACTGAAGACCCAAACATGCATCTCTCTAACTTCATGGAGCTCTGTCAGACATTTAAGATGAACGGAGTTAGTGATGATGCTATCAGACTGAGATTGTTCCCATTTTCTCTGAGGGAGCGAGCTAAGAGTTGGTTGGTATCTTTGCCACCTAACTCAATCAATACCTGGAATGATCTAGCACTGAAGTTCCTCTCCAAGTTTTTCCCTCCAGCTAAAGCAGCTAAGTTGAGAGGAGAGATCAATAATTTTTCTCAGTTGGATAATGAGTCTCTTTATGAAGCTTGGGAGAGATTCAAAGAATTGATAAGAAAGTGCCCGCATCACGGAATAGAGAAATGGATGCTAGTCCATAATTTTTATAATGGGTTGTGTGGTACTACTCGCACACTCATTGATGCAGCAGCTGGTGGTGCGTTTATGAGAAAAAGCGCCAATGAGGCATATGACTTGTTGGAAGAAATGGCCATGAATAATCAGCAGTGGCCAAGTGAAAGAAGTTCTTCAAGGAAAGTGGCCGGTATGTATGAAGTGGATGCAATTTCAAAATTGACCGCTCAAGTTGAGGCCTTGACTAAGCAATTGCAAGGCAATGTGATAACAGCTCCAGTGCAACAGGCCCAGACTTTGTGTGAAATATGTGGGGGTCCTCATGCCTATGAACAGTGTCAGTATGCTGATGTAAACAACATGCCAATGGAGCAGGCTCAGGCTATTGGGAATTTTCCTCGACAGAACAACAACAACCCTTACTCCACCTCCTTTAATCAAGGGTGGAGGAATCATCCCAACTTCTCTTGGAAGAATGATCAGCAAGGCCAATCTTCAAGCCAACAACAGTCGTTCCAACAACAGCCACAGGGGTTCTTTCAGCCAAGATTTAGACAGCAGCAACAACCCCAACCGCCCACTCATCATCAGCAGCAACAAAATTCTGGTGGAAATTCTAATGCTCAGTCAGATGTGTTAAACCAATTCATGGCTGAAACTCGGTCTTCTATTCGAAATTTGGAGACCCAAATGGGACAATTGGCTACTCTCATGGCTAATCGTGCCCAAGGTAACTTGCCTAGCACCACAGAAGTCAATCCGAAAGAGAATTGCAAGGCAATCACGTTGAGAAGTGGGAAGAACTATGAGGGACCAAGTGAGAAGCAGCCAGTTGAAGAAGTGGGTCAGGATCAACAGGCATAGGCACCGACACAAGAGGAAAAGAAGCACAGTGAGAAAAAGGTTACTGAGGGCATACTAGTAAAAGAGGCTACCCCACCAATCAGTATTGAGCATCACATAAAGATCCCCTACCCCCAAAGGCTCCGTAAGAACAACATGGACAAGCAGTTTACTAAATTCTTGGAAGTTTTCAAGAAACTGCACATCAACATTCCATTTGCGGAGGCCTTAGAGCAAATGCCGAGTTATGTCAAGTTCATGAAGGACATCTTGTCCAAGAAGAGGAAGATGGAGGATTTTGAAACTGTGGCATTGACAGAAGAGTGTAGTGCTATACTGCAAAAGAAGCTCCCTCCTAAACTGAGAGATCCTGGGAGTTTCACAATACTGTGCACTATTGGGAGAATTGAGGGAATAAATGCTCTTTGTGATTTGGGGGCCAGTATCAACCTGATGCCATTGTCAGTTTTCAAGAGATTGCAACTTGGTGAAGCAAAGCCCACAACTGTAACTTTGCAACTAGCTGATCGTTCGTTGGCACATCCAAGAGGGGTAATTGAAGATGTCCTGGTCAAAGTGGACAAGTTTATTTTTCCTGCCGATTTCATAGTTCTTGACATGGAAGAGGATAGCAATGTCCCCATTATCCTTGGGAGACCCTTCTTGGCAACATGCCAAGCACTTATAGATGTTCAGAAGGGTGAGTTGAAGTTGAGAGTGCAAGGGGAAGAAGTTGTGTTCAATGTGCCCAAGGCCATGACCTATCCAGAAGCTAGTGACAATTGCTTTTCAGTGGATGTAATGGGTAATTTAGTGGAAGAGAGAAAACTGACAAATGATCCTCTTGAGTTGAGTTTGGTTGAAGATGAAGTTAGTGATCAAGATGGAAAGGAAGCTATGGAGTACGCAAAATGGCTTAATTCTTATGGGCCATTGAAAAGGAAATACTTTGAAGAGCTTGGGGCAGTACCAAAAAGATCATTGCCCTCAGTTGAGAATCCCCCAGAGTTAGAACTGAAGGTACTTCCTGACCACCTGAGGTATGAGTTTTTGGGTGAAAATAAGACACTCCCAGTTATAGTTTCAGCTTCACTATCTGATGTGGAGACTGAAAAATTGTTGAGAATTCTGAGAGAGCACATGAAGGCCATTGGGTGGACTTTGGCAGACATCAAGGGGATCAGCCCCTCTACTGTTATGCACCGAATTTTAATGGAGGATGGAGTCAAACCAACCATAGACGCCCAAAGAAGACTTAATCCACCAATGAAAGAAATTGTGAGAAAAGAAGTGTTGAAGTGGTTAGATGCAGGGGTAGCTTACCCAATTTCTGACAGTGAGTGGGTGAGTCCGGTTCAGGTGGTACCTAAAAAGGGGGGAATGACGGTAGTGAAGAATGAGAAGAACGAGTTAATTCCAACAAGAACTGTTACTGGTTGGAGAATATGCATTGACTACCGCAAGCTCAATATGGCAACAAGGAAAGACCATTTTCTCCTTCCCTTTATTGATCAGATGTTAGACAGACTGGCAGGAAAGGAGTATTATTGCTTTTTGGATGGTTACTCTGGGTATCATCAAATAGTCATTGCACCAGAGGACCAAGAGAAAACGACATTTACATGTCCTTATGGCACATTCGCTTTCCGACGCATGCCATTTGGGCTATGTAACGCACCAGCAACTTTCCAACGGTGTATGATGCCCATTTTTTCTGACTTGGTTGAGAACTGTATAGAAATTTTCATGGACGATTTCTCAGTTTTTGGCTCGTCGTTTGATCATTGTTTGAGGAACTTGGAGCTGGTATTGATTCGATGTGAAGAATCCAATTTGGTGCTTAATTGGGAGAAGTGCCACTTCATGGTTAGAGAGGGGATTGTTTTGGGACACAAGATCTCACAGGAAGGCATTGAGGTAGACAGGGCCAAGGTGTCTACTATTGAGAATTTGCCCCCTCCAATTTCGATAAAAGGGGTTCGTAGTTTTTTGGGTCATGCCGGTTTCTACAGACGATTTATAAGGGATTTCTCGAAGATCTCCAAGCCATTGTCTAATTTGCTTGTTAATGGAGTGCCCTTTGAGTTTGGAAAGGAGTGTATGGAGGCTTTTCAAACTCTTAAAGAAAAATTGATTTCAGCACCTATAGTCATTGCACCGAATTGGGAGCTACCGTTTGAGTTGATGTGTGATGCAAGTGACTATGCTGTCGGGGCTGTGTTGGGTCAACGAGTTGACAAGGTTTTTCGCACCATCTACTATGCTAGTAGAACCTTGAATGATGCTCAATTGAATTATGCTACTACTGAAAAGGAGATGTTGGCCATAGTCTTCGCTTGTGATAAGTTTAGGCCATACTTAATCAGGAATAAGGTTATTGTGTACACAGACCATTCGGCAATCAAATACCTTATGACCAAGAAGGATGCCAAGCCAAGACTAATCCGATGGGTCCTTCTCCTCCAGGAGTTTGAATTAGAAATCAGAGACAAAAAGGGTACCGAGAACCTAGTAGCAGATCATTTGTCAAGATTGGAGTCAGAAGAGGGTCAAAATATGAAAGAAGTCCAGATAAATGATGAGTTCCCTGATGAGCAGTTATTTGCTTTAAAAGAAAGTTTGTTGGTTCCATGGTTTGCTGATTATGTCAACTTCCTAGCTGCAAACATCACACCTCCTGACATGACAAGACAACAATTGAAGAAATTCTTTTCGGAGGTAAAGCACTATTATTGGGAGGAGCCAATCCTTTATAAGCACTGTGCCGATCAGATAATTAGAAGATGTGTGCCTGAAGAGGAGATGTACTCTGTCCTGAATCATTGTCATGGTCTGCAGTGTGGAGGTCAGTTTGGTGGGACAAGGACCGCTGCAAAGGTTCTACAAAGTGGGTTTTTCTGGCCAACTCTCTTTAAGGATGCTCATGAGTTCGTCAAGGCATGTGATCGTTGTCAGAGGACTGGTAATATTTCAAGAAGGAACGAGATGCCTTTAACTGGTATTTTAGAAGTGGAATTGTTTGATGTGTGGGGTATAGACTTCATGGGCCCTTTTCCGTCATCATACAACAATCTGTTTATTTTGCTAGCTGTGGACTATGTTTCTAAGTGGGTGGAAGCGGCTGCAACTCATGCTAATGACGGTAAAACAGTTCTTACTTTTCTCCAAAAGTACATTTTCACCCGGTTTGGTACTCCTAGAGCTATTATTAGTGATGAGGGGAGTCATTTCTGTAACAAGCAATTTGAGGCATTACTTGCGAAATATGGAGTCAGACATAGAAAAGCATTACCCTATCACCCGCAGAGTAATGGACAAGCTGAGATTTCCAACCGGGAAATTAAGTTAATATTGGAGAAGACGGTACAGAGCTCAAGGAAAGACTGGTCAAAGAAGCTCGATGATGCTTTGTGGGCATACAGAACGGCTTTCAAAACACCTATTGGTATGTCACCATATAGGCTGGTCTTTGGGAAAGCGTGTCATCTTCCAGTGGAACTTGAGCATAGAGCATTTTGGGCCATGAAGACCTTGAACATGGACTTGGTAGCAGCTGGTGAAAAGAGGCTTTTGCAATTGAACGAGCTGGAAGAGTTTAGAAACGAAGCCTATGAGAACGCCAAGATTTACAAGGAGAGGACTAAGAAGTGGCATGACCAGAACCTTGTCAGGAAAGAATTCCTACCGGGTCAACAGGTATTACTCTTTAATTCAAGATTGAAACTTTTTCCGGGCAAGTTGAAATCGAGATGGTCTGGTCCTTTCACGATATTACAAGTGTTTCCTTATGGTTCCGTTGAAGTAACAAGTGAAAAGACTGGCAAGTTTAAAGTAAATGGCCAGCGATTAAAGCTCTACTTGGGTGGTCAGTTTGATCAAGCCAAGTCCGCCATTCTCTTGGCGCCTCAGTAAGGAGGAAACCAGCGTCCGGCTATATGACGTTAACGACAGCGCCATTGGGAGGCATCCCAATTTGTATTTCTATTTTGCATTTTAATCTTTGGTTTGGAACAATTAGTATTTTTAAGTGTTTTTATTTCGTAGTTTTATTGTATTCTGTGTAAAGAGAAAACCGTGAAAAGCGTGAAAAATTGAAATTTTTTTTTGCTGTATTTTAATTAGGGCCGCGGCGCAAGTTGTAGAGCCGCGGCGCCAAAGGGTATTAGCGCCGTGGCGAGGCGCTGGACAGAGAGCATGAAAAAAATCTGAGTCGAGCTAGCGCCGCGGCCCCACATTCCTGCGCCGCGGCGCCTGGGAAATTAAATCGCACTTGAGCCGCGGCGCGAGTGGGTTGCGCCGCGGCGCAAATACGGGCCACCTTTTAAAAACGGGATTTTTCCCCAATTTTTTTTTAGACCTAACAAAATTTCCCCATCCGACTCTCTTCATCCTCTCCGCCTCTCCTCCGCCCAAATCACCATAAAACCTCCATAACCACCAATAATTCACTCATCTCTCATAATTTCTTCATCCCTTCCCATAAAAATCACTTCCTACATCATTTTCTTTGTCCCTTTTGACCCATTTTCTTCAAAAATCCCCTTTTACCCAATCATTTCAACCCTAATCCGAAAATCCCATTCTCTTCCTCAATATTGCTCTTTTCTTCAAGCTTTGGATAACAATGGAGGATTATCCATGGGTTTCTCAATAATGTAAGTGATCTTGCTTCTTATCTTTTCAATTTATTGAGAATCCTTTGGCTATTGGGAAATCTAGTGTTTATTGGGTTTGTTATGGATTAAGTGGTGCATTTTGGTTATGTTTGGTATTCTGAAAAATTGGAGTGGAGAAGTGTGATTTGTAAAGAATTTTCTGATTTTTTGGGAAGTGACAAAAACAAGGGGAGGTGCTGCCAAAATTTCTAGTGATTTACAAATTGGTATTTTGTGAGTTGTTTCACTCAATGGGGCCAAAGAAGAGTACTGTGAATGCTTCAGGTGTGTCATCGTCTCGCCCTCCTCGTGCCTCAACAAGGGCGGATTATGACACCTCAAGATTTGTGAGCAAAGAGGCTCAAGAGCGGTTTGTGGTGTTGTCAGGGAAACCTATTCTTGAAGAAAGAGGCATGGAATTTAGTCCAGAGCCCCTAGAAAACCAGCCATTGTATGAGCCTATTCGAGCTGAGATTGCTCGGCGGCAGTGGGACCAATTTGTTGACTGCAATGGCAAGGCAAACAACACGATGACATACGAGTTCCTTGCTAATTGGCCAGAAAAAGAAAATAATGCTGTCATGGTGCGGGGCAAGAAGATACCAGTCACTCTTGCAGCTTTTAATCAATTGTATAATGTACCTGACTTTCCCTTAGAAGAAGAAGAGCTGCGGGTACTGGGGGCCGATAATATAGACTATGTTGACCTTGCTGAAACATTGGGTTTTCCTGGCGCAAGAATTCATTTGAAGGATGGTGAGCCAAACTGTATGTATCGCTGTGAACTTAACCAAGTGGCTCGTGCTTGGTGCTATTTTGTGAGTGCCCGTCTGATTCCCAACAATCATTTGTCTGACATCCCTGTTGACCGGCTCAAGGTGACATATGCTATTTTAAAGGGATACAACATAAACATTGGGAGGTATGTTCGGGAAAGTATAAATCATGTAATTAGGGCACCACTACTGGAGGGTTAGGACATGGCACTTTCATTACTGAACTTTGCGTGGCATATGGCGCACCTCAATACTTGACTGACATGAAGGTGCCTCCGCAAAAGCCAGTCGGTTTGGCCATGGTGAATCGCCTTATTCCACCGCATCCCTATGATGCCCCACAAGTTAAAAGAAGAAGAGGCCACCGCCGACAAAGGACCGATGATGGTGAAGATGAGCCCGAACTTTTGGGTGGTCCCATAGACCCTGCTATGCAATACACTCATGCTCAGTTGAATTACCTGATTCAGCAAAACATGCATATGCAGACGTATATGGGGCAGCAGAGTACTTACGATGCAAACCATATTCAGCAGCTAAATAGTTTGGTATCTCGGTGGTCCTTAGATGAAGAAGATGAAAATTACTTTGCACTACCACCGCGTTTCACTCCTTATGATCAACCACCACCACCCAACCCATTTTGAGGGGTTGACAGGTAAGTTTCTCTCTTTTTGATTGCCATGCTCACATTGGGGACAATGTGAAATAAAAGTTTGAGGGAGGGGCTTGCTTTTCTATTTTAATTTAGCTTAGTTAAATTTTGTTGTTCAATTTTTAATAATTTTGTTGTTTTTTCTTTGTGTGTGTGTCAAAAGTAAGCCAATGATATGTATAAATGCCGATGTTGTCGTTTGTCAAACGGAAACTGTGTCTAGCCGTGTGCTTGATTTGATCACTCTTTGGATTAATTTTGATGCCTTTTGGAAATTTTAGTATATGTTGCAAATGTGAATAAGTGGATTATGCTATACATGTGTTACTTGGGTTTGAGGTATGAATTGATGAAAATGATAGAACTTGCACTGCTTGCCTTTTGAGACGAAATCCTTGATGACATATGTTTTGGAATATGATTTAGGCAATCTTTTGGAACGTTTGGGCCTTTCAAGCCTACCCTTATCATTATTATCCCTAGTCCGCCTATTTGTGCCTTAACTTGTTTGATTGATTATGTAACCACTCATTAAGCCAAAAACGTACCAATTATTATTTGTCCCTACCCTGTGAATTATGCCATAAGCTTAGAAATAAGTTTGGGGGAACGAATTGTAATTGGGTAATTGATATAAGTGGATGAACGATATAATCTTCTGATTGAGACAAGTGTGAAATGTAAAAGTGCTTCCAACATCACTAAATTTTGAAAAAAAATAAAAAATGATGAATAATTAAATAAAGTGATGTTGGAGCATCGAGTATGAGTCCTCAATCAATAAAAAGTGGGCGAAAAAGGGGTTGGTAACTGAGTGCAAAGTGGGTTGTTTGATTGGTTTTTGATGTGCTTATGGTATAATGAAGCCTAAATGTCTTTCATATCCACCTTCACCTAAGCCAAAACGTTATGAACCTTTGAAGTCCTTTTGATTCCATAACATGTGTTGTTGACATTAGTGGAGAAAGGTAAGTGTGCAAGCATATTGAATTTTGGCTAGTGGATCGTTGGAATGAGTGAGACATGTATGGTGTTATCTAGTTACTCATCTTTATTTGCAAGTTATAATCTAATTTCCAATTGAGGCATTCAGATTAATTGTTAGAGTTTTTGAATTGAAATTCTGGTTGATCAACAGTTGAAGTTTTGTGAGTGATGACGGCGTGGTTTAAATAAGACTGGAGGCTTAACTTGTCATGTTTATCTGTTTTAGTTTAATTTGTCGTTCCCTTACTTGAGGACGAGTAAGAATAACGTTTGGGGGAGTTTGTTAGGCTAATTTTAGCCTATCTTTTCAAGTGTCTTTATCAGTGTCTTTTTAATGGTTCTTGTGTTTTTGGAGCGGAATTATGCTTGTTTTTGCTTGATTTCAGGTTAAGCTTATGTTTTGGGCATTTGGAGTGGACTGTGTAGAAATCAAGCTTTTGGAATGGATTATGCTGAAATTTCAATTAGAGCCGCGGAGCAGGAATTGGCGCCGCGGCGCTAGTGCGTATTAGAGCCGCGGCGAGCCCCTTTCCAGAGACTCGAGATTTTGCCTTTGCCTATTAGGGCCGCGGCGCAGGAATTGTCGCCGCGGCGCTATCGGCCGTACACTTCAGAATTTTAAGGGCAATTTCGTCATTATGGGGAGAATATAGAATGAGGTCTTCATTCTGAAAAAGGGGATCGCGATTTTGGACGAAAAAACAGACAAAAAGGAGAGAAAAGACAAGAGAAGACAGATTTTGGAGCAAGCGTGGGCGATCTCCGACAACTCCCCATCTAGTTTCATCCTCTTTTTCTTTGATTTTCCTTTGCTATTGTTTAGTTTGATTATGGATTTGAATTTTGAGATGATGAACTAAACTCTTATTAGGGATTTGATGGATATTGACTGAAATTATCCCATGGTTAATGCTATTGATTATTTCTTCTCGCTTGTTTATGAAATTTGTTCATATTTATGCTTAATGTATGTTTGAGATTGATCACCTTGAGCATGATTCATGATCCTAATGTGAAATCTGAAAAGTGAATATTAGGAATGCTCTAAGTGTATGAACATAGGTTTTGATGCGAAACGAAAGTATTCGCATAGCTTATGTGACTTATAGATTATTACTCAATGCAAATTGATTGTTGTGCTATCTCAGAAATGCAATAGTTGACAATGCAATTTAGAACCTAAATGATCTGAAAAGAGTTTAGGTAATTTTATAATCTGTCATTTCATTGAAAGAAGAAGAATAGTCAACTAGCGTTAACAATTGGGTAATCGAAGCAATTGAAATCATATCCCTATCTTCGCATCCATTGTTAAACCCTTAATTTCTTATTTGTTGATTTTGCTTGTTTAGTTTGCTGCATTTTTATTTAAACATCAAATTTTATTGTAGCCAAATAGAAATATAAATCCAATTTTGTTGGTACTTAGCTACAATTCCCTTGGGTTCGACCTCACCTGTGTGAGTACTACTTGTATGATACGTGCACTTGCGTGTATTAAAATTTAAGCAACAGAACTGTATGACAGTAAATGAGTATGCATTGAAGTTTGATTGGCTAGCGATGTTCGCTCCAGACTTGGTGCCGACTGACATGGCATGTAGAGATTGGTTTGTGCGGGGATTGAATGTAATGATTTCCCGTGAAGTGAAGATAACTTTGGATCCGGGGACTACCACTTATGCACAGGTAGTGAACAAGGGCCTTACAGCTTAGGGGGTCGAGGATCAGATATGGAGAAAGGGTGCTGCTAGGCGCAATGCTCGAAGGACGGTGCCTCCTTTCACTGGATCTAGTCAGGGTAGTGGCCCCGGTGAGCAGAAGAGGAAGGCCCCAGACTCTTTTGTTCATCCTAGCTCGGATAGGAAGGCACGAGGTGCTTTCGGTGGCCGTCAAGGCGGGGGAGACACTGGAGGAGTTTCCCAGTGTGTCCTCAGTGCAGACGAGGACATCAGGGTGAGTGTAGGATCAGAGCTTGTTTTACTTGTGGGAGCATTAATCATTTGAGGAAGAATTGCCCACTAGCCAGGAAGGAAGAGCCGAAACAGAGTAATGGTCTTGCTCCTGCCAGAGTATTTACCTTGACCCAAACTGAGGCTGAGGCTAGCCCCTCGATTGTGATAGGTCAGATTTCTAGTGCTGGTTTTTCTTTTACTGCATTGGTTGATTATGGGGCTACTCATTCATTTGTTTTTGCTAGAGTGATAGATCAGTTGTGTAGACCTAGTGATTTGTATGCTAGGGGATTTCAGACTTTATTGTCGATTGGGGTACTGGTAGTCTCTAGGAGATAGGTTATAGCATTGCCGATAAAGATAGACAGTAGAAAGTTGTCTATTGATTTGATTGAGTTAGCGATGGATGACTTCGATATGATCCTGGGGATGGATTGTTTATCGAAGTGCGGGGCAACGATTGACTGTAAGCGCAGGATGTTGACCTTTGAACCAGAAGGAGAGGTACATTTTGTATTCATGGGAACAGTGAGTGGTCCGTGAGTAGTTATGATTTCAGCACTGAAGGCTAGAGATCTGATGAAGGACGGTTGCATAGGATTCCTAGCAAACATTGTGGATACGTCCAGAGTAGTGTCGGTTGGACTAGAAGAGACCAGACTGGTATGTGAGTTTCCAAATTTGTTGCCCGTCGACTTGCTAGGGTTTCCACCATATCGGGAGATTGAGTTCGTCGTAGAATTGGGGCTAGGAGCGGAGCCAGTATCTAGGAAACCTTATAGAATGGCTCTGGTAGAGTTGAAGGAACTGAAGATTCAGTTGCAAGAGTTACTAGATTTGGGATTCATCAGACCGAGTTTTTCGTTATGGGTGCTCTAGTGTTGATTTTTAAGAAGAAGGATGGATCCTTAAGGATGTGTATTGACTACAGGGAGCTGAACAAGTTAACCATTAAGAACAAGTACACACTACCTAGGATCGACGACTTATTTGACCAACTACAAGGGAAGACAGTGTTTTCTAAGATTGACCTTCGGTCAAGCTACCACCAGTTAAGGATTAAAGAAGATGACATACCAAAGGCTGCTTTCCGCACAAGGTATGGACACTATGAATTCCTGGTTATGTCCTTTGGAATAACCAACGCCCCAGCAACCTTTATGGACTTGATGAATAGAGTCTTCAAGGACTATTTGGACAAGTTTGTGATTGTGTTCATTGATGATATACTGGTGTACTCTCAGTCAGAGATAGAACACGAGCATCATTTACGCCTGGTGTTACAAAGGTTGAGGGAGCATAGGTTATATGCTAAGTTCAGCTAGTGTGAGTTTTAGCTACCGCAAGTAACATTTCAAGAGGGGATTCTGGTTGACCCAAGTAAGATTGAGGCAGTGAGAGATTGGCCTAGGCCAAGCAGTGTACTAGAAGTTAGGAGCTTTTTGGGATTGGCAGGTTACTATTGGCGGTTTGTCGAGGGATTTTCCAGAATAGCCACACCATTGACCGAATTGACGCATAAGAAGACTAAGTATGTATGGACAGATAGGTGTGAGAATAGTTTCAAGGAATTGAAGCGACGACCGATCACCGTTCTGGTATTGTGTCTGCCATCAGAAAATGAGAAGTTTATAGTCTACTGTGATGCTTCCAGATAGGGTTTGGGGTGTGTACTGATGCAAGTTGGAAGGGCAATAACTTATGCATCGAGACAGTTGAAGGAGTATGAGCAGAGGAATCCCACACATGATTTGGAATTAGCAGTGGTGGTATTTGCACTTAACGTTTGGAGACACTACTTATATGGCAAGAAATGCAAAATATACACTGAACATAAGGGTTTGAAGTACTTATTTACTCAGAAGGATCTGAATATGCACTAGAGACATTGGCTAGAGTTAGTAAAGGATTATGATTGCAATATTCTATATCATCCTGGAAAGGCCAATGTGGTGGCCGACGCGTTGAGTTGGAAGGGCCCAGTACAGTTGTTAAGTTTGAGACAGATATAAGATAAGTTAGCTGAAGAGATGACTAGAGTAGGTATAGATTTGGTGGTTGGTCAATTAGCCAACATCACTCTTCAGTCTACGCTCGTTGAGAGGATCAAGGAGGCACAGGGGGAGGATCCCCTATTGAGAAAGCACAAAGAGAATGTCCTAACAAGAGTAGCTAAATACTTCTCTATTTTCGGAGATGGGATTACTAAAATACAAAGGCCGGATTTACATTCCGATGGATTCTGGTATTCGGCGAGAGAATCTGGATGAGTCTCATACCACTGCCTATTCCTTACATCCGGGTACGACAAAGATGTACCAAGATTTGAGGACTCTGAATTGGTGGCCGAAAATGAAGAGGGATGTGGTAGATTATGTGGCCAAGTGTTTGAATTGTCAGCAGGCAAAGGCTAAACATCAGAGGCCAGTAGGGTTGTTGCAGCCTTTAGGGATTCCAGAGTGGAAATGGGAGGATATCACCATGGACTTCGTGGTTGGATTACCAAAAACCATGGGACAACATGATTCGGTGTGGGTGATTGTGGATAGGTATACCAAGTTAGCCCACTTTTTTCCTGTTAAGACAACTTATACTGCGGAGCAGTGTGATGAATTGTATGTGAAGGAAATCGTACAACTAGATGGGGGGCCAAGGTAGAAAGTATCTAACATGGACCCCACCTTCACCTCCATGTTTTGGGAGAGCCTGTAGAAGGCTATGGGCACACAGTTTCATTTTAGGACCACTTATCGTCCTTAGACGGATGGACAGTCTGAGAGGATGATTCAGATACTGAAGGATATATTGCGAGCTTGTGTGCTTGATTTTGGGGGACCTTGGAGTAAGTATCTCCCTTTGATTGGATTTTCATATAATAACAGTTATCAGGAAACTGTCGGAGTGGCTCCATATGAGATGTTATATGGGAGAAAGTGTAGGTCACATATCCATTGGGATGAGACAGGTGAGAGAAGGTATCTTGGTCCTAAGATTTTTCAGAGGACCAATGAGATGATTGAAAAGATTAGAGCTCAAATGCTTGCCTCCCAGAGTCGGCAGAAGAGTTACTCGGACTTGAGACGTAGGAGCGTAGAGTTTCAAGTTGGTGACCACGTGTTTCTCCCTTGAGAGGGGTGAAATAGTTTGGTGTACGGGGCAAGCTGAGCCCTAGGTTTGTTGGCCCCTTTGAGATTCTAGAACGGGTTGGAGAGGTGGTTTATAGATTGGTGATGCCTCCAGTTCTATCAAGTGTTCACAATGTGTTTCATGTATCCATGCTCTTAAAGTATGTATCAGATTCTACGCACTTGTGTGAGTTATGAGAACTTGGAGTTGGATCAGGGTCTATCGTATGAAGAAAAGCCAGTTCAAATTCTTGACTAGAAGGATACAATCTTGTGGAGAAAGACCATCGCCTTACTGAAAGTGTTGTGGAGGAACAACAAAGTGGAGGAGGCGACTTGGGAACTTGAGACAGATATGCGGGATCGGTATCTCGAGTTATTCAAGTAATTTCGAGGATGGAATTTCTGTAAGGAGGGGATATTTGTAGCGTCCTAAATTTGCTAATAAGGCTTAGGGCCTTGATTAGTGTGGCGGGAGGGCAATAATTGATTTAATTATGTTAATATGTGAATTTAATGATTATGTGATTAGAAATGCATGTTTAGGTGAATTAAATATGCATGTAGGCCCCATTTTGCTATTAGGGGCATATTTGTAATTTGAACCCGTTGAGGGTATGATTTTGAGCTATGTGCGGTGTTTCCGGCATGAGGCAATCCTGTCCCGCGGTGTTAGTAGAGAGTCACGAAATTGGTGTTTAGTTGTGAAACTGGTAACTACTAGTAACCTAAGAATTACTGTTGTTACTAAAATAATAAGTAAAAGGTGGTATTTTCACAAAGAGTAAAAGAACTAGGTTGCCTTTGAGGTTTAGTAAAGAAGTGAGTTAGAGGGAGGGGTAGAATAGTCTTTTGGGCAGTAATTAGATAACCTTTGGCTGAAGGAAGCCATACACGTTTAACACTCTTCCATTCACCGATTTGGTTGTTAGGAGCTGTAGAAGGAAAAAACCAACAAAAGGCTTGAGGCAGCTAGATTTTTTAGGAATTGGAAGTGAAGTTCAAGTTGTGGAAAGGGATTAACAACCATTCACACTTAGGAATCTCAGAATTTAAGAGGTAAGGATTTCACTTCTGTGGTTTAGGTCCTTATGTTGTTCTTGAAAAATATGAGTTTGATTTCTGAATTTGGGTTTTGGGATGAAGTTTTAAAGAACTTAAGCTTGAGAATTTGAGGATTGAAGCTTGGAGTTGCATTGTAGGCAGCCTAGGGTCGAAATATGATCTAAAGGTAAGGATTCCTTCAAGTTTTGAAAAGTTTCTGGTTTGGTTTAAGTTTCTGTTGAATTTTAAACCATTGATTGAAATTGAGTTTAGGTGTGAGTTTGGATTGGGTTTTGATGTTTATATGTTGTGTATGAGGTGTTATTTGGGGTTTTGGTACCCTTTGGGACTTAGGTGCAATTGGGGCATGGCTTGGGTGGGTTTTCGCTCGGAGAAAAATGATGGGGCCGCGGTGCTGGTATGATTCAGGACAGGGAGCCCCTACTAAGTGTCGCGGCGCCTGTATGGTTGTGCCACGATGATAGGCCATTTTCAGGGCCTTGAATTTTATGTTTTTAGGGATTAGGCCCAAGTGGCTCGGGGGACCTTTTCACAACCCCGTGTGGGGGAAATGGGAGATCCCGAGAGAACGGGATTGGTTCCAGGGATTAATTATAAAATCATGTAGTAATGAGAACGTTACTTGTGGTATTTTACTAGGTTACCCCTAGGACTCAGGAGAGGATCATTATTGGAGGTCGTGATTGCTTGCCTGACTGCTAGCACCCAGAGTAAAGGTGAGAAACTGTTGTAACCACAGAGTAGGGTGTGGCCCTATTGCTTGTATTGAGGGGCGTAGCCCTATTGTTTGTATTGCGGGGCGCGGCCCTATTCACTAAATTCTAGGGCATACCCTAATGTCTAAGTTTAGTATATGTTTAATTATATGTTGTAGTTTGTTATACGATGTATATTTGTGAGTGAACGATGATGGTCGGGAACGGCAAAGGTCGAGAACGGTAGGAAGTTGAGTACGGTAAGGGTCCGAGAATGGCGTTGAGCACATGGAGAGCTAGCCATTAGGGTGAGACTCTCCAAGGATGCAGGAGTCATCCTCTCAGTGAAGACCTCGAACCCAGGCCCTGGTAAAGCGCCTGGGACGGCATGGCCACTATGTGTTTAGCCTATTGGATGTTTTGTCATATGTTGTTGGTGTATATGCATATGTTATTTGTTTTGTGTTGAGTTTTCTTGATGGGCTTCGACTCACCGGTGCTCTATTGTGGAGGTAAGGGCATAGGTAAGGTTGACCAACCATGAATATGGAGAGCATGGAGCGACGGGTACATGATTAGCCTACCTGGCTGCCACGGCCAGGGTGATTTTGGGGAAAGTTCTATAATGGTTGTTTTTTCGCCTAGGTCGACTTTGGTTGCATGTTTTGAGATGTAAAGTATTTTTTTAAACAGTATTTTGGGATCCCAAATGTATAACCCTTTACAGTTTCAATGATTGGCCACATTTTATACCTATCATCTTTACACAACTTTTATTTCAGTTTAGTTACACTTTTAAACTAAAACATCGATTAGCGAGCTAATGACACTTTTTTAACTCACTAAGTAACAACTCTAAGGGAGTAGGGCGTTCACTTGCTAATCAACTCATTTGGACATAAAAGTGTTACTAGAAGTAATTAACGAATTAGGGTTAAATTTTTTGGCAAAAGGAATATTTACTTTCATTAAATATTTAAGTCCGTACATGAGATCCCAAAATAAACGTTTTAAAAGTCATTTACAACCAAAAATGGTGGTTAAAATACAAACCGACCTAAGCGGTAAAATTAGGGTTTAACACTAGTTCCCTTGTGAATCCCCGGCTGTGGTGGTCGAGCAAGCTGTGTATGTACACGATGCCACGGAAGCTCTCCAGCTCATGGCTGGTCCAACTTCCCTTTTCCCTTACCTGCACTACATAGCACCTGTGAGCCAAGACTCAACAAGAAAACTTAAACATGTTCATAAGCAGTTAATAACATATTACATAATCATAATCGGCATGCCTAGCAGTAATAATCCTACTCATGCATGCATTCAGTCCAGATAAGTGACTATAGAGTCACACCGGGGGGCATTGCCCTAGATAAGTGATTGTAGAGTCACCTCGGGGCCTGTTGTCCTAAGATAAGTGACTATAGAGTCACCCTGGGGTCCATTGCACTATTCTCTATATAACCAGCCTTAGAGTTGGCCAAGCGTACCTGGTGCTTTATTTTCAAAACGACCATAGGGTCGGTCAAGCATATACCACGCTCCTAGATAGGCCTAACCACATCAGCAAGTGCTTAGCGCACTATTTCCACCTTTGACTTATAAGTCAATCCTTTCGGCTGGCACTCAACGCACTATTTTCGCCCTGGACTTATAAGTCAAGCCTTCAAGTTAGATAATACAGACAAGCATAAATCATTTAAAAATTATCTAGAGATAGAGCATTCAAGAAGGATTAATCAAATAATCACATACATAATCATAATCATGTTCATTCACAGGGGCCTGAGCCCTAATCATAACCCATGGTGCAGTTTTCTTACATCTGGTCTAAGCACTGAATAAATAGAAACGACCATCGAGCACAATCCCCTTCCAAGCCCTAGCGGTACTCTACTCACAACATAATAAAAGATACTCATCATTATTGAGAAAATAAAGGCTTTCGAACTGCGTCCTAGCCTCCAGGACCTTGAATTCTATTAAACCAGATAGTAAAATCATTCCCAAGGGCTTAGGTTTGAGTCTCCGTAACTCAAAACCTCACCTGTCCATTCTTTCCCATTAGTGTCGTGGCACATCCTTGAAGGGTCGCAGGGCACCCCAAAGCAGAGAGTCGTGGCCCTATTTTCACTGGACACGTGCCGCGACGCAACCCACTAGGTGTTGCGACGCTATGGCGGTTTGGAAGACCCCAAACACCCCTAAGTTCATATGGGCTGCGTTGCCCCAAGAACAACGTCGCAGCGCAACCCAGCGAACCCACATTTCCAACATTTTCCTCCGAGCCAAATCCCTCCAAATTCATCCTAAAGTTGTACCAAAGTACCAATTAAGCCTAGGACTCTCAATAACATATCATAGGCAACAATATAACACCTATAACTTCATTAAAACTCTATTGAAACCCAAAATCCCATCTTGAGCTTCTAAGCTCAAGAACACTAAGAACCAACCAGAAAATTCACCTAAATCAGAGGACAAAACCATACCTTAGCTAAGAAATTTGATCCTGAGCTACTCCTAATCCCAATTCCAAGCTCCAATGGTCCTCCAAGCTTTCCAATTCAAGCCCTTCTCTTCCAAAACTTAGGCAAGCCTTCACCACAAAGAAAGGGGGAAGGAGAGAGAGAGAGAGAGAGAGAGAGAGAGAGAGAGAGAGAGAGAGAGAGAGAGAGAGAGAGAAAGGGAGTTGTTGAGTATTTTTTTTTTGCTAATTTTTTTGAAGGCTTCTACTAACCTAAGTCTATCCAAGGTTAGGGAAAAGACCAAAATGTCCCTAGCCTTTACTTAGTACTTTAATGCCCTCAAGGGAAAAATGATCTTTTGCCACCATCTTCCTCTAATCCGCAGTTAACACCAATATTCAAAAGTAATCACCAAATAACTTATCATTACTCGATAAATTCTGGTAATGTACTAAATTACCAAAATACCCCTAGGCTCACCCCAAGCCGGGTATTTGACCCCGTTGTGATTAAACGGCTAACTTGCTCACTAGGATCGCCTCATGTCGAATAACTCAAATATATCGACATTATAATGTGGTCTCAATCACATATCACGTATATTTACAAATACACCATCAACGGGTCAAAATTACGAAAATACCATTCTAATAAGAAACGCGCTCACATGCATGTTTAATACACTTAAACATGCAAACATAGTCATATTATAATATAACTAACATAATAATATTCACATATCACATAAACACATAATTAATTATTGCCCTCATGGCCCCCTAATAAGGACAATAAGCCTTATTAAGGAATTTGAGACTTTACAGTAAGTATCATATTTAACAAGTTATTATAATAAAATTATGTCCAAAACCTTTAATAAGATAAGTAATAATTTACTTACTTTAGAAACACAAACTTTTAGTTTAATACACTCTTTTTTTCTTCGGTGTGTATCATATTGATCTAATGTCATGCACAAAATATTAATATTTATTCAAATGTGAGTCTGAATGAAATCTAAAGTAATTAAGTAATATGTGTAACTGACATGATAATTATCTCCTTGATTTTTGGACGAAAATGTGAATTTACAGGATCCAAAAATGCCACCGAATGACTGTGTGGCTGAATCAATACTAACATCCAGTGAAAGCTACAACCAAAAATACTTTTGTGTAAGATATTTATCATTTCTGCAATATCATCAACTTCATAATCCACATCAAAATACTTATTATTCTTAGATGGTCTCTCATCAGTGACTTTCATTCTTTCTCCGTGTAAAAACCACACTTTATAACTTTTGTTTATTCTGTTCCTAAATAAGTGATCTTGTATTTTAATAATTGTCTTCCTGACAACATTACCACACTTAACACAAGGAAAATGAATACTATTAAAAAATTGAGTATTCCTTGCACAAAATTGCAAGAAAAACTCAACTTTATTCCTATATTTCACTGATAACCAATGTACTGACAGGTCTCTTCGATCTCATCGAAATATTAAATGAGTATTAGATTCTTACAATATATTCAATTCGATATAATAGATCAATTCTATCAATTATTGGTTGTGTCTTCTACTTATCTATTGGATCAGATTGAATTTATCTAATGTTTTAAAGCCTTTATGCAGGGCACATTTTTATATTAAAAAAAGAAAAAGTAAAATTTTAAACCCAATTTTCATATATATATATATATTAATTTTGTTTTAGGGTACTAAATTATAAAATTATATACATAAATAATATCATATATTCTTATTATAATAATAATATAAAACATACCTAAAAAAATATTAATATTATATTAATTTCATGCAAATAAAACTTTTCTTTTAGTTTTTTCAACCAACCATAATAACTCACCTTATATATTCATATATTATGTAACAAAAGCGTTTATTAAAACATACTTGTATGATTGTAAACTTTTTTTATATATATAATTTTGGAATGAAACATGAAAATCAAACCCGTTAAAAAAAATTATGAACAATTTATAAACATTAACATAATGAAATAAACAATTTGGTTAGGTTATACATAATGAATAAAATGATTATTTTTGTTATTAATAAAATAAAATAAATTGTGAACTCATCTATGGTAAACATAAAAGTTTAATTTAGTGACAATTCAACTTACATTAAATAATATTTTTTATTGACATGTTTAATTAAATAATAACATCATACAATAAACGAATTGGTTTTGTTTAATTTATAACTAATTAGTTTAGTGCACATGTAACAATATAAAATAAATTAATAGGTTAAATTTGAAGCCTAAATTAAACTTGTTTGTATATTTTATTTTATATACAATTTAAATAAACATGATGATTGAACCAAAAAAAATATATAACAAAATTTAAACAAAGTGAGAAAGTATATTTTTTGGTATATTTCAATAAATTGTGCATAAGAAATAAAATTATTCTGCATAGTTTAAATCATTAGAATTAAATAACCACTAAAATAAACTAATTCGTTTTAATGTATTTGGTTTGAGTTAAACATACTTATATGAAACTTCTAATCTTTGTATATATTGATGATGATATATACATATTCAAATAAATTTGTTTATACATACTCAATAGAAGACTTATAAAAAAAAATATATAAAAGAATATTAAAAAAAAACTGAATTTGAAGCATATCGAGTTAAATGAATTTGAAATGGGTTGTTTAATGTGTATACGGAATATCAAGGTAAGTCTTGTCAACTTACCTTTTCAATCACTATTTTTTTTTTTAAATAGTTTTAATTTTGAAAAAAATAAAAACCATCATTAACTTACTATAATTAAACAAAATCCAAATAAAACTATATAATCTAATATTTATATAATTATTGTATGAAATAGGTTTAAAAATGTAATTTAAAATAATAGTATTATTATTGTATATCTTATCATATTTTGTTATCCAAAATGTAATTTTCCATTATAAAAACACGAATTCTCATCCAAATGATTCAAAATAATATAAATGAAAACACTAATTGGTTCATAATGATACTATGTTATTAAAAATAATAAATATATTTTAAAATGATATATACATGTATTGGATTATCGTACATAATGTCCAACAATCGACTCATTGAATTTGGATCTTCAAAATTTAGATCCAATCTTATCCAATTATAATTAGATATCTATTTTTTATCGATCAGTTATAATTGGATTGATTGATTTGGTTGACTTTTTACACATGTTGCACACCCCTAATATACACACAAAATGTGATGTTTATAAAATATTTACACTGGATTGAGCTATAATTGGACGTGTGGGCTCCCATTTATCTAGAATTGTAATGTTAAATATAATTTTTTTTATTATATTGATAATTTGTTGACCCAATAATAGTATTGTCTTTGACCATTGATCTTTTAAATAAAAAAAAATGTAGGATCTCATTTATATAAATCTATATGCATGCTCCCTATAAATATATATTCAAAACAATATAAATAGTAGAAAGCATAAAATCATACAAGCATGTGAATATTACATAGACACGTAAATACAATAATAAAACCATTAGAGTACTTACAAGATGCGTAGCAAAACAATGACTACACCCTTTGGAATTCCTAACCTTTTGTCATTGTTGAATACTAGCTATTGCAAGGAATCCAAACCGCTTTGAAACAAAACCACAGTTTTCAAGTCTTTCTCTAAAACAACCTAGTGTTTGTGTGGGCAAGTCTCAACACATGAGAAGAGACTTCCTAGAGAGAAAACTAAGAGAGAGTGGGCGACTATGTATAGAATATTAGTATTGAATTTTCATCATGTCAAATTCATTTGACCTAATGCATTCTATAATTGTAATATCCGAAATTACCTAATAAGGCTCAGGGCCTTGATTAGGGGGCCATGGTGGCATTTATGAGAATAATGTGTATGATTATATGGTTATGTGAGTTATATTATAATATGACTAGATATGCATGTTTAGGTGTATTAAATTTGCATGTGGGCCCATTTCTTATCAAAAGGGCAATTTTCGTAATTCTTCTCGTTATAGGTATATTTGGAATATATGTCCATATATGTGATATATGTGTGAGACCACATTATTATGTGGATATATTTTGGTTACTTGGCATGAGGTGATCCAAGGGAGCAAGTTAGTGGGGAGGTCACAACAGGATCTAATACCCGACCCGAGATGAGTCAACGGGTGTTTTGGGTATCTAGTCCATTACTGGGTTATTGGGTAACGGAAATGAATATTGGAGGGTATACTTGGAATTAGCAAGATTAGGATGAAATTCTGGGAGTTTTGACCATTTTGCCCTTGGGGTCGTTTTTGGGACCTTGAGCCTCAGGATTTGCTTAACGTTACTTAGAGTCTAATAAACCTCAGAAACACAAAAAAACTCTCAGTAAGCAGTCACCCTCACGTTACTCTCTATCTCTCTCTCTTGTTGCTTGAGGAAATTCTCTTAATTGTGAGGAGGAAAGGCTGAATCAAGGGGAATCGAGGCATGTGTAGGATCAGGATTGCTTGGGGAAAAGCTTAGCATCGCTTAGGGAAGCCAAGGTAATGATTTCTAGCTTTGATTCCCTGAATTTTCTCTGGTTTTGGTTATGTTTCAGAGATTAGAAACTCAGTTCTGAATTTTGAGATTTGAGGAGGTTTTTGGCCAAGCTTTTGCATGGGTTTTGATGATATTGGACTGCGGAATCGTTTAGGAACTTTGTTTTCAGATTGGGCTATGTTTGGATAGGTTTATTAGGGATTTGGATTGAGAAAAGCGAAGGAAAAACAGAGTTCGCAGGTTGAGTCGCGACCCTGTTCTTGGGGCGCCGCGACTCTCTTGAACGAAGGAGAATAGGTGGCTTTAGGGATTTTGAGTCGCGGCGCCTGCTAGGGCATGCCACGGTTCTGGTGCATGCAGGGAGGAGCCTCGGGCCTCTGACTTGAGTGGGCCACGACTCATATGTTTGGGGGCCACTGCGCTTAAAGGATTTTGGGCCTTGTCGAGTTTTTGAGTGAGGGAACTCAAACCTAAGGGTTCGGGATCGATCCTACTACCGGGTTTCATAGGATTCGATGTCCCAGAGGCTAAGACTCAGTTTGGAAGCCTTTATTTACTTATTTTTGATGAAATTCTATATTTGGTTGTGTCTAGGTTATCGCTAGGGGCTCAGAACAAGGATCATGCTCGATGGTCGTTCTTAATATGCTCTGCACTCGGATCTAAGGTAAGAAAAATGTAGCCAATCTGCGTTTAGAGCGCGACCTGATTATTGTACATAAATAATGATATGTTGATAATGTTTTATTAAACATATTGAATGTGTTCTGTTTACCTATGTTAGTCAATAATTGTTGAGTTGTATATCTGATTGGGGAAGCTCAGCTTATAAGCTGAAGGTCTACCTGTGTTATCTAATGAAGGGCTTGGCTTAATAGTCAAGGGTACATTCAGTTTTAAAGGACTCAACTTATCATTAGGATGTTGGGACTCTACTTATCAGTTGAAGGTTAAGACTCAACTTATCAGTCGAAGGGTAAGACTCGACTCATCAGTCAAAGGTTGAGACTTGACTTATTAGTCGAATGTTAAGACTCAACTTCTCACTCGACAATTAAAGGCAAGACTTATCAATTGAAGATTGAAATACTCAATTTATTATTTAAAGGTTAAAGGACTCGGCTTATGATTCGAGGGTTTAAAGGATCGGCTTAAATTCGAGGGCGGTAATAGCGTGTTGGATGCTAGCCGATAGGGTTAAGCTATAACGCCCTAAACTCCAGGGACCGTTACGGTGTGCCTTGTAAACAGTGCTAAACTTGCTAATCGAGTCATTTGGCCAAAATCGTGTAACTAAGTATGATTAGCGGTTTAGGGATTAAAAATTTTGGTTAAGATATAACGTTTCATTAGAACATTTATTATATATATTGGGATCCCAAAAATATAATTTAAGGATCTATTGCAAGAAAATATTTACAACCAGCCGGTCTAAGCGGCAAAATATGGTTTAACCCTAGTTCCTCTTCAAACCTCGATCGTGGTGGTCGAGCAGCTGCATATGTACACATCATCACCTCAGCTCTCCAACTCAAGGATGGTCCAGCTTTCTTTTGCCTTTACCTGCACCACATAGCACCCGTGAGTCGAAGCCCAGCAAGAAAACTCAATATGCTCTTGACCAGTAATAACATGTCATCAAATCATAAGGCACATGCCTAGCAAATATAGCCCTAGTCAAGCAGGCAAACAAATCCATGTAATGATGGGTATCTAGGATAAGAAATCTTGCCCTCCTGAGTGGATGACTATCAAGTCAATCTCAATCAGATAAGTGAATTAACACTGGTGGTTCTGGTAACCATACCGGGTTGATAGCCCTGAATAAAAGAATGACAGTGGTACAAGTCACTAAGGTGGGTTCCGTTCCCTTTATAAATAAGTGATCCTTTCACTAGCTTAAACAGGATAGGTGCATGATGATTAGTCACCAACATAACCTTCCTCATGACCCTAGAGTCATAACTATGGAACACTGTTCCCTAGCCATGTGACAAGAAGTCACCTAGGCTTTAGGCCCTGGCTCTGAGTAACTAGTCCTAGACTAGCCAAGCGCTTATAAGATTCATCGACCTTAGGGTCAGTCCAGCATTAATGCCTTAGAGTCATTCAATTCTGATATCGATTAGATCTAATCTTCATTCAGCCCTGCGTCCTTGATGCTTATGCCGTTTCTGACTCTCAGGTCAGTAATACGCGACCAGTGCCGATCCTGAACAGTTGGTGCCACACACATATACGCAAGCAATGCTGCCAAACATATATCATATGTCAATTATTCGAATATAGGGCATTCAACATGCTTACTTAACAACTGCTAGCATAATTAGGACCATGCATAAACACAGAGGCTCAATCTTTGAACAATCTCATATTCAATACTCATAGCATTCCCTGATCACATGTTTCTCGTGCCTCATATGCATTAGATTTAAACATCCAACATGCATCAAGAATAACCATGCATGTCACATATACACAGGGTGCAGTTTTCTTACCTCGGGTTCGAGCAAGAATTAGTAAAAGAACGACCCTTGAGAACGATCAATCCTTTGATCCTTTAGTAGTCACCTAGTCATAACAAAATATGGAATCCCATCAATAAAATAAATCATAAAAAGGTTTATAATTTAAAACATCACTCGCGGGATCTATCCCGCACTCTCGGGACTCTTAATCTACCCAAACGGGGTAGTGGAACACTCCCCCAAGCCCCAAAAATCATCCAAAATCCCAAAAATATGTTTGCTGGAAATTGCACTAGCGCTGGGGTGCTGCCTAGTGGCGCTAGGGCGCTGCCTAGTGGCGCTGGGGCGCTGCCCCAAAGTCAGAGAAGCCCAATTCCTGCCCTGCCTAGCGCTGGGGCGCCACCAGCAGACCAGAAACTTTTCTGGTCTTCTCCCCTGCGATTCCCCTTGAAAACCAAGCATCCAAATCAATCCCAAACATCACCCAAACATCCAATTCAACCCCTAAAATTCATGTACAGCACACCCTCATCAAAACCCAAGCAATCTTACACATAAACTTCCATGAATTCTCACAACTAACACCTCAAATTCTCAATTGAAAACTTACTTGAAAAAAAAACAGAGTATAGCTTAAATTCATGGATGTAATCTTACCTCAAGCTTGATTTAGATCCTCTTCAATGGATGAACTAAGTTTCTAAGCTCCCACCTTTGATCTCCTAGCTTGTTACCTCAAATTGGCTCTCAAAAATTGAAAGGAAGGAGGGAAGAACATGTACGGGAGGAAGAGATGAGGATGATAATGATGCTATGTTTTCTTATATCTTCTACAACTTTCTAAACTTAAAGGGCTGATATAAAACTTACAGGTGAAAAGGCCATTTTGCCCCTAGGTCAAATAAAGGCTTCTCAAGACTCCCAAGGGTAAAATCGTCCATTCCCATCTATCTCGTTAATTATAATTAACACCCTCCAATTCCTGTTATTATCAATATTCTCAAATGCCAATAATTCATATCCCGTTATCCTCTAATTCCCGGCAATGTTCTAATCACCAAATTACCCCGAGACTCACTTCGAGCCCCGAACTTAACCCCGTTGTGACTAGACCGAAAACTTGCATTCCATGATTGTCTCATGCCGAATGGCCCGAACCAATCCACATATATTGTGGTATTATTTATAATTCACCCACATGTATAAAAATACACAATCACGCCCTCAACGAGCCAAATTACCAAAATGCCCTTATAATTAAAATGAACCCATATGCATGCATTTACCATCATATAATAATACAATTCACACAACACATGCATATAATAATTAAATAGCATAATAAATCAATTATGGCCCTCCAGGCCTCCTAATCAAGGTCCTAAACCTTATTAGGAAATTTGGGGCATTACATAAGCCGACCCGGAAGTGAGATACACGCATGGGCACCCCTAGGGACGTCTAGAATGTGAAGCATCAGACTCGCTTAGCTAGGTCAAAGGCTGGTTATGTGAGAGATGGACACTAAAGCCCTCTTGTGACTCTATAGTCACTTATACGAGTTGATTCCATGCATGAGTAGGGTTATTAGTGCTGGCATGCTGGTTATGATTCTATGTTCTGATAATATATTGCTTATAAGCATGTTTATGTTTTTATGCTGAGCCTTGGCTCACGGGTGCTAAATAGTGCAAGTAAAGGAAAGGAAAAGCTAGGCTAGCCATGAGTTGGAGAGCTTCATGGGCAGAGTGTACATAAGAAACCTTCTCATCCGCTACGACTGAGGCTATAAAACTAGGGTTGGACCCTGATTTTGCAGCCTAGGTCGGCTTTTGTGTTCATTTATAGGTTTGTAACCATTTTTAACTATGATGGGATCATATGTATGGAAGTTAAATGCTTTTAATAAAATGGTTGACTTTGGACCGAAATTTTTAGTACCTAAACATGTGGTTAGTTTTAATTACACGATTTAAACTCAAATGACTCATTTGTCGAGTTAAGCACTATTTAAACTACATAGTGTGACGGTCCTTGGTTAGGAGGACGTTACAACTTGGTATCAGAGCAGTTTAGGTTTATGTGTTCTTGAAGATTGGCTGGGAATATACACTCGCCACTGAACACAAGCTCGACTCAGGGTTCGGTAACTATTTATGTTAATTCGTGTTACCTGCTTAATTGTCATATGAATGTCTTCTCTGCATGTTTTTTTAGGGAGCATGAGTTATTCTTATAGAGCCTGGCCCTTGACTGTTATGTGTACGAGAAGAATTTGCTTATTAACACCTTGATTGAGCATGAAAATAAATTGAATTGCTCATTAGCATGATTGTTATATGTGAAAGCTATTGAACTGCTTATTAGTACTGTTAAGGCATGTTATTGCTACTTAATGTGTCGAGTCATTGATTGCAGATAGGCTTGGAACTATGCTTCCAAGGCAATCAAATAAGCCAGCCATCGCTAGAAGTTGGGCGAGAGATAACGACAAGGGTAAGTACCCTCCACCAGCTCCTGAAAACATGCAACAAGTGCTTGATGATCTACAAGCTAGGATACAAATGAAAGACGAAGAAATTCTCCTGTTGAGGTAGCATCAGGTTCCAACAGGGAACGCTGCATCGATTGTGCCACCTGCTGCAACACCAGTATTACAGCAACAGCAAGAGGTTGAGAATAGGTGGGAGCCTCTCTATGAGCCCTTCAGGAAACAACACACTCCTACCTTTAAAGGATGGCCAGATCTGCTGCGAGCTGAGCAGTGGATGGATATGACCACCTCAATCTTGGACTTCATAGAGGTGGCAAGTAATGATAGAGTGGCCTGTGCCACATTCATGTTTTGGGAAAATGCCTGAATCTGGTGGGAAGTGGTATCCCCGACCAGAGATGTGAAGAACCTAAGCTGGGAAGAATTTAGAGGACTATTCAATGATAAATATTACAATGATGTAGTGAGGGTTGCAAAGGCCGATGAGTTCAACATTTTGGTGTAGGGCACCATGACTATTACATAGTATGGCCTAAAATTTGACAGGTTTGCCAAGTTCACTGCAGACTTGGTGCTAACTGATCCTATAAGGAAGGGGAGATTTGTTCGAGGGCTAAATGTTATGATAGCCCGGGATGTTAAAATTACTTCAGTTGCTGAAGTGACGACTTATGCTCAGGTCATGGAGAAGGCCCTTAATGCTGAGGGCGCTGAGAACAAGATCTGGCGCGAAAACACAGCCAGAAGGGACATTAGGAGGATGGAACCTCCCTTTACTGGAGCTGGTAGGGGTGGAGGCCTTAGTGACCAGAAGAGGAAGACCCCAGATACCATTATAGTTACAGGCTCGAATAGGAGGCCTCGGGGTACATAGGTTGGCTGCCAAGGTGGCAATGAGAACTGGAGGACTTATCCAAAATGTTCTAGATGTAGAAGACGTCATCTGGCAGAGTGTCGAGTAAAGGCCTATTTCTTATTTGGAATAGATGGGCACCTCAAGAAAGATTGATCAACGACGAAGAAGGAAGAACTAAAGAAGGCGAATAGCTTAGCCCCGGCTCGAGTGTTCGCATTAACACAATTAGTGGCTGAGGCTCGACCCTCTGTAGCGACATATCAACTTTCTAGTGTTGGAAATTCTTATTCTGTTTTGATTGATTTTGGGGCTACGCGTTCCTTTGTGTCTAGTAGGGTTATCGATAGGTTGTGTAGGCCATGGGAATACTATGCAGTGGGTTTTGGAACCTTGTTAACTATTCAGGAGTTAGTGGTTTCATGAGATGGGTTAGGTCGCTACTGGTGGCAATGGATGGTAGAGAATTGTCATAGAGTTGGTTATGACCGACTTTGATATGATCTTGGGTATGGACTAGTTAGCCAGATATGGGGCGACAATACATTGCAAGAAGAAGATTGTAACCTTTGAGCCTGAGGGTGAGGATACCATTGTATTTGTATGCACTGTGCATGGACCCTGTATACCTATGATATCGGTACTTAGAGCTAGAGACCTACTGCAGGGGGGTTTCATAGGACTCCTAGCTAGTGTGGTGGATACCACTCAGGTCATGCCAGTGGGACCAGGATAGAGCATACTAGTCTGTGAGTTTCTAGATGTGTTTCCAGAGGATCTAGCACGGTTACCTCCACACAGGGAGATAGAGTTTGTGATTTAATTGGTGCTAGGGATACAGCCAGTGTCTAGGGCACCTTATAGGGTCGCTCCTGCAGAGCTGAAGGAACTAAAGGTTCAGTTGTAGGAAAAACTAGACTTGGGTTTTATCAGGCCCAATTTTTCGCAATGGGGCGCACCAGTTCTCTTCGAGAAGAATAAAGATGGTTCTCTGAGGATGTGTATAGACTATAGAGAACTGAACAAGTTGACTATCAACAGGTATCCTCTACCAAGGATTGATGATCTGTTCGATCAGTTATAGGGTAGAATGATATTCTCCAAGATAGATCTTTGATTTGGTTATCACCAGCTGAGGATCATAGAGGAGGACATACCGAAGATAGTTTTTCGTACCAGGTACGTGCATTATGAGTTTTTGGGGATGTCATTTGGACTAATTAATGCCCCAGCAACATTTATGGATTTGATGAACAAGGTGTTCAAAGATTACTTGGATTCGTTTGTGATTGTCTTTATCAACGATATACTGATATACTCTCAGTTAGAAACAGAGCTCGAGCAGTGTCTTAGATTGGTATTGCAGAGGCTGAGAGAGCACATGCTGTATGAAAAATTCAAGAAGTGGGAGTTCTGGTTTCCACAAGTGACTTTCTTAGGTCACATAGTCAGTAAGGATGGGATTATGGTGGATCCAGCGAAGATTGAGGCAGTGAGAGATTGACCAAGGCCGAAGAATGCTTCAGAGATCATAAGTTTTTTGGGATTGGCAGGTTATTACAGACGCTTTGTGGAAGGGTTTTCCAAGATTGCGTCATCACATTGACAGAGCTAGCATGCAAGAATAAGAGGTTTATATGCTAAGACAAGTGTGAAGCCAACTTTTAGAAATAAAAGAAGAGTTTGATCACCACTCCAGTTTTGAACCTTCCTACAGATCAGGACAAGTTTATGGTTTATTGTGAGGCCTCGAGGCAGGGCCTAGGTGTTAGGAATTATGCCCTGAAAGCATATGTAGTAGACATCATTTTAAGAAATAAATAAATAAATTGAATTTGTTATGCATATATTTTATGGACTATATTATTCTGTGATAATATTATGTAAATATTAGAAAAATTCCTAAGTTCATATATGTGATCTCAAACACATATTGGTACAGGAGTATTGTGTTTGAGATAAATGAACTTGAATAGTTTGCAGTAAAATAAAGTTAAGGAATCTCTAGATTAATTACTACAAGTACGGTCCACTAGTATTATGAATACATGTGATATAGATCCAGAATACTAGTGTAGTAGTACACTTTAGTGGAGGTACTTTATATATTAGACCAGATATGTTTATTAATACTTATTTAAATATTGTTTCGAAGTATTTATTAAATGTATCAACTGATGATCATATACAAATAAATCTTGATCATAGAGTTACTATGAGCTCCTGTTTATGTTATATGAGTTCTTTGATTCACTCGTTAGGGTCTGTAAGAATGATCAGGCTAGAAACTTTTGTTTTGGGAACTCATTAATGTAAATGGTTGGGGACATAATATACATATATGGAATCTATACCTTCTCGTAAGAGATTGAATAATGGTTCTCTTAAGGGTTGACTTTTGGGACTGAAAGGTTATTGAGCTCAAATTCATAATTTAGTTATGAATTAACCTTCACTAGTAAAGTCAATGGTACTTAAGGAAACAAGATATAATTAAAAGGGTAAAACGATAATTTTATTCCCGACTAATTATGAACGATTATTAGAGGGTTAATTTGTATGTAATGATTATATTAATGGACGCTTTATTTTATAAAGTACTCAGTAAATGAAATGTCTATAATTACAAGAGTATAGTCTCATATATATAGTGGACTAATCATGAGATTAATAAATTAAGATTATTTAATTAAACAGTTTAATTAATAATCTCAAATTTATTGGAGCTTGAAATTCTAGGTCCATAAGTCCCCACAGTGGCTCTATCAACACTACTCAAGGCAAGAGTTGATATAAATGGAAAAATGGTTGAAAGACATATTTAAGAAGAAATTTGATCTACGGGTCAAAATATGCAATTATGTAATAATAGTGATTAATTAATTAATTACAAATTAGTTGTAAGTAACAAAATTAATTAATATTTAATTATTATGTAATTTTTGAAATTATATTAAATAAATAATTAATTATAATTTTCAAAATTATAATAAATTAAATATTTAATTTCAAAATTATTATTTAATTTAAATTGGTTTTAATTAATTGGTAGAATTAATTAAATATCTTTATTTGAGTGAGATAATAATTTGATAAGTTCAAATTAGATTTGAATTTTAAAAGATTGATAATTATTCAAATAATTAAATATATTTGATAATTAGTTAAAAAGATAATTATTCAAATTTGAATTAATTATCATGTTGTTGGATTTTATTTGATGAGGCAGTATAAATAAATAATTATGTAAAATCAAATATCTCTAAAATATAGGGTGGTGTACGACACACACAGTCCATGGACTGTGTGTGGCGTGTACTATACAGTTTTTCATGGATAGAATTTTCCATTTTATTTAATTAATTAATGGAAAATTCAAAAGTTAGCTTTTGGGATATTTTCATTAATGAAATAATTAATTAATTAAAAGATAAATTGTAAATTGGTTACAGATTTATTTTTTAAAATTAAATATTTTCGATTTAAGTCAGATTTATCAGAAAGTAAGAAGACAGACTGTTATTCGCTTTAAAAGAAAAGAACGTTACTTTTCTATCTCTCCTTGAAAAAGATAAAGAACAAATCTCAGGCCTATTATCTTGATATCATGTGTTGAGTACATCAAGTAATCAGAAATTAACTATCATTTATTCTCTAAGTGCCCACACAATTCTTGAGGTGTAGAGAACGTTGTGGAAGATCTTGGTGTGAGTACCTAAAAGCAACTTAGATAGGAAGTTCGTTCAAATTACGAAAAGATAGCAAGGACACTTGATAGGCATCAAGAGGTATGTTTTCTGTTCTTTTATTTCTTATGATTACTGTATGTATATTAATGGATCTGCATATTTAAAGGTAGTTTAAATATGTTAGAAATTTTTTTGTTGTACACTGGGCCAACCCACCACCTTTCTGCTGCGTATTAGGAAACTCGTTCCTAACAGTTTGTACCAGAGCGATCATTAATATCTTCATACATTAATTACTGTGTGGGCATAATATGCATTCTTATATTATTGTAATATATGTGAATGGATGGTAGTATGTATGTTTAAAGTTTATTCTTAAGGGTCGTTAATTATATGCTGTTTTGGGTTTAGGAATTGTTCTTAAATTTCTATATAAAAAATGTAAGTCATAATGGGGCATAGGAATTTTTTGTAATTTAATTTTCTGCATTAAATTATTAAAAAAAGAATTGTAAGGTCTGAGCCCTGAATCCCGAGCCTAATCCCAGCCGAGCGCCCTTACCCAGCCCCGCGCGCGCCCCTCCACTAGTGTCAGCCTTGTGCGCGCCTTGCGCCTGCTGCCTCGCGCCCATGCGCCGCCCCTCCCGGCAACTGCCACGTGCCCCATGCTGAGCCTCATGCAGCCGCCCCTAGGGTTTTTAAATCCTAGGGCTTGCATCTAAGTTATCCATTTAAATTGTGGGCCTAATTAATTTTATCCCATAATTAAAAATTGTTTTATTTTGAATTAATTGTTTTAGCCCGAATTCAAAACTGGGCCTAATAACTTATTGGGCATTAAATCCTAAGTTAATTATTCTTAAAATTTGTTTAAGATAATTAAAAGTTATTTTAATTCAAAATTAAATGGATAAATGGTTTAATGGATTAAGACTACTTGTGAAGGCCCAAAGTTGAAGATTGTGTTCTCCTTAGGTTTTATTTAGTTTCATACATTTTTTGTGTATATTTTGCAAGTGTTGTAATTTTTCCAGAAATGCCCATGACACCTGACCCACATTTATTTATTTAGTATTTATTTATTTAAATGTTTGAATATGATTAAATTGTTTAATACTTTATCATGCACTTTCGACATGCGATATATATTACCCACACAGTATTTAAAATTATGCATGCATCTCATACGAGAAGAAACATACCTTAGGGTTGTCCTTTGTGATTATATGCTTTATGTGATGGACCATTTAATAATAAATCTAGTTTTAACTAGTTCAAGAGAGGAAATAGATTTTAAAAGTTGTTTAATTTATAGTATTTAATAAAATTGTTTCATTAAATAATAAATGATATTCGTAGTAATTATAGCAAATTAAAATTGAATAAATTAGGGCATAGTTCTATAATTTTATTTTTGCTTAATATGAATAGTAATTATTAGAATATCACTTGGTAAAAATAGATCACTTTATTTTTACAAACTAATTAAAAAGCATAGGATGTTTTGAAAAACACATTTTAAAATAGTGAGTGGGAGAGGGAGTTATGAAAATAAGTCCCATGGTCTCCATTATTAGTTGGCACCGAGGTAGCATGGAGAGGGCCTTGCGGCACCATTGCTTGTGTCCTCCTAAGGAAGGCTTCCGACTGTGTTATTCTCAAGGCAAACTTATTTTTCAAGAATAGGATTTAATGATGTATTTCAAGTTTGACTGACCCTAAGGCACACTCTTGAGTTAAGTCATTGATCTAAAATAATGGGTTACACTCACAAGGTACATTAGGCTTTCGAGCGGACTAGTGTATTATTGACCTAACAAGCGGTTGTTTATAAGTCAAAAGAAAAAAATTGATTTGAGTTTTCACTTATAAATTTGAGAACTTGTTTCCAAATTAATTTGGAATTAGTCTAACTTACCCTAAGTTGGTCCATTAATGTTCAAATTACTTAATCGTGGAATTAGTAATTATTTTTTATGTGTTCTTTAATTGTTGCATTCATGCTTCACATTTACTTTTCCAAAATTTACTGATATTTATTATATGCATAAATTCATTTTTGTGTATTTATTTATTTTTGACAATCATGTCTAGCTCAAATCCTATATCTTCTTTACTTGCAAATGAAAAGTTGACTGGTGAAAACTACATGAAATGGAAATCAAACTTGAACATTATATTAATATGCGAGAACCACAAATCTATCTTGACTGAAGAATGTCCTAAAGTCCCTCCCGCTACTGCTGCCAAAACTGCAAGGGAAAAGTTATATGCTTGTGAGTATGAGCGATGTGCTTAGAAAGAAGTTTGAGAACACTGAGAATGCTTATGAAATCTAGGATTCCCTTCAAGATATGTTTGGGTAGTAGTCAGATCAGTGTAGGCATGAGGCCACCAGATCCTACATGACCAAGAAAATGAAGAAAGGAGTTTCTGTCAGAGAACATGTATTAAACATGATCAATATAATGCACGATGCCATTATCTGTAATGACCCAGATTTCCTAATAAGGCTTAAGGCATTGATTAGGAGCCCGGGAGGGCCATAATTGATTTATTATGCAATTAAATGATTATATGCATGTGTTTGGTGTATTAAATATGCATGTGAACCCATTTCTGTTCAATTGGGAAATTTTCATATTTTTGCCATTTCGGGTATATTTATCATATATGTGATATGTGTGTGGTGCTTCATTATTATTTGGTTATGCTAGGGTTACTCAATACAAGATGATTCTAGGAAGCAAGCTAGTGGGAAAGTTACAATGGGATTTATACTTGACTCGGAGTGAGTTAAGGAGGTATTTAGCACATTACCAGGATATTGGGTAATGGGAATAAATATTTGATGATAAATTGGGAGTTAGTGAGACCAAGGGGAAATTCTGGGAATTTTGACTATTTTACCCCCGGGGGCATTTTCGGGACCTCGAGCGTTAGGATTTGCTTGAGGCTACTTAAGCTTGAAGTAACCTATTAGAATTGTAAAAGAACGTTCTCTCTTTCCCACGTTCCTTTTTCGACACCCGATCACATTTTCGAAGGAAACTTGAGTTCTAGGACTTGGATTCAAGCGAGGATCGAGGGATAGCGATTCTGGGGAAGATTAGAAGCTTATTAGCTGGAAGATTTAGTGAGAAACGACATGATCAGAGGTAATCCAAGTTTTAAGTTCTTAATTTTTAAAGTTTTTATAAGCTTTGATTGGATTTTATGTTTTGATGAGTTTTTGGATGAATTGAAGCTTGGGTTTTATTGGTTTTGGGAGATTAGGATGTTTGGGAACTTTAATTTTGAGATTTGGATACGTTGGGGGTCGGATTTGGAGTTTTGAAGCTCGAAGAACACAAAGTTAGAACCCATAAAGCTAGTTTGGGCGCTGTAGCGCTAGGTGCTCTGTTTTGGGGGAGTTGGGTCTACTTGTAGCACTGTAGCGCCCAAAGGTAGCGTTGTAGCGCTACACAGTCTTCAAAGATTTGTTTTTTGGTACTTTTTGGGGTTTTGACCCAAGCACTCGGGGGATGATTCCACCACCTTGTATGGGTGAATTAGAGGTCTGAGAGCGCGGGTTTGGTCCCGAGATTTGGGTTTTAGAACTTGAACTCATTGAAATATCGTTTATGGTTATGACTAGGTTATCACTGAGGGCTTGGAATTAGGATTGTGCTTGTGGCTCGTTTATTGGTAACCTGTGCTTGGATCAAAGGTAAGAAAACTGCACACATTTTGTGACATTCATGGTTATTGATGAAGCACGTTGAGTGCTCTATATATGGACATTGATTCATTGAAAATGCATAAGATACATGTGATTAGGACATGGCATGCATGTTGAATATGAGATTGATCAGAGATTGAGTCTCTGTAAATGTGCATGATCATAATTATGCTTGCAAATTTTGAGTAAGCATGCTAAATGCCTTATATTTGAATATATTGACAATGATTGCATAGTAAATGCATACCATCTTTGCTTATCTGTGTATGGTACTGACTCATTAGTCAGCAACGACAATGGTGTCAGTATTGATTCTGAAGCTGTGACTTATTAGTCAAGTTTGGCAATGAAACTGGGCACTGGTGGTATGGTATTTGCTTATGAGTCAAAAACGGTATTAGCGTGTTTAACGCAAGTTGAAAAGATTAGATCTAATTGACATAAGAATGAAATGCTTGACCGACCTTAAGTTCGATGAAAACAAAAGCGCTTATCTAGTCTAAAGGCTGGTTACTTAGAGCCAGGGCCAAAAGGCTCAGGTGACTGTAACGTCACATGGTTCAAGTTCATGACTCCGTAGTTACTTATCTGATTCAAGTTCGTGACTCAATAGTCACTTATCTGATTTAAGTTCGTGACTCCATAGTCACTTATCTGATTTAAGTTCGTGACTCACTCATGAATCACTTTTCTGATTAGGGCTACAAGCCCCATCATGATTACCAGAATCTTAAAGTGTTATTCACATATCAGATTAGGGCTACAAGCCCTAGCATGATTACTGGAATCTTAAAGTGATATTCACTTAGGATTGACTTGATAGTCATCCATACAGGAGGGCTAGATTCACAGTCATTTATTTGGACTTATTGCATGCATGAATATGGCTATTATAACTAGGCCTGCCTATTATGATTTGGTAACATGTTATTACCTGTTCATGAACATATTGAGTTTTCTTGCTGAGCTTCGGCTCACAGGTGCTATGTGGTTCAGGTAAAGGCAAAAGAAAGTTGGACCATCATTGAGTTGGAGAGCTTAGGTGACGATGTGTACATATGTGGCTGCTCGACCACCACGATCGAGGGTTTAAAGAGGAACTAAGGTTAAACCCTATTTTGCAGCTTAGGTCAGCTGGTTGTAAATATTTTATTGTAATTAACCTTTAAAATATATTTTCGGGATCCCAATGTATACAGTAAACGTTCTAGTGAAACGTTGTACCTTTGACCAAAATTTTTAACCCTAAACCATTAATTATACTTAGTTACACGATTATGGCCAAATTACTCGATTAGCGAGTATATCACTGTTTAAAATGCCCACCGTAATGGTCTCAAGTAAGCATTACACTTGAATCGTTTTCTCCAGCTTTTAAAGTTTTCACAACCAACTATGTCATGAACAAATTATCATATAACATGACACAACTGTTGAATGAATTACAAACTTATGAATCTCTTAACAAAGATTCTGAGAAAGAAGGAGAAGCAAATGTTGCTGATTATAACCCATCCTCTTCAGAGGCTAAAATCAAAAAGAGGAAAAATGGAAATGGAATGGACAAGGAGAAAGAAAAAGACAAGAATTCAAAGAAGCCTAAAAAGTCATTGAAAGGCAAAGAGAACAAGAACACCAAAAGCTCCAAAAAGAAGACCCCTAAATGGACTTGTTTTCATTGTGGAGTAGATGGTCACTAGAAGAAAACCTGTCCAAAGTATCTCGCTGACCTAAAACAGAAAAAGAAAGGTAAATTTGATTTACTTGTGTTAGAAGCTTGTTTAGTGGAAGACAATTCCTCATATTGGATAGTAGATTCAGGAGCCACTAATCATGTTTGTTTTTCTCTACAGATTCTTAGTTCGACGAGGAAGCATGCTGATGGATAGGTGAATATGAGGGTAGGCAGTGGTCAGATTGTCTCAGCTTCAGCAGTTGGAATAGCCCGTCTGGAATTTAAGAAGAATAAATTTCTTGTTTTAGAGAACGTTTATTATATTCCTAGATTTTCTAGAAACTTAATTTCTGTTTCCATGTTGCATGAACAAGGTTTTAAAATTTCTTTTAATAATAATTTGATTGTTATTTCAAGATATTGTTTTAAGATATGTTATGCAAAATCTATTAATGGGCTTTATAAACTGCAAGCTAAAGAGAAATCTACTTATAATTCCAAATTATTCAAAACAACTAATCCTAGATCTATAAAACGACAAAGGTCTGATTCCAATAGTGAAACATTTCTGTGGCACTTGAGATTGGGCCAGATTGGTCTAGACAGATATAATAGGCTTGTAAAGGATGGTTCTTTAAGAGAATTATGTAACACCCTGGATAGCCAATACCGTTACACTGTGTGTTTATAAAAGTGTCAGACTTGCTAATTAAGTCATTTAATTAAAAACGTGTTACTGAAACTATAATGGAACTAGGGTTAAACTATTTTGGTCTCAAAAGCTGCATTTCTTAAAATAACATTTTCTGTTTACATGGGATCCCAAAAATAATAAGATTAAAACCATTTACAAAGATTCAAGGTTTAAATACAGTAATTAGCCGTTCTAAGGCAAAATAGACTGTTAGGCATTCCCTGTCCTGATCCACTCCTCGGCCATGGCGACCCAACAGCTGACTATGTACATTCAGCCCCGCAGCTCTCCATCTCAAGATTGGTCCAACTTTCTTGTGCCTTTACCTGCACCACGTAGCACTCGTGAGCCAAGGCCCAGCAAGAAAACACAACAACATAGCATAATCAATCAATAAACAATCCACTACCTCATATCACATAAGCAAGTTCTCATTAGACCAAACATCCATGTTAATCAAGTATTCAACATACCAAACATATCATTTCACATCAATAATTAATCACAAATGATAACTAGGGTTAGCGCCCTTAGGCCGCACCCTCTATTAATCCCACTGACTCTGGCCTGCTTAAACCGAGCCCAGTGAATATTAAGCTGTCCTTGGCTACCAGTGCTCGGCTACCAGTGGCCAAGCCGCGCCCTATGCACAAATATTGTATACGACACCCTTAGGCCATTTATCACATGTCCCATGGCATAATACCATCTATGACATTATACAGATATCGGGAGCACTTAGTCCCATCATAAACATATAACTGGGTGCAGTTTTCTTACCTTTAGATTCACTAGATTCGTTCACTTGATCCTCAAGCACGATCCCTCTTGAGCCCTAGCTTACACCTAGTCACATCCATAGATCAGAATCATCACCAAACCTTATGTCCAAAACCTAACATCGGGAACAATCCCGAGCCCTCAAGAAGTCCCAATTCCACCAAACGGGGTGGTGGAATCGAACCCCCGGGCAAAAACCCTTGAAAATAACTCAAAAACCCTCTTCTAGAAGCAGGTTAGCGCTACAGCACTACAAGCAGAACCCAAAACCCCCAGACAACCTAGCCTAGCGCTACAGTGCCCAAAGGCTAGCACTGTAGTGCTAGTCACAGAACCAGCTACCCTGCATTTTTCCTTCCTGCGATTTCCCCGAGCCAACCCCTACCAAAACTTTTCCAATCATCAACCAAACTTAAAAAAAAGCTTATCAACATACTCCACTCATCCCACACATCCCAAATACACAAAACCCAATCACATGCATCCCTAAACATAGAATTCACCATAGATGAACCTAGAGTTCAAAAACTCGGCCAAACAACAAAACTTCAGAATCAAGTGTCCAAGGTCAAAGTTTCTTACCTTTAATTGGAAAGTTGATGTTAGGATATCCTCTACTCATCCTTGGCTTCCTCCTCCTCAAACCCTTGGCTTGAATTCCCTAGAATTCCCATCAAATTCTACTTAGATATCACAGTTCAACACCAAAACCAGAAAGTGAAGAAAACCTCAAAGTCTTAACTCCACTGAATGAATTACCCTGTCAATTCCTCAAGCTTAACTCAGAAACCTAATTGCTCATCTTGACCCAGCTCTCCTCTGAACCTTAGCTCCAAAAGACCCCAAGAAATGGTGGAGAAGAGCCTAAACCGACCTTGCTTTTCTTTCCCTTCTTTCTCTTCCTTTTCTTTCCTCCAGACTTCTATTTCATTCTACAAACTCCACTAAGCATAAAGCCTTAGTTATGCCTATCCTTTATAAGCCAAATGACCACAATACCCTCCCTTAAATCCTAAGTCTTTTAGTCCACCTAGGGGCATTTTGGTCATTTCACCCAATTCCCGTTAATTCCTCAAGTGTCTCTAATATTTACCACTTACTTCCCGATACTTAACTAATTACCAGTTATATTCTTCAATATCAAAATTAACCCCAATATATTCTCTAAATTCCTATTTATACCCCCAGGCTCGCCCCGAGCCGGGTATAAATCCCTGCCGTGACTTTTTCGCTTAACCACTGACTAGGATCGTCTCGAATCACAGACCACAAATATATCCACATAATAATGTGGTCTCAACAATTATCACATATACATAAAGTTATGCTCTCAACGGGCCAAAATTACAATTATGCCCTTTCTAACCTAATCAGGGCCTACATGCATACTAATACATATAGTCATGCATCTCTGATATTCAAATAGTCATATAGCATACTTTTAATCATTAAATCACATATATTCCAATTATGCCCTCCCGGCACACTAATCAAGGCCCTTAAACCTTATTAGTAAATTTGGGTCGTTACAAATTATCTATTGGATCTCTCCCTGTTTCTGAATCCTGTCTAGAAGGCAAGTTGACTAAGAGAACTTTCTCTGCTAAAGGTGCAAGAGCTACGGAACCACTTCAGTTGGTACATATGGATGTTTGCGGTTCACTTAATGTACAAGCAAGACGAGGTTATGAACATTTCGTCACTTTCATTGACGATTATTCAAGATATGGTTACCTATACTTAATCGAAAGAAAATATGAAACTTTTGGAAAGTTCAAAGAATTTCAAGCAGAGGTTGAAAAGCAATTAGGTAAATCACTAAAAGTTCTTCAATCTGATTGAGGAGGAGAGTACTTGGATTTTGAATTCGAGGACCATCTGTGTGAGCATGGTATTCAATCCCAACTCACAGCACCTGGAACGCCACAACAAAATGGTGTTTTAGAAAGACGGAACATAACGTTCTTAGATATGGTTAGATCAATGATGAGTTTCTCATCATTACCACTGTCATTTTGGGGCTATGCGATTCAATGTGCTCTATACATATTAAATGTTGTTCCATCTAAGTCTATTCAGAAGACACCCATAGAATTATGGAATGGTTGTAAACCTAGTTTACACCATTTTCGAATTTCAAGGTGTCTTACACACGTGCTTAAAAGAAAGACTGGTAAGTTGGAATCACGCTCTAAAGTGTCCATGTTTGTTGGATATTCCAAACAGACTAGAGGTGGAATTTTCTATAGTCCAAAAGAAAATAAAACATTTGTATCGAAAAATGCAACTTTTCTTAAACATGACTATGTCAATAACCACAAACATCGCAGTAAGGTTGTACTGGAGGAGATGGTCTCGAATGAAATTGCAAAGTCACCAGCAACAACCAATGAAAAACGACAAGTGGAAAATGCTAGTTCTAGTTAGAATAGTAGAGAACCTCATCGTAGTGGGAGGGTTAGTAAGCAACCCATACGCTATGAACACAAACAAAGATGATCCATAGATGCAATGAATGATTCTGACAAGGAAAAATGGCAAGAAGCCATGAACCAAGAAATGGAATCGATGTATTCCAATTCTGTTTGGGTTCTTGAAGATCCACCTGAGAATATCAAACCCATTGGTTGCAAGTGGATATTCAAGAAGAAAAGAGGAGCGGATGGGAATGTAGAGACTTTCAAAGCAAATCTTGTAGCCAAAGACTGTACACAGAAAGAAGGGGATGATTATGAAGAAACATTTTCATCTGTAGCGATGCTAAAATCCATTCGTATACTCTTATCCATTCCTGCGTGCATGGATTATGAGATTTGGCAAATGGATGTGAAAATAACTTTTCTAAATGGCTACCTTGACGAAACCATATACATGTCTCAACCAGAAGGGTTCAAAGTAAAAGGTCAAGAGCAAAAAGTTTCCAAGATTCTTAGGTCCATCTATGGACTCAAAAAAACTTCTAGATCTTGGAATCTTAGATTTGATGGCACAATAAAAAGTTTGGTTTTGAACAAAACGTTGACGAACCTTGTGTCTATAAACAAATCAAACATGGTGTACTAGTACTCATTGTTCTTTATGTTGATGATATATTACTGATTGGCAATGACGTAACATCATTATCAAAGGGAAAGAACTGGTTAGCTGAACAATTCCAAATGAAAGATTTGGGAGAAGCCAAGTATGTTTTGGGCATTAAAATTATTAGAGATAGACAAAACAAAACTTTGGCACTGTCTCAAGCAACTTATATTGATAAGGTGCTAGAACACTTTAATTTGCAAAACTCAAAAAAGGGTGATATGCCAACCCGTTCTAGAGTATTCCTTTCCAAGGAGAAGTTTCCCAAAACACCTCAGGAAAAGGAAGATATGAGACAACATCCCTATCCCTCAGTGGTAGGCAGTCTAATGTACGCTATGTTTTGTACTAGACCTGACATTTGTTATGCAGTAGGGATAGTCATCCATTATCAATCCAATCCTGGATTGAGTCATTGGATTGCAGTGAAGAATATTCTCAAGTATCTTAGAAATACTAGAGATTATATGCTTGTATATTCAGGTGGAGACCTGAACCCCACTGGTTACACTGATTCTGATTTTCAATCAGACAGAGATAGTCGGAAATCAACTTCTGGATCAGTGTTTACTCTTGGAGGAGCAACAATAGTCTGGCGAAGTATTAAACAAACCAACATTGCAGACTCCACCATGGAAGTCGAGTATATAGTAGCTTGTGAAGCAGCTAAGGAGGCTTTGTGGCTCAAAAATTTCTATTCCGATCTGGAAGTAGTGCCAGATATGGATAAGCCACTAGTCATATAGTGTGATAACAGTGGGGCAATAGCTAAGTCAAAGGAACCACAGAGTCTCAAGAGGGGTAAAACACATCGAGAGGAAGTGTCACTTGGTAAGAGAGATAGTTCATGGAGGAGATGTTGCAGTTATGAAGATAGCTTCAAAGCATAATCTTGCAGATCCTTTTACAAAGACTTTATCCATAAAATCTTTTTAAGGAGCATGTAAGAAACATGAGAATTAGAGAGATGCCTCATTTTCTTTAGGGCAAGTGAGAGATTGTTGGGAATTGTGCCCTGAAAGAATATGTAGTAGACATTGTTTTTAAGAAATAAATAAATAAGTTGAATTTGTTATGCATATATTTTATGGAATATATTATTCTGTGATAATATTATGTAAATATTAGAAAAATTCATATGTTCATATATGTGATCTCAAACACGTATTGGTATGGGAGGATTGTGTTTTAGATAAATGAACTTGAATAGTTTGCTGTAAAATAAAGTTAAGGAATCTTTAGATTAATTACTGCAAGTACGGTCCACTAGTATTATGAATACATGTGATCTAGATCTGGATTACTAGTGTAGTAGGACACTTTAGTGGAGGTACTTTATATATTAGAGAATATGTAAAACTGGACGAGATATTTTTATTAATACTTAGTTAAATACTGTTTAGAATTATTAATTAAATGTATCAACTGATGATCATATACAAATAGATCTTAATCCTGAAGTTACTATGAACTCCTGTTTATGTTATATGAGTTCGTTGATTCACTCATTAGGGCCTGTCAGAATGATCAGGCTAGAAACTTTTGTTTTGGGAACTCATTAATGTAAATGGCTAGGGACATAGTATACAAATATGGAATCTATACCTTCTCGTAAGAGATTGAATAATGGTTCTCTTAAGGGTTGACTTTTGGGACTGAAAGGTTATTGAGCTCAAATTCATAATTTAGTTATGAATTAACCTTCACTAGTAATGTCAATGGTACTTAAGGAAACAAGATATAATTAAAAGGGTAAAACGGTAATTTTATTTCCAATTAATTATGAACCATTATTAGAGGATTAATTTGTATGTAATGATTATATGAATGGATGCTTTATTTTATAATGTACTCAGTAAAGGAAATGTCTATAATTACAAGAGTGCAGTGTCATATTTATAGTGGAGTAATAATGAGATTAATAAATTTAGATTATTTATTTAAAGAGTTTAATTAATAATCTCAAATTTATTAGAGCTTGAAATTATAGGTCCATAGGTCCCCACAGCGGCTCTATCAATACTATTCAAGGCAAGAGTTGGTATAAAGGGAAAAATGGTTGAAAGACATATTTAAGAAGAAATTTGGTCTTCGGGCCAAATATGCAATTATTTGATAATAGTGATTAATTAATTAATTACAAATTAGTTGTAATTAATAAAATTAATTAATATTTAATTATAATGTAATTTTCGAAATTATATTAAATAATTAAATTTATTTTTTAATTTATATTAAATAATTAAATAATTATAATTTTCAAAATTATAATAAATTAAATATTTAATTTCGAAATTATTATTTAATTTAAATAGTTTTTAATTAATTGCGAGGATTAATTTAATATCTTTATTTGAGTGGGAGATAATAATTTGATAAGTTGAAATTAGATTTTAATTTAAAAAGATTGATTTATTCAAATAATTAATTATATTTGATAATTAGTTAAAAAGATAATTAATAATTAATTATCAGGTTGTTGGATTTTATCTGATAAGGTAGTTTGAATAAATAATTAAATTATTATAGAAAAATCAAATATTCCTAAAATATAGGGTGGTACATGGCACACACAGTCCATAGACTGTGTGTGCCGTGTACTATACAGTTTTTTAGGGATATATTTTTCAATTTTATTTAATTAATTAATTAATTAATGGAAAATCCAACAATTAGTTTTTGGATATTTTCGTTAATGAATGAATTAATTAATTAAAAATAATTTGTAAATTGGTTACATATTTATTTTTTAAAATTAAATATTTTCTATTTAAGTTAGACTTATCAGAAAATAAGAAGACAGACTGTTACTCGCTCTAAAAGAAAAGAATGATACTTTTTTTTTAATCTCTCCTTGAAAAAGATAAAGAAAAAATATCAGACCTATTCTCTTGATCTCATGTGTTGAGTACATCAAGTAAAATAAGAAATTAACTCTCTAAGTGCCCACACACTTCTTGAGGTGTAGAGAATGTTGTGGAAGATCTTGGTGTGAGTACTTGGAAGCAGCTTGGATAGGAAGTTCGTTCAAATTACGAAATATAGCAAGGATACTTTCTAGTTATCAATAGGTATGTTTTCTATTCTTTTCTAGCTTATGATTAAAGTATGTATATTAATGGATCCACATATTTAAAGGTAGTTTAAATATATTACAAAAAATTTTGTTGTACATTGGGCCAACCCACCTACTTTTCGCTGCGTATTAGGAAACTCGTTCCTAACACTAGGTTGTGTCCTTATGCAGACAGGGAAGGTGATTGCCTATGCATCACGTCAGTTGAAAGAGGATGAGCAGAGATACCCTACACATGCTCTGGCACTTCCAGCAGTGGTGTTGGCACTAGAAAGGTGGTGACACTATTTATATAGTGAGAAATGTGAGATATACACAGATCACAAGAGTTTGAAACAATTTTTCACCCAAAAGGATTTGAACATGAGGCAAAGACGTTGGTTAGAGCTGGTGAAGGATTATAATTGTGAAATCCTTTATCATCCAAGAAAGGCCAACATGGTAGTAGATGCCTTAAGTTGGAAGGGTCAGGGACAGTTGTATAGCGCCAAGCAGATATCCAGGGAGTAGGCTAACGATATAACTAGAGCAAGGATTGAGCTAGTGGTGGGCCAGTTGGCCAACATTACTATGCAGTCTACTCTTTTGGAGAGGATTAAGGAGAAGCAGTTAAGTGACCCACATTTGAGAAAGATCAGAGGGGATGTCCTGGCTGGAGTAGCAAAGGACTACACAGTGTCAGACACTAGCTTATTAAGATATAAGGATCGGATTTGCATTTCAATGGACACTGGGTTCAGACGGGAGATTCTGGATGAATCTCATACTACCCCTTATTTTCTACATCCGGGCACCATGAAGATGTACCATGATTTGAAAGTTTATATTGGCGGCCTGGGATGAAGAAGGACGTGACCGAGTATGTGGCAAGGTGTCTGACTTGTCAACAGGTTAAGGAAGAGATCCAGAGGCCAGAATGGCAATTGTAGCCTTTGGATATCCCAGACTGGAAGTGGGAGGATATCACGATGGATTTCATGGTAGGATTGCCCAGGACAGTGGGCCAGCATAATTCAGTCTGGGTCATTGTGGATTGGTATACGAAATCAGCTCACTTTCTACCAGTGAGGATGAATTACATGATTAAACAGTATGCAGATCTCTATGTGAGAGAGATAGTTCACCTTCATGGGACTCTGAGGTTTATCATATATGATAGGGACCCTACCTTCACTTCCAAGTTTTTGGGAAGTTTACAGATGGCGATGGGTACACAACTGAAGTTTAGTATAGCTTACCTTCCTCAAACTGATGGTCAGTCTGAGAGGACCATCTAGATATTGGAGGACATGCTGAGAGCATGTGTATTGGACTTTGAAGGGTCATGGAGTAAATATTTGCCTCTAATAGAGTTTTTCTATAACAACAGCTACCAGTCGACGATAGGAGTGGCACCTCATGAGATGTTGTATGGTAAGAAGTGTAGATCGCCCATTCATTGGGATGATATGGGTGACAGGAAATATTTAGGTCTTGAGGCAGTACAGAGGACCACTGAGGCTATTGAAAAGATTAGAGCTTGGATGCTCGTGTCTCAGAGTAGACAGAAGAGTTATTCAGACCCAAAGCAGAGGAACGTGGAATTCCAGGTGGGAGACTATGTTTTTCTTAGGGTTTCACCACTAAGAGGGGTGAATAGATTTGGGAAGAAGGGAAAGTTGAGCCCTGGGTTTGCTGGACCATTTGTGTAACATCCCAAAATTACCTAAAATGGCTTAGGGCCTTGAGTAGAGGGCCGAGAAGGAAATATATGGAGTTATAAGTTTATTTTATATATTTGATTGAGATTATGTGAGTTATATGATAATATAACTAGTTGTGCATTTTTTGGGGTATTAAATATGCATGTGGGCCCGTTTCTTAATAAAAGGGAAATTTTGATAATTTGGCCTGTTATGAGCATAACTATATATATGTGCATATATGTGTTATATGTGTGAGACCACATTATTATGTGGGTTTATTTGAGTTACTCAGCACAAGACGATCCTAGCGAGCAAGTTAGCGGGAAAGTCACAACGAGACTTGTTGTACCCTAATCTTAGCACGAGTTCATTCATTCATCTCGAGTACAGCTGGCAGATAATTAAGTGGAAAAGTAGTCAAGTAGAATATCTAATTAATATCTATACGGACAACTCGAGGTTCATAATGGTCAGACCTGGTATTAGGCGTCATGACTTTACCACGAACTACGAATAAGATAAGTCATCAAAGCACTAGCTCGGTGTCGGATAGCTGTCAGAACATAAGCCCGTGGAAGATATGCACGTCGGTTGATTTAGATATAACGCATATTGCATACTAAAGGATTCCTAGAGATTCAGGATTTTCTTATACGCTTATTCATGACCAGGCTGTCATATTTATTATCCAAGATAGTAGGAAATATTTACTTTGTGATCAAATCATATCCAAATATAAATGGGAATTATTTGTATTGAATGTAGACATTATATAAATGCGTGATTGACTCACGCGGTCACCCAAACCTGTCCATGGAGTTCCCCTATAAATATTAGGAATACTGGACAGGAAAAGGGGGAATTATTCTGTAATACCGAAACTTTACCAAAATAGAGAGAGAAACATGAATAATATTGACTTGCGGACTATGTGGATTTTAACAAATGAACCACGTAAAAGTTTTGTGTTCTTGAGTGAATTCTTGATATTTTCATTACGGTTTACTATAAAGCACTAATGTGTCTTATTATTTCTTAATACACTATTGGAGAAAAATCGCGTGAACAATTTGGTGCTTTCGTTGAAAGAAAATTAGTGCTTCACAAAAATCCCAGTTGATTTCCATCATGGTGCTCACTTGTTTAATGCACAATAATGAGATAGAACAGCCTGGTGGGCAGGTGTCCCATCATACCGCTGCTCCGGACGAACGTGGCCTTCAGATTTAGCAACGTCCAGGTAAAAAACCGGCGGGTCAAGGCAACACTGGGATTTTGGTGTCATTGCCGCCGAATACAAATCCAGACTACCAAACTGTCATCGAGTTAGGTAAGGAAAACAGGCAGATTGTTGAGGTCTTGTCTCGGTTACCCCCATTGGCAACCGACGTTAATGTTGGAAAGAGGTAGAGTGGGTCTCATAAGTCCAACAGGAGTAACCGATCCAAACCGAGTCGATCAGTCAGAACCACCACTCCAAGTTCTGTACCAATGGGGCAAGATCACCATAATGCTTGACCCAGTGATCATCATAGGGGTCGTCAGCATGTCAGTCGGCCAGTTAGGACTGCAACCCCAAGTTCATTGCCTTCTTCATCGGCCCCCAGGAATGCCCATGAAAATCCACGAGGGGTGGTTGGGACAAGCCCACAAAGACAAAATGCTCCAACAAACCCTCCTACGCCGCGATCGGATCACCAAGCACAGAGAACTAGAGACATTGGAGTAGAACATAGGTGGGCTAATTTAGTTTTCCCTGATGGAACGCGGATAGCCTCTCTAATAACGTATCCCCCGTCGCCCATAAGACATCCGACACCACCTCGTCCTCAACGGGACATTCCAGCTTATGGAGACAGTTGGAGAAATCCTCACCCATCTGCCAATACTTACGTCCCACGAACATGTGTCGAAAATCTAGATCCTCGGCCCCAACCACGATCTGTAATCTTCACAAATGGGAGTTATTGGACCAAAAGTTGTCATAGTGGTAGGTCCAGGGGTGACCTAAGAAATTAGTTGAGTTCATCATAGAGCCCGAGGTATGATCCACAACCCAATTTGCGCGATTGTCTGAATTTGCAGAGAAGGAATCCAGCTCAGAATGAAGATATTAACTATACTCGAGAATAAGGAGGTATGTCTATAGTACACAATAACGGGAATGCCCCACAAAACCAAGCTCGAGCTTGGAAGGACAATAGCCCATCAAACGTATACGATACAATAGGAGCTATTGAACAACCTCTAGGTAACCTAGGGACTAAGGACCAAACCCTCGAAATACTAGCCTTGATGGAAGAGCAAATGAAGAAGCCTTCATCTGGAAAAGAAAAAGACGAATGCAACTCAGATGAGGAGCTCAGCCTTTCGCTCGAAATATTGCGGCGGCCACATATCCGGTAGTCATTAGAATGCCACACCTGTCAAAATTTGATGGAGATGAAGATCTGTCAGGTCACCTCAGAATGTTTAAGACCATGGTGAAATATCACAATGTCAGGCTCGATCAAAGGTGTATTTTATTCCTTGGAACTCTGGTCGGGCCAGCCAGGCAATGGTTTAAAAAATACTAGAGGCATTCCATAAGCTCGTGGAATAAGTTTTCTTCTGATTTCAAAAAAGCATTTTGAGCTTCACAGGCAGCTCAAGTTGATACTAATTCATTGGCCAACGTAGAGCAACAACCTGGAGAGATGTGAAAGCATATCAAAGTAGATTTTCCAATGTCGTTGCATGAGCTAGGGATGTTGATGACAGCTCTAAGCTAATGGCAATGAGGACAGTAATCCTTGTCGGGGGGGACCTATGGTAGGAACACCAAAGAAAAAGAGTTAAGAGTGTGGACGAATTCTTGGCTCGAGCTCAAGAATGGATTAACCTAGAGGAGGCATGAGCTTCTTATGTGGGAACCAGCCAGACCCCTGTTCAGCCTGTTGGAGCGGTAAGGGATGTTGCAGCTACGGCTCAAACTGTTACCCAGAATAACCAAGGGGGGAATAACAAAAGGAAGGGAAATAGCGAGGGTGACCAGAGTGGGATGAAGAAAAATAAGTTTGAGGAGAAGCTCAAACCTGTTTGCGCTACTTATACCGATCTAACAGACACTAAAGATTACATTTTCCTAGAAAATTCTAATTGCCTTCCATGGAAGAAGCCAGAACTGTTAAAGAACCAGAGGGCGAAGAGAGATTCATCAAAGTTCTACCGATTCCATAATGACATCGGTCATACCACTGATGATTGCCAGAAGCTGAAGGATGAGATTGAAACCCTCATTAAGGTGAGACCTTTGGCCCAGTACGCCCAAAATCTAGTGAATCCGAGTCAGCCCCGTTGGCCAAACCTTGCAGCCTATTCCAGAAGCTCCGAATAACCAACCTGGAGCTCAAGCAAATCAGGTCGACCCTCCCCTGATAGCAGGGGGAGATATAACCACCATTTCAGGAGGACCTCATTTGGCAGGCACGAGCAGCGGGGCCCAGAAGAGGTACGTTAGCAAACTAAAGTCCCATAACGGGGTGGAGTTCATCCCAGAACAATGGTTAATGAAATAGCAGCGATTGGAAAAGCAACCAATCATTTTTACAGAAGAGGATGCTAGCCACGTCTAATTCCCACATAACGATCCGTTTGTCATAACCGTTCAACTCGCCAACTAGAGAGTCTGAAGAACACTAGTAGATAATGGAAGTTCCGTGAATCTACTTTTCAGGTCCACCTTGGAAAAAAAATGGGGTTATCTGTGCCTGATTTGAAGGCGACCTTAATGACTCTGTAAGAGTTTTCTGGTGAAGGGTCAGTAGGCATCGGGACGATCGTATTGGTGGTGACATTGGAAGAAGACTCACAAATTTTTTCCAAGTTACTTGAGTTCGTGGTAATCGATTGTCCAGCTACATAAAATGCGATTTTGGGCCGACCTGCACTGACGGCGTTTGAAGCCATAACCTCTATCCGCCACCTAGTAATGAAATTCCCTTCAGCTGTAGAAATATGCACTGTCAGAGGTGATCAGCTCGCTGCCAGGGAATGCTATAGCATTTCTATGAAGGGAAAATCACAACTCGGGCAGCAAGCAATGGTCATAAATTACAGAGGTGAGGAGTCCTAGGAAGTTGAAATTATTCGCGGGATGGAAGAACCTCAACAAAAAGAGGATAGTGACATCGCCCAACGCGATGACATTGATCCACAGGTAGGCGAAGACATATCAGAACTCCAAACCATAGAATAGATTGAGGAAGTAAACATCGACCCCAAAGATGCTTCAAGAGTCATAAAGATTGGAAAGAATCTTGACAATAAAAGGAAGAAAGTGCTGGTGGATTTCTTACAGGAAAACCTGGACGTTTTCGCTTGGTCACATGAAGATATGGTGGGAATAAATTTGAATGTAATAATGCACACCTTAAATTTGGATAAAAATGTGCCTCCAAAATCTCAAAAACGGAGACGTTTGGGAACGATCCAAGCTGAGGCCCTTGAGGAAGAAGTAGCTCGATTATTAAAATGTTGGTTTATCCTGGAGGCAAAATACCCGATCTGGGTCACCAATCCCGTGTTGGTCCCAAAGCCAAACAGGAAGTGGAGGACCTGTATTGACTTCCCTGATCTAAATAAAGCTTCTCCCAAGGATTGTTTCCCACTCCCAAAGATTAATCAGTTGGTAAATGCCACGGCAGGTCACGAGCTCATTTCCTTCATGGATGCGTATTCTGGATATAACCAGATCGGGTTGAATCCTACAGAAGAGGTACATACTAACTTCATGACCGAACATAACGTATACTGCTATAAAGTTATGCCCTTCGGGCGAAAGAATGCTGAGGCTACATATCAACGCTTGGTCAACAAGATGTTCGCTAGTCAGATCGAGAGAAGTATGGAAGTGTATGTCAAAGACATGGTTTTCAAATAAAAAACTGCCAACAACCATGTGTTCGATCTAGAAGAGTGTTTTGGAATATTAAGGAGGTATGACATGAAGTTGAATCCCCAGAAATGCACTTTTCGAGTGGCATCTGGAAAATTCCTGGGGTTCATAGTCAACACAAGGGGGATCGAGGCGAATCTTGAGAAAATTAGATCGTTGTTAGAAATACCCTCGCCTAGGTCTCGTAAAGAAGTTCAAAGTCTAACTGGAAGGGTGGCGGCTTTGAATCGTTTCATTTCAAAATCCACTGACAAGTGTCTGCCATTCTACAACTTGCAAAGAGGAAACAAAAAATTTGAGTGGACCGAGGAGTGCGAACAGGCATTCCATGACCTAAAAACGCATTTGGCCGAGCCCCTCGTATTATCTAAACCAATGTCTGGAGAATCTCTGCTCCTTTATTTGGTCGTGACAGAGAATGGAGTTAGAGCCGTGTTAGTTCGAGAAGAAGATCGAGCTCAGACTCCAATTTATTATGTCAGGAAGAGACTTCTCAGAGCCAAGTCACGATATGCACTGATAGAAGCTGGCATTCTATCTGATATTGGTTTCTAAAAAGCTCCAGCGATATTTCCAGACCCATTCAATCAACGTCTTGACCAACCAACCTTTAAGGCAAGTTTTGCAAAAACCTGAAACGTTGGGACACCTTTTAAAATTGGCTATTAAACTTAGCCAGTTCAAGATATTGTACATGACACAGACGTCAATTAAAAGTCAGGCCCTTGCTGATTTTATGGTTGAATGCACCAGTTTTAAGGAGGAGCTCATGAGAGAGCCGGTGTAGGAATTATGGAAAATCTTCATTGACGGATCATCAAACGAGAACGAATCAAGAGCTGGGATCATCTTAATCTCACCAGAAGGGTATCGATTTCATACAGCTCTGACATTTGGATTTGAGGCATCCAACAACGAAGCCGAATATGAGGCCTTACTAGCAGGATTGAGGGTAGCAAGAGAAGTAAAGGCAAAAACCATCCAATGCTATAAGGATTCCCAACTCGTGGTCAATTAGGTATTGGGTGAGTATCATGCCCGAGGTACCAAGATGGAAGCTAACCTAGCTAAGGTAAAGGGAGAACTATCAGAATTTTAGTACAACTCTATTGAATAGATACCCCATGAGCAGAATTCTAATGCTGATGCTTTGGCACGACTTGCTACCACAAACGAGGCTGAGACATTGAATATGGTGTCAGTGGAGTTCTTGGAGAGCCCAGGCGGAATGAGAAGTGATAGAGGTCGGAATGATCTGCCTTATTATTTCTTAATACACTGTTGGCGAAAAACCGCGTCAACAAGACCCAATAACCTACTCGTGGCGAGTCAAGGGGTATTTTGGGTATTTGGCATTTAATTGGATTATCGGGTAATGGAAATTAATAATTGGGGATATCATTGGAGATAGGGAGTTTACGAGAGAATATGGTGGAATTTGGCCATTTTTCCCTCGGGGACGTTTTTGGTATCCCAAGCCTCGAGATTAGCTTAAGTAAAGCTTAAGCCTTAGGAAGTAAAAAGAAAAAGAAAAACACTTCTAGCAGCTCACCAACTGACTCTTTCTTTCTTCCTCTCTTTTTGATTTTCTCTCAACTCTTCTAAGGATAACCATTGAGAATTAAGGGGAATTTTTGGCTGAAGCTTGAAGATTAAAGGCTTAAGCATGGGAGTGGATTAGCTATAGCAAGGGAGACTTAAACCACAGTTGAGGTAAGCTTTGGACCTGGATTTCCATTGATTATTAGGCTTAGTTTAGCTTTTCTAGAAGAGTTCTTGAGCTTTATAGCTCAAGACTTGATTTGGTATTTTGATGAGTTTTATAACTAGATTTTTGTTGGGTTTTGCTGCTGGGAAGATGCTAGAACTGTTGTGGTGATTGGAATATGGTTTTGGGGTGAAATTGGTTTAGTTTGTGTTGAAGTTGGATGTTGGAAAATGAGTAAAATCTGGGTTTACAGGGCCAAGTCGCAACTCTGTTCTTGAGGGGCTGCAACTCAGCTGAACCCAGGGCCCTGGGAGGCCTCTGTCTCAGAGGTGCACCGTGTCCCTCTTGGGCAGGTCACGGCCCACATCCCTTCGGCAGAGGGAGAGGGCCTCGGATTAGAGGGGTGCGCTGTGACCCTCAAGGGCAGGTTGTGGCCCACCTGGGCAGTTTTGGCCTTGGGGAGCTTTTAATGACAGGAACCTTTTCCTTAGGGCTCGGGATTGATTCCACTACCCTGTTTAGTGGAATTCAAGGCCCCGAAGGCTAGGACTCGGTTCGGAAGCATTTATTTTCTCGTTATTGATGGAATCCTTTATTATGGTTGTCACTAGGATATCGTTAGGGGCTTGGAACCGAGATTGTGCTCAAGGGTCGTCCTTATTTTATGCCATACCCGGACTTGAGGTAAGGAAATTGCAGCGAATACATGTTATATGTGATCAGGGCTTGGATCCACTGTTATCAATAATTATGCTTATGGATTGGGCCCCTGAGAACATTTATGTTTAAGCTATTGTTTCAGATGTTGATTGATCCTACTTGAATATTCTATACCTGCTTAAGTGTTTCATGTTTGTTGCATGGATTCCATGGTTAGGGCGTGAGGCCTCGTTAAATATGTACAATTAATATTATGAGTACGGTTACTCGATGGTGTTATGTGATTATCATGCACGCGTACTCGTTTCGTTGGGATATGCCTATTCATATCTGTTTCTGTATTGAAGTTTGAATACCTAGATTAGGGCTTGACTTATTAGTCAAGGATAGTAAAACCGTGCTGCGTGTTGATCGAAAGGCTTAGGCCTAAATCGGCAACGTACTATTACAGTGGGCGACCCTATGGTCGTTGGAAAACCAAAGGTGTTGGGCTAGCTCTATGGTTAGTTACTTAGAGCTAAGGGTGAGGGCCCTAGGAAACTATATGGTCACAAAGCTAGGGCATAGGCCCTTGGGTTGGCTCTATGGTCAACTGTTCAGGCCAGCGACCCTAAATTTGGTCCAATGACCATTTGTTTGTAACTGAATGACTGTATATGTAGGTTATTATTGCTGGACATGCTAGATAAGTATCTGCAAATTTGTATTTTCCGTGTATGCACATGTAGAGTTTTCTTGCTATATCTCTGCCTCATGTTTAGATCCTTCAACTGACGTGATGCATAGGAAATCACCTTCCCTTCCTGCATAAGTACACAACCCAAACCCTACCTCGAAGCATCACAATAAACTACAAACTTATATCAATATGTAGGAAGGTTCAAAACTGGTGCGGTGATCAAAATTTTCTTGAGCTTCTGACAACTATCTTTGCACTTGTCTGACAAACACAAACTTCTGATTATTGCGAGTTAACTCTGTCATTGATGATGCAACATTGGAGAATCCTTCCACAAAGCATCTATAATACCCCATCAATCCCAAGAAACTCCTGATCTCTAAAGCGTTCCTTGGTCTTGGCCAATCTCTGATCGCTTCAATCTTCACCGGATCTACCTTAATTCCATCCTTACTAACTATGTGACCTAAGAAAGTCACCTGTGGAAACCAAAACTCGTATTTCTTGAACTTCGCATATAACATGTGTAACTCAACCTCTGTAGTACCAATCTGAGGTGCTGCTCCTGCTCTATCTCTGTTCGAGAGTATATCAATATATCGTCAATAAAGATGATCACAAAATGGTCCAGGTAGTCTTTAAACACTTTGTTCATCAAATCCATAAATGTTGTTGGGGCATTAGTTAACCCAAATGACATCACCAAAAACTCATAATACCCATACCTAGTGCGAAAAGCTGTCTTCGTTATATCCTCCTCTTTGATCCTCAGCTGGTGATAACCAGATCGAAGATCTATCTTAGAGAATATCTTTCTGCCTTGCAACTAATCAAACAAGTCATCAATCCTTGGCAGAGGATATCTGATCTTGATAGTCAACTTGTTTAGTTCTCTGTAATCGATACACATCCTCAAAGAAACGTCCTTTTTCTTTACAAAGAGGACCAATGCGCCCCATGGCGAGAAACTGGGTCTGATAAAACACAAGTCCAATAACTCCTATAGTTGAACCTTTAGTTCGTTCAACTCAGTTGGAGCCATCCTGTAAGGTACCCTAGACACTGGCTATATCCCTGACGCCAATTCAATTGCAAACGCAATCTCCCTTTGTGGAGGTAACCTTGGCAGGTCCTCCGGAAACATGTCCAGAAACTCACAGACTAATTGAGTTTGTTCTGGTCCCATTGGCACGACCTGAGTGGTATCAACCACGTTAGCTAAGAACTCTATGTATCCCCCCTGCAATAGGTCTCTAGCTCTAAGTACATATATAATAGGTATACGGGGTCCATGCACATTGCCAACAAATACAAAGGGGTCCTCACCCTCAGGCTCAAAGGTTACCATCTTCTTCTTGTAGTCTATCATTGCCCCATACTTCTCTAGCCAATCCATACCTAGAATTATGTCAAAATCTGTCATCTTTAGCTCTACTAAGTCAACTGATAACTCCCTGCCATCACTGTTGGTAAAATATTGTTTTGCCTCAATGGAAATGATTATAATATTACAACTCTATGCAATAATATTACAAGTAAATATAGATTGATTAAATAAGGTTACAACTCTATAACTGAAAAATACAAATAAACTAAAGAAAGGAAGAAGATGATGATGAAGAAGAGAATAGTGAGAATACAACTCTAAGCAAAAGATTACAAGTAAAATAAAGTGTTTTGACCAAATGAAAAGATTACAACTGTTAAACAAAATATACAAGTAAATAGAACAAGAGAATAAGAAGAAAAACAATAGAATAAAAAGAAGAACAGAAACACAATCAAACTCTCACTTACATAACCTAAGTGAAGAGGATTGGGGATCACCAAGTTGAACAAGGTTTAAAACCTTTGTCCAAAAGCTTATTTCCCCCTAACTCAAGCACTAAGGGATCTCTCTCAGATATTGGAAAAGCTTTCTGGAATTATCAAGCCTCAAGGTGTTTCTAGCCAAGTGCTCTAGTGGATAGAAAAGTTGTGTCTTACAAGTGAGCTATAGGCTCCTATTTATAGAGTTTAGAGACACCCTTTGAATTTCAAATTCCCCCAACCCCCATGGTTGTTACCAATGTTTAATTGGATTAATATGGAATTAAAAAAGAGATTTGGGAGTTATTTGGGTTTTTTTAGCCATTCTACAAAGATTGAAAAAACTGAAAATTTGGTCAGTTTTGGCCTGTGGCTGCGGCCAGAGACATTAGTGGCCGCGGCCACTTGTCTCTGACCCACACTCTGCGGCCACTGAATGTTGGTGGCCACGACCACTGACCAAATTCAGCACAAAAATTGTGCTGTTTTACCAAACGGTTCCAAACCCTCCCAAATGATTTTGTAACTCCCAAAACACATTATTGGGGTTAAAATCATATCTCTAACAGCCATATCACATATGGCTTTTATGAAATTCATCTCAATATTGTGTAACAACAATTTACACAATAAAGAGTAATATTTGGAGGTTACAAATTTGTAACACCAAATATGTTACATTATTTGGATCTATCTCATATATCTAAATATTGTAACTCTCTATTATATGTTACAATATGTGACACACTTTGTCACATTTATTTAATCTAACAACCCATCTAGGGAGTTATATAACAATAACTGCTAGTGATCTAACCCATCTCCTGGAAACCACTAACTCCCTAGTAGGCAACATCATACCAAACCCCACAGGATAAAAGTCACAAGGTCTACACAACCCATATATAATCCTACTAGCAACAAAAGAGTGCGTAGCACTAAGTCAATAAGAACAATATAGAAGGTTCCATCACTAGAAAGCTGACCTGTAACTACCGAGGGACTAGCCTTGAGGTGAACACCCGAGCTGGTGTCTGGCAATCCACCCTATTCGGCTCCTCCTTCTTGGCTCTCGGGCAATCTTTCTTCAAGTGCCATGTACTACCGCAAACGAAATAGGCCTTCGCCTGACACTCCCCAATATGGTGCCTCCTACACCTAGCACACTCTAGGAATGCCCTCCATGTCTCACCACCACTCTGGCGGCCCATCTGTATGCCACATGGCCTCCTATTTGGCCTTGGAGCTGAAACTATGTCCCGAGTCTTCCTCTTCTGATCATTGGGGTGTCCGCCCCTACCCAAACCTGGAAATGGAGTTCCCGGCCTCCTAGAATCCCTTCTGGCTGCATTGTCATGCCATATCTTGTTTTCTGCACTCTCAGCTATAAGCGCCTTCTCCACAGCCTGTGCATAGGTAGTCACTCCTAGCACAGTAGTAATACGATTGTCTCAAGCTATCATAGGTTGTAGCCCCTTAAGAAATCTCTCTCTTCTGGTCCCATCAGTGGGCACCAGATCCCCGATAAACTTTGCCAACCTATCGAGCTTCAGGGCATAATCAGTCACTATCATGTTACCTTAAAGTAACATGCTGAACTCTTCAACCTATGCAGCTTTAACTGCATCATTGTAGTACTTCTCATGGAACAGAGTTATGAACTCTTCCCATTCCATGGTGGTTACTCCTCTGGTCTGGGATACCATCTCCCACCATATTCGGGCATCCTCCCGAAACATGTAGGTGGCGCAGGCCACTCTCTCATTATTACATACCCTCATAAAATCCAGAATAATGGTTATCATGATCATCCTCTGCTCAGCCTTTAGTGGATCTGAACCGCCCTCAAAGACTGGAGGGTGCTGCTTCCTGAACCTCTTGTACAGGGGTTCCCACCTATCTCCCCCTGGTTGGGGATGTACCATAACTGGTACCTTTGGCTGTACCACTTCTGGTACTGCAACCTGTAGGTTATCTGCTAGAACTTGTTGATGTCTCAAGAGGCGTATCACTTCCTTCTACCTCTCCAATCTGGCATGCATGTCAACAAGCACCTGGTGCAGTTTTCTGGAGCTGGCTATGGGGCCTGGCCCTGGTTATTCCCTTCACTGGCCTGTAACTCTTGGCCAGCCAATCTCTCTGACCATTGAGGATTCATATTGTTACTCAATTCACCCTATAGAGATCAAATCGTCTGTTAGGTAAGTAATAACTACACCTCTTGCCACCTGACAGTCCAAGATAATAAGATAACAAACAAGTGCAATGCTAATAAGCATGCCATCACAAAATATATTCATTCATAGTTCTAATAAGCACTTCCTGATATCCATCAGCAATTAACAATGCATATAAACATATCCAAGTATTTTCACAAGTCTAACATAGCTAATAAGCATGTTCTTTCATTCCCAACCAGTGTTAACAGTTCTAATCAGATTTCCTGGCCTATATAGAAATAATAATGCTCATAAGCGGGACCCTTGCATTCATAAGCAGTAACAATGCTATTAAGCACGTTCTTTATCATTCATCCAGCAGTCAAGGGCCAGACCCTATTAGATTATCTCAAGTTTCCTAAATAGGCGTGTAGATAAGGCATTCATATCATATTAAAGCATTTAAACACAAAATTACAAAATAATTACCAAACCTTGAGTGAAGCTTGTATTTAGTGGCCAGTGTACATGCGCAACCAGTCTTCAGGAACCCTTAAACCTTGGCAGCTCTGATACCAAGTTGTAACGTCCTCCTAATCCAGGACCGTTATACTGTGTATTTTAATTTAAGTTAGACTTGCTAACCAAGCCATTTGGTTTAAAATGTGAAACTAAGGTTAGTGTCAAGGGTTAGGGTTAAAAATTTTGGTCAAAAGAACTGTTGTCTTTTATTTAAAAAGTTTCATACAGACATGGGATCCCAAAATATTACAACTAAACTTTCAAAAAGATATATAAATATATATATACATCAAAAGTTACATTCAACCGACTTAAGCGACAAAAATTGAGCTACAACCCTAGTTCCTCTGAGATATTCCCAGCCGTGGTGGTCAAGCAGCCACATATGTACACGCTGCCACCGAATCTCCCCAACTCACATGCACCACAAAGCACCCATGAGCCAAGACTCAGCAAGAAAACTCAACATATGCATAAATAGAGAATATAAACCTCTAGATACCCATCTAACATGGCCATCAATATCAACCTACAGTTGCCATCTGTAATGCCCTACTACCTTAGAGCCATTACTAAGTGAGTTTAAAATGTACAATTAACTCGCTAATCGAGGTTTTAGGACAAAAGTGTAATTAAACCATAATCAGAGTCATAAACTTAAAAATAAACCATTCATTGAAAATTATAAAGCGTTTAACATTTTGGGATCCCAAAAATATTGTTCAGAAATATTTACAATTAAAAAATATAACCAGAGTCGCTAAACGCAAAATTTAAGTTTAGTACAATCATCCCTTAAAAGTTCCACTGGCTGTGGCAGCCAAGCAGACCAGACATGTACGCGCCACTCATCACACTCACCATACTCAAGGTTGGTCAACTTTCCCCTTGCCTTTACCTGCACCATAGAGCACCCGTGAGCCGTAGCTCAGCAAGAAAACCCTCACAAGTAGATAATATATGCATATCAATCACTTAAAATATAAGCAAGCCTTCATCAGGCTATACACATATGGCCATGCCATCCCAGGCACTTGACCAGGCCCTGGGTTCACGGTCCACACCGTGAGCATATCTCAGGTATCCTTTGGGGTCTCTCCCTGGCAACTCGCACTCCCCGTCCTAAACGCCGTTCCCGGCCTTCGCTGTTCCCGGCCATCGCCATTCATTCATTTATATGTACACATAATATAACTAAACAAATACTTAAACACATATAAATTTAATCAAAGGGCTATGCCCTGCAACACAATAATATAGGGACGAGCCCTGCAACTCAAGCTCTATGGGAACAGTAGTTTTCTTACCTATGTTCCAAGCTTTCGAAGCACCGATGTCCCGAGCACACTCCCCAAGTCTGAGCCTTGCCGAAACCCTAGTCACGACGCATTAACAATTTCCACCCATCAAGTTATAATCCATTAAATAGCTTTGGGTCATGATTCTAGTCTCTGGGACATTGAATTCTATCAATCCGGATGATAAAATCCTTCCCGAGCCTTAACTATTGAATTCCTGAGCCTAAAACCTCTTTAGAACCCAAAAATGCACTAAGCTTCAATCTTCTAGCTCCCAAGATTCCCAGCCCAATTCCTTAGTTCTGAGTAGTTTCCACCAATGTTTCTCTTGCTAAGACTTAGAGGAAATAAAGAGAGAGAAGAGGAAGAAGGGAAGGTCGGTTCCTTCTTTTTTTCTAAAGGCTTCTTTTGGTTTTGTTTTATTTAACTCAAGTTCCGAAGGATACCTCAAGGCTCGGGGTACCAAAAATGTCCCCGAGGGCAAACTGGTAAATTTCCCTGATATTCTCTCCTAAGCATTCTATCTTCAAATATATCTCAAAATATTTATTTCCATAACCTGATAACCCCATAAAATGCCTAATGCCCGAAATGCCCCTCGACTCACCCCGAGTCAGATTTTCGACCCCGTTGTGACTTTCTAGCTAACCGCTCCCTAGGACTGTCTCGGATCGTACAACACAAATATTTCACGAACCTATCATAATTATTCACATTTATCACATTTATGCTTTCCGCGAGCTAAAATTACAAACATGCCCCTAATAACCTAATGGGGCCCACATGCATATTTAATCCACCTAAACATGCATCACTAATCACATATTCACACAAATTCACATATTATGACAATAAATCACTTATTGCCCTCCAAGCACGCTAATCAAGGCCCTAAGCCTTATTAGCAAATTTGGATCATTACAACTATCCCCTCCTTATAGAAATTTCGTCCTCGAAATTACCTAAACAACTCGGGATACCGTTCCCAAATCTCATATTCAAGTTCCCACGTCGCCTCCTCACACTTGCTGTTCCTCCACAACACTTTTACCAACGCGATGGTCTTGCTCTGCAAGACTTTATCCTTCTGGTTGAGAATCTGAAATGGCTTCTCGTCATAAGAAAAATCCTGATCCAGCTCCAAATTCTCATAACTCAGAACATGCGTCGAATCAGACACATACTTCCAAAGCATGGGCATGTGAAACACATCATGAACCCCTGATAAGGCTGGAGGCATCACCAATTTGTAAGCTACCTCTCCAACCCGTTCCAGAATCTGAAAGGGGCCAAGAAACCTAGGGCCCAGCTTGCCCCAGACACCAAATTGTTTCACTCCCTCAAAGGTGAAACTTTAAGGAACACATGGTCACCAACCTAAAATTCCACGCTCTTGTGTTTCAGGTCTGAGTAAGTCTTCTGGCGACTCTGGGAGGCGAGCATTCAAGCTCTAATCTTCTTAATCGCCTCATTGTTCCTCTGAACCATCTCAGGACCTAAATACCTCCTCTCACCTGTCTCATCCCAATGGATAGGCAATCTGCACTTTCTCCCATAAAGCATCTCATACGGAGCCACTCCGATAGTCGCCTGATAACTATTGTTGTACGAGAACTCATTTAAAGGGAGATACTTACTCCAAGATCTCCCTCCCAACATGTCCTCCAATATCTGAATCGTCCTTTCAGTCTAACCATCTATCTGAGGATGATAAGCGGTACTAAACCATAACTGTGTGTCCATAGCCTTTTGCAGACTCTCCCAGAACTTGGAGGTGAAGGTGGGGTCCTTGTCGGATACTATCGACCTTGGAACCCCATCCAGTCCAACAATCTCCTTCATATATAACTCAGTATACTACTCCACAGTATAAGTTGTCTTGACTGGTAAAAAGTGGGCGGACTTGGTGTACCTATCCACAATCACCCACACCGAGTCATGCTGTCCCAAGGTCTTCGGCAAACCAATCATGAAGTCCATGGCGATATCTTCCCACTTCCACTCTGGAATCCCTAGAGGCTGCAGTAACCCTGCTGGCCTCTGATGTTCAGCCTTGACCTGCTAACAAGTTAGGCATTTGGCCACATAATCCACCATATCCCTCTTCATGCCTGACCACCAATACAAAGCTCTTAGATCCTGGTACATCTTTGTCATACCCGGATGTAAGGAATAGGGAGTGGTATGCAGTTCATCTAATATCTGAATCCATCAGAACACAAATCTGACCCTTATACATCTGTAACCCCATCTCCGAGATAGAAAAGTCCTTAGCCGCTCCGACTAAGACATTCTCCCTGTAACCCCTCAGCTGGGAATCATTCCCCTGTGCCTCCTTGATACTCTCAAGGAGCGTAGACTGAAGAGTGATGTTGGCTAACCGACTAACCATCAACTCTATACCCGCTCTAGTCATCTGCTCAGCTAGCTTATCAGATATCTGTCTCGAACTGAACAACTGTCCTGGGCCTTTCCGGCTCAATGCAACAACAACTACATTAGCCTTCCCAGGATTGTAGAGGATGTCACAATCGTAATCCTTAACCAACTCCAGCCACCATCTCTGGCGCATATTCACATCCTTCTCAGTAAAGAAGTACTTCAAACTCTTATGGTCGGTGTATATCTCACACTTCTCACCATATAGATAATGTCTCCAAATCTTAAGTGTGAATACCACCGCTGCCAATTCTAGATCATGTGTGGGATATCTCTGCTCATACTCCTTTAACTGCCTCGATGCGTACGCTATCACCTTCCCAGCTTCCATTAGCACACACCCTAAACCCTGTCTGGAAGCATCACAATAAACCACGAAATTCTCGTTGTCTGTCGGCAGACTCAATACTGGCGCGGTGATCAGTCGCTGCTTCAACTCTTTGAAATTGTTCTCACATCTGTTTGTCCAAACATACTTTGTCTTCTTCTTTGTCAATTCTGTCAATGGTGTATCTATCCTGGAGAATCCCTCAACAAACCGTCGATAATACCCTACCAATCCCAGAAAACTCCTCACCTCAGGAACACTGCTCGGTCTAGGCCAGTCTCTCACTGCCTCAATCTTATTTGGGTCGACTAGAATCCCCTCCTTACTGGCGATATGGCCCAGAAATGTAACTTGTGGTAACCAGAATTCGCACTTGCTAAACTTAGCATATAACCTATGCTCCCTTAACCACTACAAGACCAGACGTAGATGCTGCTCATGCTCTGCCTCTTACTGTGAGTACACCAGAATCTCGTCGATGAGCACAATCACGAACTTGTCTAAATAGTCCTTGAAAACCCTATTCATCATGTCCATAAAAGTTGCTGGGGCATTGGTTAATCCATAGGACATAACCAGGAATTCATAGTGTCCATACCTCGTGCGGAAAATGATCTTTGGTATGTCCTCCTCTTTGATCCTTAACTGATGGTAACTTGACTGGAGATCTATCATAGAAACCACTGTCTTTCCCTGCAGCTGGTCAAACAAATCATCAATCCTAGGCAGTGGATACTTATTCTTAATGGTCAACTTGTTCAGCTCCCTGTAGTTAATACACATCCTAAGAGATCCATCCTTCTTCTTGATAAACAACACTGGAGCACCCCATGGCAAGAAAATCGGCCTAATGAACCTCAAATCCAGTAACTCCTACAACTGAATCTTCAACTCCTTCAACTCCTCCGGAGCCATTCTGTAAAATGTCCTAGATACTGGCTCCTCTCCTGGAACCAACTCTATAACAAAATCAATCTCCCGCTGCGGCGGCATCCCTGACAATTCTGCTGGAAATAAATCTGGAAACTCGCATACCAATCTGGTCTCCCCCGGTTAAACGGACACAACCCTAGAGGTATCCACAACATTCGCTAGGAACCCTATGCAACCTCCCTGCATCAGGTCTCTAGTCTTCAGTGCTGAAATCATAGGTACCCGCGATCCACTAGCTGTTCCCACAAATACAAAGGGTACCTCCCCTTCTGGTTCAAAGGTCGCCATCCTGCGCTTTCAGTCAATCGTTGCCCCATACATTGATAGCCAATCCATCCCTAGGATCACATCGAAGTCATCCATCGCAAGCTCAATCAGATTAGCAAACAATTCCCAACCATCTACCTCTATTGGTAAAGCTCTAATCCACCTCCTAGAGACTACCAACTCCCTAGTCGGCAACAAAGTCTGAAAACCCCTAGCATACAGAACACTAGGTCTACACAGCTGATCTATCACTCTAACAGACACAAACGAATGAGTAACTCCTGAATCAAACAATGAGTATAAGAAGAACCAGCACTAGAAATCTGACTTGTCACAACTGAGGGGCTAGCCTCCGCCTCAGTCTGAGTCAAAGTAAACACCCTCGCAGGAGCGAGACTGTCGCCCTGCTTCGGTTCCTCCTTCCTGGCTTGTGGGCAGTCCTTCTTCAAATGATTGGCACTCCCACAGAAAAAGCAGGCCCTAATCCTGCACTCACCCTGATGTCATCGTCTGCACCGAGGACACATTAGAAATCTCCTCCAGTTGTCACTTCCGCCCTGACAGCCACTAGAACAACCCCCTGACCTCCTATCAGAATTGGGAGGAACAAAGGAATCTGGGGTCTTCCTCTTCTACTCGATGGAGCCACTACCCCGACGGGATCCAATAAAAGGAGGCAGCATCCTCCTGGCATAGCAACTAATAGCACTCTCTCTCCAAATCTGGTCCTCGGCCCCCTCAGCAGTAAGGGCCTTGTCTACAACCTGAGCATAGGTAGTAGTCTCTGGATCCAAGGTGATCTTCACTTCACAGGCGATCATAACATTCAATCCCCGTACCTATCTATCTCTTCTTGCCGCATCTGTCGGCACTAAATCTGGCGCAAACTTCGCGAATCAGTCAAATTTTAGAGCATACTCGGTCACGGTCAACCGGTTTTGGGTCAGGTTGATAAACTCATCAACCTTCGCAGCTCGGACTGCAACACTATAATACTTCTCGTTGAAGATGTTCCTTAACTCTTCCCAGGTCATAGTTGTCACATTTCTCCTCTGAACTACTAAATCCCACCAGATGCGGGCATCCTCTCTGAACATGTAGCTTGCACAAGCTACCCTCTCGATCCCCTCAACCCTCATAAAATCGAGAATAGAGGAGATCATATTCATCCACTACTCTGCCCGTAGTGGGTCTAGTCCACCCTCAAAGGTGGGAGGATGCTGCTTTCTGAATCTCTCATATAAAGGTTCCCACTTGTTCTCCACAACAGGTTGAACTGGCACTAGCGCCATAACTTGCTGAATTGGCAACCCAGAGACCTGTGGAAGGGCCTGTTGCCTCAACTTTCGGCGCTCTTCTTCTATTCGTTGCAATCTTGCTTCCATTTCGGCAAACATCTATTGCAAATTCTGTGGGGCAGGTGGAGGGTCCTAATCCTGGTTATCATCCTCGGCTCGATTGCCGCGAAGACTAGATGATTGTCGAGGCATCTCAACAAATATGCCTGCAATCAATGATGTCTCTCATCACGCATGATAACTTCTTCCAAAACCACCTCCCAATCACATCAGTCAACCATGAGCAACAATCCACATAACACATAGATAACATATAACACATAATGGGCCATGCCCTGACATCATGCATATGTTAAATCATTCATCATGATCTATATGGAATAAGTAGGCAAATGGAGCATCTAAGCACATAATCAGACATACAATTCAATTATTACCAACCAACCCTGAGTTGAGCTTGCCACTGACAGCGAGGGTACATGTTCGGTCATTCTCTAGAAACCCTAAACCTTGGCTCACTTTGATACCAAGTTGTAATGCCCTACTACCTTAGAGTTGTTACTAAGTGAGTTTAAAATGTGAAATTAACTTGCTAATCGAGGTTTTAGGAAAAAAGTGTAATTAAACCATAATCAGAGTCATAAACTTGAACATAAAACTTTCATTGAAAATTATAAAGCGTTTAACATTTTGGGATCCCAAAAATATTGTTTAGAAATATTTACAATTCAAAAATATAACAAGAGTTGGCTAAAGGACAAAATTTAAGTTTAGTACAATCATCCCCCAAAAGAACCCCTAGCCGTGGCAGCCAGGCAGACCAGACATGTACGCGCCGCTCATCACGCTCACCATACTCAAGGTTGGTCGACTTTCCCCCTGCCTTGACCTTCACCATAGAGCACCCGTGAGCCGCAACCCAACAAGAAAACCCTCACAAGCAGATAATATATGCATATCAAACACTTAACATATAAACAAGCCATCATCAGGCTATACACGTACGGACATGCCGTCCCAGGCACTTTACCAGGCCCTGGGTTCGCGATCCGCACTGTGAGGATATCCCAGGCATCCTTTGGGGTTTCGCCCTGTCAACTCGCACTCCGCGTGCTAAATGCTGCTCCCAGCCCCTTGCGTTCTCGGCCTTCGCCATTCCCGACCTTTGTCGTTCCTGGCCTTCGTCGTTCCCGGCCTTCGCCGTTCATTCATTTATATGTACACATAATATAACTAAACAAATACTTAAACACGTATAAGTTCAATCAAAGGGCTACACCATGCAACACAATCATATAGGGTTGAGCCATGTAACTCAATCATTAAGGGTCGTTCCCTACAACTCAATCTCTATGGGAACAATAGTTTTCTTACCTGTGTTCCAAGCTTTCCAAGCACCGATGTCCCGAGCACAGTCCCCTAGTCTGAGCCTCACCGAAACTCTAGTCACAATGCATTAACAATTTCCACCCATCAATTTCTAATCCATTGAATAGCTTTGGGTCATAATTCTAGTCTCCGGGACATTGAATTCAATAAATCCGGGTGATAAAATCCTTCCCGAGCCTTAACTATTGAATTCTCGAGCCTAAAACCTCTTTAGAACCCAAAAATGCAGTAAGCGCTGCGGTCCTAGGAACTCATGCAACGGCCCCCAGCTCAACCCGAGGCCTTGCCTCAAATCAGCCTACACGCACCGCGACCCTTCCTAAAGGGCACCGCGATGCGCCTCCAATTCCAGACACCCCTATGTTCTAAGGGGCCGCGGCTTAGCAAGAACAGCGTCGCGGCCCGACCCATCAAGCCCAAAAAAAATCACCATTTTTACTTCAAAAACCAATCCAATTAACCCCAAAATCAAGCCAACAATCCAAACTAATCATCATAGAGGTTATACTATAGATTCAACAACAAAACTCAACAAGAACTCAAGCCAAAAACCTTATCGAACACAAAGTCAATTCTTCACTCAACACACATGCATAATTCACTAAGATTAAAGCTTACCTTGAGCTGAGTTGGGTCTCTGAATTAATTCCTTAAGCTTCAAGCTTCTAGCTCCCAAGATTCCCAGCCCAATTCCTTAGTTCTGAGTAGTTTCCACCAAAGTTTCCCTTATTAAGACTTAGAGGAAATAAAGAGAGAGAAGAGGCAGAAGGGAGGGTCGGTTCCTTCTTTTTTTCTGAAGGCTTCTTTTGGTTGTTTTTTATTTAACTCAAGTTCTTAAGGTTACCTCAAGGCTCGGGGTACAAAAAACGTCCTTGAGGGAAAAATGGTAAATTTCCCTGATATTCCCTCCTAACCATCCTATCTTCAAATATATCTCCAAATATTTATTTCCATAACCTAATAACCCCATAATATGTCTAATACCCGAAATGCCCCTCGACTCACCCCGAGTCAGATTTTCGACCTCGCTGTGACATTCTAGCTAACTGCTCCCTAGGACTGTCTCGGATCGTGCAACACAGATATTTCACAAATATATCACAATTATTCACATTTATCACATTTATGCTTTCCGCGATCTAAAATTACAAGCATGCCCCTAATAACCTAAAGGGCCTACATGCATATTTAATCCACCTAAACATGCATCACTAATCACATATTCACACAAATTCACATATTATGACAATAAATCACTTATTTCCCTCCAGACACGCTAATCAAGGCCCTAAGCCTTATTAGTAAATTTGGGTCATTACACCATCATTCAGTTACAAACAAGTGGCCATTGGACCAAATTGGGGCCGCTGCCCTAAATAGTTGGCTTTAGAGGCAACCCCGGGGCCTATGCCCTAGTTATGTGATAATAGAGTCACCTAGGGCCCTCGCCCTTAGCTCTGAATCACTAGCTATAGAGCTAGCCCTTCCCCTTGGTCTACCATCAGCCTTAGAGTCGACCAACGTAATAGTACGTTTCTGGTTTAGGCCTTAGACTTTCGACCAACGCGTATCACGCTATTAGTCAAGCCTTGATCCAGGATTACATTCCTCTGTACGGAAATAGATATGGATAGGCATATCCCAATAGAATACACATATATTAATGTTAGTCATATAACACCACAAATAATCACTCTCACAATGCTAATCATACCTATATAACGGGGCCGCTTGCCCTAAACACGGAATTCATACAACAATCATGTAGCACTTAAGACAATATCAACCAACATGTGGAGCAATAGCTTAAATATAAATGTCCTCGAGGCCCAAGCTTTAGTCAAGATAATTGATAATGGTCAGGCCAAGCCCTACTCACATATAACACGTATTGGTTGTAGTTTTCTTACCTCAAGTCCGAGTAAAGCGTAGATAAGAACGACCCTCATGCACGATCTCGATTCCGACCCCTAGCAGTAACCTAGTCACAACCATAATATAGAATTCCATCAACAAAGATCGAATAAAGGCTTTTGGACTGAGTCCAAGCCTTCAGGTCTCAAGTACCACTAAACTGGGTTGTGGAATCGATCCTAAGACCTAAGGAAAAGTTCCAATTCTAAAAAAATACTTCCCAAGGCCACAATGCCTAGGCGGGCCGCAACCTGGCCCTGAGGGTCGTGGCGCGCCCTCCTATCAGCAAGCCTCCTCCCTCTGTCAAGGGACACGAGCCGCGACTTGCTCCTGAGAGTCGTGGCACGCCCCCAGACAGAGGCCATCCCAAGTCCCTGGGCTCAGGCTGAGTCGCGACTTAGCCCCTCGAACCCAGAATTTCTTCCATTTTCAGCAGCCAAATTCAATACAAACTAACCCAAATTCACCCCTAAACCATAATTCAAGTACCACAATAGTTCTAACACCTTCCTAGCAACAAAACCCAATAGAACTCCAATCTTAAACCTCATCTACAACACAAGGCCAATTCCCAACCTTAAAGGTTCAAAAACACTCTAAAACAGCCAAACAAACTCAGAATTTCAATGTCAAAATCATAGTCTAGAGTTTACCTCAACTGAAGATTAATTCCACAAGCTGCAACAGAGCTAACTCCCAAAGTTTAGGCTTCAATTCCTGTGTTTCTAGCCCAAATTCCTCCTTAGTTCTTCAATGGTTAAGTAAAGGATAATTAGAGAAGAAGAGAGTGAGATGAGAGAGAAAGAGTTAGTTTGGGAGAAGTGTTTTGTGTTTCTATCTTTAGTTTCCTAAGCTTAAGTGACTTAAGTTAATCCTGAGGCTCGGGGTACCAAAAACGTCTCCGAGGGGTACCAATTATTCATTTCCATAACCCAATAACCCAATTAAATGTCTAATACCCAAAATACCCCTCGATTCGCCCCGAGTCGTGTATTGGGTCCTATTGTGACATCCCCACTAACTTGCTCCCTAGGATCACCTTGTGCCGAGTAACCCACATAATAATGTTGTCTCTCACATATATCACATAAATATACAATTATGCCGACAACGGGCCAAATTATTAGAATTGCCCTTATAATAAGAAACGATCCCACATGCATATTAAATACCTTTAAACAAGCACAACTTGTCATATAACCACATAATTACAATTAAATATAGTAATTAATCACATAACTCCATATATTCCCATCTCAACCCCTAATCAAGGCCCTATGCCTTATTAGGTAATTTTGGGACGTTAATTGTAACGTCCCAAAATTACCTAATAAGGCATAGGGCCTTGATTAGGGGCGGGGATGGAAATATATGGAGTTATATGTTTATTTGATATATTTGATTGTGATTATTTGAGTTCTATGATAATATAACTAGTTGTGCATGTTTAGGGGTATTAAATATGCATGTGGGCCCGTTTCTTATTAGAAGGGAAATTTTGATAATTTGGTCCGTTATGAGCATAATTGTATATATGTGCATATATGTGTTATATGTGTGGGACCACATTATTATGTGAGTTTATTTGAGTTACTCAGTAGGAGACGATCCTAGGGAGCATGTTAGCAGGAAAGTCACAACGGGACCCAATACCCGACTCGGAGCGAGTCAAGGGGTATTTTTGGTATTTGGCATTTAATTGGGTTATCGAGTAATGGGAATGAAAAATTGGGGATATGTTTTGAGTTAGGGAGTTTACAAGGGAATATGGGAGAATTTGACCATTTTGTCCTCAGGGACGTTTTTGGTACCCTGAGCCTCGAGATTAGCTTAAGTGAAACTTAAGCCTTAGGAAGTAAAAAGAAACACAAAAACACTTCTACTAGCTCACCAACCGACTCTTTCTTTCTCCCTCTCTTTCTGATTTTCTCTCATTTCTTCTAAGGTAAATCATTGAGGGTTAAGGGGAATTTATGGCTGAAGCTTGAAGATTAAAGGATTAATCTTGGGAGTGGATAAGCTACAGCTAGGGAGACTTAAACAAAAGTTGAGGTAAGCTTTAGACCTTGATTTCCATTGATTATTAGGGTTAGTTTGGTTGCTCTTGAAGAGTTCTTGAGCTTTACAGCTCAAGAGTTTATTTGGTATTTTGATGAGTTTTATAAGTAGATTTTTGTTGGGTTTTGCTGGTGGAAAGATGTTAGAACTATTGTGGTGATTGAATTATTGTTTCGGGGTGAAATTGCAATAGTTTGGGTTGAATTTGGCTGTTGGAAAATGTGGAAAATCTGGGTTCGCAAGGCCAAGTCTCGACTCTATTCTTGAGGGGTCGCGACTTTACTGAAGCCAGGGCCCTGGGAGGCCTCTGTCTGCAAGGCACGCCGCAACCCTCTTGGGAAGGTCATGACTCGCATCCCTTTGGCAGAGCGAGAGGGCCTTGGATTAGATGGGTGCGTCGCGACCCTCAAGGGCAGTTCACGGCCCGCTTGTGTAGTTTTGGCCTTTGGGAGTTTTTAATGACGGGAACCTTTTCCTTAGGGCTCAGGATTGATTCCACTACCTGGATTAGTGGAATTCGAGGCCCCAAAGGCTAGGACTCAATCTGGAAGACTTTATTTTCTCGTTATTGATGGAATCCTATATTATGGTTGTGACTAGGTTATCGTTAGTGGCTCGGAACCGGGATCGTGCTCGATGGTCGTCCTTATTTTATGTTATACTCGGACCTTAGGTAAGAAAACTACACCTAGTACGTGTTAAATGTGATCAGGTCTTGGCTCGACTGTTATCAATAATTATGATTAGGGCTTGGGCTCCTGAGAAAGTTTATATTTAAGCTATTGTTTCACATGTTGATTGATCCTACTTGAATATTTTATACCTGCTCAAGTGTTTCATGTTTGTTGCATGGATTCTGTGGTTAGGGCTTGAGGCCCCGTTAAATAGGTATGATTAGTGTTATGAGTACGGTTACTCGATGGTGTTATGTGATTAACATGCATGCATACTCATTTTGTTGGGATATGCGTATTCATGTCTATTTCAGTATTGAAGTTTGAATACTTGGATTAGGGCTTGAGTTATTAGTCAAGGACGGCAAAAATGCGTTGCACGCTGGTCGAAAGGCTTAGGCCTAAATCAGCAACGCACTATTTCGTTTATTGACCCTATGGTCGTTGGAAAACCAAAGTTGTTGGGCTAGCTCTATGGCTAGTTACTCAGAGCGAAGGGCGAGGGCCCCAGGTGACTCTATGGTCACATAAATGGCATAGGCCTCAGGGTTGGCTCTATTGTAAACTATTCAACGCAGCGGCCCCAAATTTGGTCCAATGACCATTTGTTTGTAACTGAATGACTGTATATGTAGGTTATTTTGTTGGACATGTTAGATAAGTATCGGGAAATTTATATATTATGTTTATGCACATGTAGAGTTTTCTTGCCGAGCCTTTGCTCACGGGTGCTTTGTGGTGCAGGTAAGGCGACAGGAAAGCTTGACCAGCCATGAGTTGGAGAGCATCGGTGGCAGCATGTACATATGCGGCTGCTCAACCACCACAGCCGAGGATATCTCAGAGGAACTAGGGTTGTAGCCCTGTTTTTGCCGCTTAGGTTGGCTGGATGTATATTTTGTTATACCTACACTTATTTAAGAATTTTGTTGAAATGTTTTGGGATCCCACGAATGTATGAATCTTTTTAAATAAAATTCAACGGTTTCTTTGACCCAAATTCTTAACCCTAACCCTTGGCAATAACCATAGTTACACGTTTTAAGCCAAATGACTTGATTAGGAGGATGTTACAACTTAAGATCCTCGAAAGGATCAGTCAGGTGGCATACAGGTTGGCCTTACCCCATGCACTTTTTAGAGTGCACAACGTATTTCATATTTCCATGATGAGGAAGTATGTATCAGATTGATCTAGAACTGGAGGCAGATTTTTCCTATGAGGATCGACCAGTTCTGATTTTAGACAGGAAAGACAAGGTCCTGAGGAACAAAACTATACATTTAGTTAAGGTATTATGGAGGAACAAGGTCGAGGAAGCGAGCAGGAAACTGGAGGCAGATATGCAGAATCAGTATCCTGAGCTGTTCATGTAAAATTTGAAGGATGAAATTTCTATAAGGAGGGGATAGTTGTGACATCCCAAATCACATAATAAGGCTTAGGGCCTTAATTAAGGTAAAGGATGACAATTTATGAGAATTTTGTGTATATGTGATATATATGTGTGTGATAATATGATTACGTGAGTTATATTATAATATGACTAGATATGCATGTTTAGGTGTATTAAATATGCATGTGGGCCTGTTTCTTATCAAAAGGGAAATTTTCGTAATCTGGCTCGTTATGGGTATATTTGGAATATATGTGATATATGTGTGAGACCACATTATTATGTGGATATATTTTGGTTACTCAGCATGTGGCGATCCTAGGGAGCAAGTTTGCAGGGAAGTCACAACGGGATCCAATACTCGACCAGGGATGAGTCAAGGGGTGTTTTGAGTATCTAGTCCATTACTGGGTTATCGGGTAACATGAATGAATATTAGAGGATATATTTGGTATTAGCAAGATTACAAGGGAATTCCAAGAGTTTTGAGCATTTTTCCCTCGTGGTCACTTTTGGGACCCCAAGCCTCGGGATTTGCTTAAGGTTACTTAGAGTCTAAGTAAACCTCACAAAAAAGAAAAACTCTCAGCAAGCACTCACCCTCATCTTACTCTCTCTCTCTCTCTCTCTCTCTCTCTTGTTGCTTGAGTAAATTCTCTTAATTGTGAGGAGGAACGGCTGAATCAAGGGGAATCGAAGCATGTTTAGGCTCGGGATTGCTTGGGGAAAAGCTTAGCATCGCTTATGGCAGCCAAGGTAACAATTTCAAGCTTTAATTCCCTGAATTTTCTTTGGTTTTGGTTAAGTTTCAAAGTTTAGAAACTCAGTTCTGAATTTTGAGAGTGTGGAGGTTTTTGGCCAAGCTTTTGCAAGCATTTTGATGATACTGGACCGCTGAATCATTTGAGAACTTTGTTTTGGGATCGGGCTATTTTTGGATAGGTTTATGGAGGGATTTGGATTGAGAAAAATTACAGAAAAACAAAGTTTGTAGGTCGAGCCACGACCCTATTCTTGGGACGCTGTAGCTCCCTTGAATGAAAGGGTAGCAAGTGGCTTTAGGGCTTTTGAGCCGCGGTGCTTGCTAGGGCGCGCTGCAACACTAGTGCACGTAGGGAAGAGGCTCAGACCTCTGACTTGAGTGGGCTGTAGTTAAAATGTTTGGGGGCCGCAACACCAAAGGGATTTTGGGCAATGGGGAGGTTTTGAGTGTGGGAACTCAAACCTGAGGTCTCGGGATCGATCCTACTACCCACTTTAGTAGGATTCAATATCTCAGAGGCTACGACTTGGTCTGGAATCATTTATTTACCTATTTTTTTTATGGGATTCTATACTTGGTTGTGACTAGGTTATCACTGGGGGCTCAGAACTAGGATCATGCTCGAGGGTTCTTAATACACTCTTCACTCAGACCTGAGGTAAGAAAACTATACCCTGTCTGCATTTAGGGAGCGGTCTGATTGCTGTACAGAATTCATGTTATGTTGATAATGTTTTATTAAACATATTTAATGTGTTGTGTTTACCTATGTTATGCAATAACTGTTGAGTTGTATATTTGATTGGGGAAGCTCAGTTTATAAGTTGAAGGTCAATCTGTGTTATCTGATGAAGGGCTTGGCTTAATAGTCAAGGGTACTTATCAGTCCGATGTTGGGACTCGACTTATTAGTCGAAGGTTAAGACTCGACTTATCAGTCGAAGGGTAAGACTCGATTCATCAGTCGAAGGTTGAGACTCGACTCATCAGTCAAATGTTAAGAATCGACTTATCAGTTGACGGTTAAAGGCACGACTTATTAGTCGAAGAATGAAAGACTCAACTTATTAGTAAAGGTTAAAGGACTCAGCTTATGAGTCAAGGGTTTAAAGGCTCGACTTAGAAGTCGAGGGCGGTAATAGCGTGCTGAATGTTGGCCGATAGGGATAAGCCGACCCAGAAGCGAGAAACATGCCTGGGTGCCCCTAGGGATGTGTAGAATGTGAATCATCAGACCCACTTGGCCAACTCAAAGGCTGGTTATGTGAGAGATGGGCACTAAAGCCCTAGTGTGACTCTATAGTCACTTATATGAGTTGATTGCATGCATGAGTAGGGATATTAGTGTTGGCATACTAGTTATGATTCTATGTTCTGATAATGTATTTCTTATAAGCATGTTTATGTTTTCTTGCTGAGCCTTGGCTCACGAGTGCTAAATGGTGCAAGTAAAGGAAAGGAAAAGCTAGGCCAGCCATGAGTTGGAGAGGTTCAGGGGCAAAGTGTACATATGTTGCCTGCTCATTCGCCACGACCAAGGCTATCAATTGGTACTAAGGTTGGACCCTGATTTTGCTGCCTAGGTCGGATTTTGTATTCATTTTTGGGTTTGTAACCGTTTTTAACTACGATGGGATCCCATGTATGGAAGTCAAACGCTTTTAATAAAATGGTCGACTTTTGACCAAAATTTTTAGTACCTAAACATGTGGTTAGTTTTAATTACACGATTTAAACTCAAATAACTTTTTTGGTGAGTTAAGCACTATTTAAACTACACAGTGTAATGGTCATTGGTTAGGAGGACGTTACAATAACACTAGTATATGTATGCAATTAGCTAGGACATAAAATAGGTTTTAGTTTCCCATTTTATATTTAATTATTTAATAATTAATATTAATTAAATACTTATCAAAATTAACCAATTATAATTTTGACTTTTATTTAATTCATTTTATTAATATTCATACAAATTTATCAATATTAACAAAATTTTACCAATTAAATATAATAGTCTCTTTTTGATACTTTGCAATAAAATTCTCAAAGTTTCTTCTATTTATTTTCTCACAAAATATCAATAAATGATTTAACATTATTTATTTCCATTGAACTATTCAATATAACATTTTTATAATTAATTATTCAAGACTAATAGGTTTGTTTTGATAAGACATGACATGGGGACCATGGATCCATGAACTCAAGCTCCAATAAGTTACCGTGAGTTTATTTTTAATAAATAAACTCACTACCTTATGAATTCCTCGTGACTCCACTATAGACTTAAAATTGCACTCATGAATTCATCGAACGCTTTACACCAAATGTAAATACATTATCCATTGTTATAACCATAACTGTCATTCAATCCTCTATTGATGATCTACTAATGAGACAAGTAAAAATTACCGTTTTATCCCTCATTGGTATTTTATCCTTAACTCTCACTAAGTTCCTTGTAAATGATATTTCTGTAAACTTAATTACATAAATGAATATTCTATCATTTAACACTTGAACCAAGCTATAAGGAAATCATCGTTTTACTTCTTAAATAGAAATTATAGATTTCATGTCTATGATAAATACTCCCACTCAATTATACTACCAATCTCCAATATGTAAGTATGAGCTAGTCCTTAGGGTAAGCTGGTAACGAACATATCAAAAGACTTGAATAATACAATTAGTAGAATATTAACAACTCATAATTAAGATTGAATTGATCAATGGTAAACATTGTGATATGATTAGATTAGATAATAATCAATATTAGTTCAGTCCAATGTAACAAAATACATCTGATCTTATCTACTTGCTCTATATCCTGGATTGGACATCACACCAAATGTGTAAGTAGATTTTATCGTAGATTACCGAATCAGTAAAACATCCAATGTACAGATTTAATCTTAGGACAAAATGCTTTTGAACATATAAGTACAATTAAAATCCACTATGATCGAGTCACTATAATTGTAACTATACATATGTTCGAGATTTTATAAACATTTGTATTAATAATAATTAATCATGTAATAAAACATTTAAACAAAACAATTTGATTGAACAAAATGATTTCTACTACTTTATTGATATTGAATGAATTACATAATAAATGTGGTTTTATAAGGGCATAAAATCCAACAATTTAGTAAAATAGAAAAAAGATTTTTTTTAGGTACACATAGAACCTTAAATAATGAGAAATGTCAAAAGGGATGGAGAAAGATAAGTGTATCCAATGTGAGAGATAAGAAGACTAGTGCCATCTCCAAAAATAATATTATTTGTGTCATTTATAAGTTTTGGAAATAGAAAGATTATGTAAATCAACAGTAACATTGTGAGATGCACCACTGTTAAGAAGCCAACTAGAAGTAGTACATCGGTGGTGACATGCTTGAGGTTGACAATGAATATCCTGAGGAAGAGAAATATGTGATTGTTGTTGGTAAAAAATGGGGTGGTTATTGATAACATGCCCTTGGATATTACCACTCGAACAAAATACATTTTTAATGACTCCTTTTTATATCTCACAATGTGGGTGTAAGACATTAAAAGTCTTTAGGGGTATTTTATGTCTAAACTTGGAAGACATTAATTTTTTTTTCATTACGTCTAATAATGTAAGATGTTTGAAGTTAGGTAAGACATTGAAATGAAGACTTCTCACGTCTCCTTGTAGTAGACATCAAAGGCATGCCACGTCTCCCTATGTGAGACGTCAGAAGCGTATCCATTAAAAAAATTAAATAATAAACCATCTGATCATGATTTCACGCACGGCTCACGATGGCCCACATTAATTTAAATAATTTTTTTATTTTAAAAAAGAAAATAAATGAATAAACCTAAAAAGAAACCTTAATCTATCTCTTCGCTTTTCTCGCTTCTCATCAAATGCCCCTCCTCTCTCTTTTTCTCTCATTCTCTCTCAAATTAACTCCCTTAATCTCCTGCTTCAGAGCACCCATGGCCACCATGACTACAACGTCACCATCCTTCACATATCTCTCTCTCTCTTTCTTTCTCACCATCTCGATTTCCTCTTTCTCTCTCGGCGACGACAAAGGAGACAGAGCGACCATGGTGACGACACAGTAGCTCTCGGTAACTCTCTCGTTCTCTCTCTGAAGCTCTTTCTCTCATTCTTTCTGTCTTTGTAGGTGATGGGTTGAGGTGGGTGGTGGTGTGATGGGGCTTGCATGGGTGATTTTTTGCGGTAGGGGTGGTGGTACGATAGAGCCATGGGTGTGGTGGGTGCCAACGCGACATGGGTGGTGGTGTCGACGTGATGGGAGTGGTGGTGCCAATTGTTTCATTTGATTTTATTAGATTTTGTGTTATTGTAATGTTGATTTTTCATCATTCATGGTGGTAATTAAAGTATTTTTTTTTTGGACATATTAGATTTGAGGGAGAATAATTTGTCTATATATATGTATCTTATTTTTGAAAAAATTTGGATTGTTATATATTTGTGATTTTTGGGTTAGTTTTGTTTATACATTTATTACTTTTGGTGTAACAATCTATGATTTGGAATGAAGATTCCAAATTTTATTTATTTTTTATAATATGTGTTTTCAATCTATTTTTGGGATTCTAGATTCAATTCAGATTATTCACAATTTAGAAAATATTTAATTAATTGATACAAATTAAAAATAGAATACATTTTTTCTTAAAAAAATATCATTTCGAGACGTAAGAAGTCTAACACATCTTCCATAGCTATCACATCTAAATATGTCTCCAGCTATCACATCTCCCCAGACGTGGTAGACTTTTGATGACTTCGATTGGGAGCCATGGAACCCCAAATTTCTTGTAGTACTAGCATCAATCAAGAAAATGGTCAGGGAGGAGGGTGTCTTTTTTTATTTATAGTGAGAAAAATAATGACGAATGATTAATACGAGGAGTAGATACGGCGAATGAATTTTTTTTATTGGTCATAATTAAATAGAGAAAATAGTGGTAGAAAAAATATAGTCTCTAGAATAGAGGGAATAGGAAAAAACAATGTTAAATGTAGGGCTGTTCAAAAAAATTTATAACCCAACCATTTTTAAAGTGACCAACTAAAAAAAGAAAAAACAACCCAGTCAACCCTTAGATTTTTTCTTGGGCAGGTTGAATAACCTAATTCGACTGATTTCTTTTATTCTAAAATTTGAATGTTTCTCAAAATTAAAATAATCAAAAACTTAAAAACATAAATTAATTATAAGAAAAATTGTGCAAATAGATTGAATTTCGTTTGAACATTGAAATAATTCTAGAAATTAATGTATAATATATTTTTTTTATAAAAAACCAAACTAATTTTGTCATCCTTATCAGTCACTAAGAGTTGGTTTTGAACTGAAATGAGGCTATTCCAACCCATTCAATTAGATCCTTGTAATATTGGTGAGCAAGATGATAACATCAGTCTTCATGTGCCCATCGCTTTAGGATCCCACCTTCTTCTTCGCGGGAGAACAACTTCTTTCTTCATGAGTTATATAAGGGTTTATGCCCTAAAGCGTGTGTTAAAACGATTTATTTACGGTAAGTTAATAAAAGTACATTTTTCTTATTATTGAATATTTAGTCTATTGTTTAAATAATTAATATAAATATTAAAAAATTCCATATTCATTTATGAGATGATTAAGATCATAAATAATGAATAAAATAGTCCGCAATATATTAAAGTACAAAATCTTTAGTCAGTTGTTGCTAGTACGGTTTGCTAAGATTTTTTAATACATATGATCTAGATCCGGATTGTTGATGTGGATATACATCTTAGTAAATGTACTATATATAATTAGATTATATGTGATCGGACCAATGTTTAATTTCTTTATACACTCACTGTTTGCCATAAAGATTTAATTCATATATAAATGATGATCATATTTGTACCAGTCTGAATCCTAAGTAGTCATGAACTCCTATTCATGTCTATTGGATATTTTGATTCACTCATTCAAGTCTATTTTTATAATCAGGCTAATGACTTGTTTCGGAGATTCGGTGGCATGGGTGGCTAGAAACATGTTCTACAAGATTGGAATCCAAGCTTTCCTAACGGATCAAATATTTGTTCCCTTAAGGATTGATTCTAGAACTGAATAGTTATTAAGCTCAAATTTATAATATGATTATAAATTAATTATTCGCTAGTAAATTAATGGTATTTATGGAACAAGAGGTAATTAGAAGGGTAAAATGATAATTTTGACCAGCTCTAATTTACAAACCAATAAAGTGGACAAAACTATATGAAGTGATTATATAAATAGACTACAAGAGATAATTATGTTAATATAATTCTATAATTAATAAAAATGCAATTCCATATTTATAGTGAAATAATATTGGAATTAATAAATAAGATTATTTAATTGAAAATTTTAATTTATAATCAGGTTTATTGGAGCTTAGAATTATAGGTCCATGGTCCCCAAGTTACCTCTGTTGACCACAGTTTTGCCAACGGCGAGGTGACGCAAAAATGAGAGAAAGTAAGATTGCACTGAATAGAAAATAAACGACACAGAATATTTTATAGAGGTTCATCCCCAAAGAAATGGTAATAGCCTAATCCACTTGGTGTTTGAATATATGCTAACCTACAATTAAGCTCATATGAACATGGTCCAAATGGGCTTCTTAAGTGCAAACAATAAATATAGAATCTCTCTCTAAAGAATACAAGCTTTTCTCTTAAAGTTCCCCCAGAGTTCCAAAAGTCCCTTAATGATCCTATGAGCCATCTATTTATAGGCTCATTGATCGTACAAGAAGGGTCTTTAATTTTGACTAAGTCTTTCGTTGTTTTAACCAACTTTAATTAATGAAATAGTAAGAAAATTCAAAATACAACAATATGGGCTATTATTTCGGGATATCTGAGAAAATCCCACAGTAGTTACGGACAATTATGGTTGAAAACGTTGCTGAGATTTCGTAGACAAGTTACTGGGTAGTTAGCTCTTCAGATTCTGAAATATCCAGTCGGCTACACTCCCTTTTTTGACATACCTGGACGGCTATGTCACTTTCCTAACATACATGGTTGACTATGTCTCTTCCCTGACATATCTAGTTGGATATGTCTCATTTTCTGTCATACCTGGGTGGCTATAACTTCTTCTAACCAAGTAAACTTATATTTGTTTTTGCCTAAACAGATTAAACCATCCCGCAATCAGTGTTCTTCTCGACCAATGATGCAACGACTTTGCCACGTAGGTCATTTACTAACATTTCACTTCCCTTGGTTGACACATTTATTAACCATTAATGCATCACTTGGTACACATTCATTGCTACCTATCATTGTGCTGAAATTTTGTGGATAACAACCTCTATACAACACGGTTTAGGGTGTGAATGTTATTGACAAAATAAAGGAGAAATGACTAAATTGTAAAAGAATTAATTTTCTAGCACAAAGATATAATTATGTGATAATTTTATGTAATTAATTAATTAGTTAATTTGACTAATATATTTTATTTGAAAATAATATATTAGTTAAAGAAAATATTAATTGATTTTGAATTAACTAATATTTAGAGAGGAAAATATTGTCTTATTATAAGATAACAATTTTTAGGTTTATAAGATAAAATTAATTTTGAATTAACTCATATATGTGCACATTTGAAGTAATATATTATTAAAATGCATAAATATTTTTGTCTTAATTAATTGAATAAATAAATGAGAAAAATTGGGAGCACCAACTAGTGCCATGCGCCCTAGTCACTATGAGTAACCCACGTACCAATATTGTGGGTCCCACTTTGAATGGTCAAATTGTGTCAATTACAATTTGACTATTTTCTTTTATTGGTATTTTGATTTAATTAAAATATTAATTAAAGAAATATAACCTAACCCTAATTATATTAGACCTAGACTATCTATATATATTTTTGTAGGTAATCAGATAAACAAGTTTCACAAGCCTAAAATATATATCGATATTTTTTATGTTCTTCTCTCATTCTTACATAGCCTTCTCCTCCTCCTGCTCCAAATCTCTAACATAAATTTTTCCTATACATTCTACGTGCCCACACATGTTCAATAGTATGTTGGGAAATTGCTTTGAAGATCACGGTGTAGATCTCATAGTCAGACAATGTGGACTGGATGATTGTTATATTTTATGAAAAGATAGCGATGATTCTTGATAGGCTACAAGAAGTATGTATCCATCTTTTGTGTTCATAATTTAATGTATATATATATGATCTTGGATTGGTATTGATGAAATTTTTTTATAACACCTTCCGCTGCACACTCTCATTTACATATTTAATGAAAACAAGTAGCGAATCGACATTGTACGATTTTTGAAAGTTTCACACCATGCTTTGGGAATAGTATGTTGATCTGCTCCATGTTGGTAATTCGCAAGATGACGCACTCAACCTCAAAAAAATTATGTCGCTCACGAATGGAATTTGGGTTGAGAGCATGAATAATTGATTCTTTTCCGTCCTTGTTCCCGACAACATGTTGGGGTGGTGTAAGGTGTGAAAGAGGTTCCACCATAATCTTGAAATCAAGTTCTCTGCGCTTGAAAGCAATGGTAACTCGAAGGCAACAATCTAAAGGACACACTCGAGGTACATGACATAAAAGAGGAGGCTCGGGCCAAGTTGCATGTCAGAGGTGTTTTTCCTTTTTCTCTTGAACTTCTTTGAATTGACACTACTGAAAAAATAGTAGTTCTCTACAGGCTAAGCCCGCCGAGAATTTCAGTGCCGAGATTGAAAATAAGGGCCTATCTCGATGGTTCTAGCCCGTCGAGATAGAGTAATGTAAGGGAAAAAATAATTTTGAATTTTTTTTTTCAATTTATCATGCTATATTTCATTGATTATATCCAGTCTTTGCAACAGATTCAAACAATTTACAACCAAAAGAATATGTATCTTATTATTTTTTAAAAATCAACCGTATTTATTTAGTAATTTTTCAGCAAAATTAAATAAAATAAAATTGAAATTTACCAAAATAAAGCTTCAAAATAATTTTCAAACTCCTCTAGTGTTGTATGAAGATTGCCCGAATTATTTTGAACATATAACATACAAAAAACAACTAAAATTTGTTAATTTTCACCTACTTTTTTCAAAGTAAAAAAAGTAAGAAATTACGGCAAAGTCATTAAAATAACTTACCAATAGAAAATACCCAAAGCCAATCATTGATGTTTGATGAAATGATGGCAAAAAACTTGAACTTAGACATAAAAATGGTGATTTTCGGGGCTAGTATGAGAAGGAGTTCGTGGAGAAGAAAGGGAAGAAGAAAGGAAATGGCATCTAGGGTTTGGGGCTGCTGGGTTTTATTTTCGCGAGGCCTATCTCGATGGGTTAGGCTCAGCGAGATTGGGTTCGACGTTAACTTATTTTATTTTCTTTTTCTTTAGCAATCTCGGCGGGCTCATGGGTGACCACTGAGATTGGAGGCTATCTCGGCGGACAGACACGGGCCCACCAAGAATGGTGGGACAAACTAGTCCAATTATTCTGTAGTATGACATCTCAAAATGATCCCCATCCTCTGTTCCTCAGCTCACCCATTGTTCTTGCGAATAAGTTGTTGGTTCTAAGTAAAGGGTGATTTAGTTTTAGGATATATTGGTCGATATGGAATATTGTGAACTGAAGAGAACCCCGAGTGTTTCTTGGATCTGAAAGACATATAGCAGGAGAAAGACACGGGTGAAGGGTTCTCGCAATATTTAGCTCAGGGTTATGTGTGGTAGTGAATTTGTGCAGTTGTTCAATTGTCTGATGCAGCTCGAAAGTGGTGTGTGGTCGTTTGTGAAGCACTATAGCTCTAAAACTTAATTTAACCTACTCTGGTCAGATTCATAGGTTAAACTACCTATTTTTATCGAAGACATTTATTTTTCTTGATTTTTCAAGAAAATCTCATTTACTAAGTGTTAACTCTATAAAATAGTGTTGTTTTCGACTATTTTTTCATTAGGATTTTCATTAGTTTAGTGTGTTTTCAGTTTAATATCTTTATATTTTATTTATAATGGTTGGTTTGATGTTTATAATGGAAATTTCAGGGTAAATATGAAGTTTTGAGTTGAGCCAACATTTTTTATTTAAGTCTCATTCTGACTTGGTTTATTGCATGCAAAGCTAGAAATTTAACTCTTATTTCGGCCATGATAATATAGTTTTATGAGAAAAACTTATGAAATAAAAGTTTTACATCTCTTTCTCATTTTTCTAAATCATTTTAAATCATTTCATTTGGAGTTTTTATAAGAGAGTTATGTGAGGTTTACTGAGAAAGGTCAAAAGAGGAAAAATGCTTTTGACAGCAAGTTGTTCGTGGCCAGGGTTTTTTTCAAGTGGGCACAAGGAGTCATGACTAGGGATTATTTAAATATATTTTTTAAGCCAATTTAAAAGAGAATTAATAAATTCACTTTGGGGAAATCATTGGAAATAAAATATGAACCTGAATATCAAGTATTTGGAGAGAGAAACATAAGAGAATATTGGATTTTGAAGATTGAAGATAGATCATGTAGCGTCCCAAATTTGCTAATAAGGCTTAGGGCCTTGGTTAGCGTGCCTAGAGGGCGATAATTGATATATTAAAAAAATATGTGAATTTGATGAATATGTGATTAGAAATGCATATTTAGGTGAATTAAATATCCATGTGGGCCCCATTTGGTTGTTAGGGGCATATTTGTAATTTTAGCCTGTTGAGGGCATAAATGTTATATTTATGTGTATTGTGATTGATACCACGTGTGAGTGGTGATATAATTGTGGTGCACGATCCAAGACGATCCTAGGGAGCTGTTCAGCTAGAAAGTCACAACGGTGTCAAATACCCAGCTCGGGAGGAGCTTAGGGGTATTTTGGGAATATTATAATGTTTTCAGGAATTATTGAGTAGCGGTTAGTAATTCAGTAATGGTTTAGACGTGTTGGGATTAAACGGGAGTTTTTAGGTATACTCGAGGATTAAGCGAGATGTGTTAAAAGACTAAATCGCCCTTGGAGATATATGAGGACTTAGGTTAACTTAAGGGGTAATTGAGTCATTTTGGGCAAATGGATATGCTCAACTTGGGAGCCGGGACTCTCGAAACACTTAACCAAAACAGAAGAAGGAAAAAGGGAACCAATTTTCTCTCTCTCTCTCTCCCACTCGACGCTCTCCCTCTCCTTCTCTAAAGTGACTGGTTTTGAAGGATTTTAGGCCAGAATTCAAGGGATTCAAGGCTAGGAATTGGGAGATTCACCTAGGTTAAAAGGTAAGTTCTAATTCAGTTTCTTGAGTGAATTCTGTTGGGAAATGTTAAGGTTCAGAGATGATATGTGTTTTTGCTTGGTGGATTCTTGGGATGAAGTTTGGCTAGGTTCAGCTTGGGATTAGTGGATTTGAGTTTGGAAGTGGATTTGAAAGAAGCTCAGGGATGAATTTCTACTTGAGGTAAGGGTTCTTGCATCTCTGAAGCTATTTTCTAGTTTGTGGTTTAAGTTTTGTAAAGTTTTAAACCACTTTGTGATTTTGAGTTTGGAGGAGTGTTTGGGTGTGTTTCTAGTGCTCATAAGTTGTTATATTGTTTATATGAAGTTCTAGGTCGAATTGGGGACTTGGGTGTACTTAGGTATTGATTTGGAAGAGTTTTGACTCGGCAAAAATGTTAGGATAGACCCAGTTTTCTGGGTTCGCGTATGAGCGTCGCGGCCCTGTTCTTCCGTGCCACGGCGCTAGGTTGAATTAGGAAGAGGGCACCACTTTGGGCGCCGCGACCCCTATATGGTTGTGCCGCGGTGCTAGGCCAATTTCTGGGAAGGGGAAATTGTGTTTTTTTAGGGTTTTGGCTCAGGGGGCTCGGGGGACGCTTTCGCTTCCTTGTGTGGGGAAACGGGAGGTCCCGAGAGCACAGGATTGATTCGGGGAGATGATTATGAAATGTTTAGTAATGAGAGTGCTATGTATGTGTTGTGACTAGGTTTTCTTCGAGGCTCGGGTTAGAAGAATGTGCTCGGGATTTCAGTGCTCAAGAAGCTCGGGACACAGGTAAGAAAACTGTTGTACCCGTAGAGCAGGGCGAGGCCCCATAGTTGTGTTGCAGGGCATGACCTTGTGATTTTGTATAGGGCGTAGCCCCATTGATTATGTTAATACATGTTTAAGTATTTGGGTAGTTATGCTTTGTGTGTTTATATGTGATTGAACGGCAAGAGCCTGGAATGGTGAAGGCCAAGAACGGCAAGGAGCCGGGAGGAGCGTTTAGCACGCAAAGTACGAGTTGCAAGGGTGAGACCCTATAGGATAACTAGGATATCCTCACGGTGTAGACCGCGAACCCAGGGCCTGGTAAAGCACCTGGGACAGCATGGCCATTTGTTTTTAGCCTGTTGGCGGTTGATTATGTGTTAAGTAAAAGTTATCCATATGTTATCTATTTATGTGAGTTTTCTTGCTGGGCTTCTTCTCATGGGTGCTCTATGGTGCAGGTAAGGACAAGGGAAAAGTCGACCAACCATGAATACGGAGAGCGTGAAGTGGCGCGTACATGTTTGGCCTGCCTGGCTGCCATGACCAGGGGTATTTTTGGGAGATGTTTTGTACTCAACCTTATTTTGTCGTGTAGTCAACTTTAATCATATTTTTTAGTTGTAAATATTTATAAACAGATTTTGGGGATCCTGAATGTTAAACACTTTACAATTTTTCAATGAAAGACCACAATTTCAAATTATGTGATTTCAATACTTTTTAGTTACACTTTTGAACTAAATTCTTGGTTAGCAAGTTAAATGCAAATTTTAAACTCACTTAGTAACGACTATAAGGTAGTAGGACGTTAAAGATCATCACACCCAATTTCTTCTTTTCTTCTTCTTATTTATTTTATCTTTATCTTTCCAATTTCAAACCATAAGTTAATATTCGTGTTTGGTGTTTTGCTTTAAGATGATGAATTAAATTCTTTTTCTAGGGCTTTAATGTTACCTTATGTTTATAAATAAATTTTCTTTTTTAATTCTTTATTTTGATGTTCATTGTAATTGATTATATTTGTTTGTGCTTAATGTTTTTCAAAGAGTGATAAACTTTGAAATTGATTTTGTAATTTATGTGGAACTTGGAAGAGAAAACCTAAATTAGACCTAATCATTATAGCTTAGGATTGACATGTTTATGTTAATTTGTGTTTAGTATAGGAATATACCTAATCAACTTAAGTATTCACATTAGGGCTAAACTTAATGCTATTGGTAGATTTAAATTCTTTATAGGAATATTGAAATTAATCTATTAATTAGATTCACTTGTGATTTGGAAAAACCTTGTGAATTATTAGGAACCCTAGACGAGCAATTTAGAACATTAAAATGAAGATGATGAAATATGTTTATGAGAGAACATAAGGGGGAATTAATGATCTAGATTTATAATGATTATTTGAATTCTTAATTTGCAATTTCGTTATTTTGTTGAATCTTTTTTTTTTAATTTTTTTTTAATTTTCTTGAATCATTATTTAACTTGGATTAAAAGAAAAATAGTGCTTGGTAAATAACAATTTAAAGATTAGTCTTTGTAAGATCGATTTTAACATACTACCTGTAATGATACGTGCTCTTCAGTGAGATTGATAAAATAAATAACAAGATTCTAATTAACAACTTAAAGATTAGACTTCGTGGGATCGATTTTAATGTACTACTTGTTACGATATGTGTTCTTGCGTGAGGTTGATAATATTAATAACTCTAAATAAAACATCTAGCCTAAATCCCCAGAGATTGAAAGCATTTTCCTAACTTTTACCTAAAACTATCGATTTTCTAGGAAAGAAACCGAGTTTTATACCCAAAAGCATAAACTTTCTTTCAGCCTAAATCCTAAAAGTACATGTTGGTAAATTTAAACCCATTATGGTTGTACCTATAAACAACTTAATCTTCAAATTCAATGCGAAATTTATATATATACATATATATATATATCAAAGCATGTTTAAAAAAGGAAAGATGTATCAATATGTGCAAAAACAGAGGAGGAAAACTTAAGGAAAGTTATATATGGAAGAGAACTTGCATGAATAAGAAAGTTTTGACAGAGAAACTTGATCACTGAGCATTTTTCCAGCAAGGATTGATGTTTTGAATGGCATGAACAGGTGCAGAGAAGCTTGAAAAGGAAAATTTGAGGGTGGGTTTTTCTCTTGTTGTCTAGTGAAAAACTTTTGGGTTTTTCTTTTTTAAAGATGAATGTCTTGTGGAAAAAGAAATTAATCTTTTAGGTCATATTTATAATATTATGTGGTGATAAAATCTGGATGTGGGATGTAGTGTTAGGATTGTTTAAAGACATAGTGAATTGGTTAAGCACAAAGAGGTGCAAAAACCATAACGACTTCACTAAAGTCAACATGAACGGGTTGACTTATGGTATACACATTTATAAATTATACTTTTGAGTCCAAAGTGTTTCTTTGGAGAGTACTGAAAAAGTTTGGAGGCATATGGAAACATTTTAGGGTGATATCCGAGGCATTATTTCAAGTGCCTGTGTTTCGTTGCCTATGGGAGGTGATGCATCGCTCGGGATGCAAAACCCCAAACAGGCGATGCATCCCCTACATGTAGGTGATGCATCGCCTATGTGCAGGTGACACATCACCTGGGCATGCACTACAAGAAAAAATGCTTTTAATAACACCGAAAATGTGTTATCAAAACATGCCATAACACTTTCTGATGTGTTAAGACCGACTATGTTATCGTAGGTCAAGGTACTTTACATAACACTTATCATTGTTATACAGATGTGTTATTATATTGTCAACGATAACACATTTTCTGTGTTATTTTAATATATAGATAAATGTTTAATTATGTTATTTATAGTCGATTATATAACACATTTCAATACTTATAAATTTGTGTTATACTACACTTTAGTATAACACTTTTTACTACACTTTAGTATAACACTTTTTTGTGTTATACTACACTTTAGTATAACACATTTTTTGTGTTATATTATACTTTAGTATAACACATTTTTTCTGTTATACTACACTTTAGTATAACACATTATTTGTGTTATATAATTAAGTTTGCATAACACAATTCTTTGCATAAAAAGTGTTATTGTAATAGATATTACAACACAATTTTCGTATTATTTTAATATTTAGATAAGTTTAAATTCTCATTATATATTTTATTTATATAACACTAATTTATTCTATTATATTTTAATTTTTTTATATAATTAAAATTAGCTTTCTAATATATACTAGCATCATCAAATGAACTTGATTTTCAAATAACAAAAAGTAAGAACATTCAACATTGTATTAACAATCCACAAATTAGTTTAAAACATTCAACACTGTCATCAACAACAAAATGTTCTTTAAGTATTCAAGGAGTCTTAAAAATTCAACATAGATAAAAGTTACTACTTTCAACACAAAGAAATAAAAAAAGTTACTACTTTCAAGGAGTCTTAAGTATCTTTTTCTACTTCGTTTGTCACATCTGAAAAATAAACAAAGAAATATTTTATTGTTATTATCTAGCATCACAAATTACTTCAAGAAAAATGCTATGGAAATTATATCCAAGAAAAGACACCACATACAAAATAATGAATTCACAACTACACCAACCAAACAATAAATTATAAGACATTGGTTATTTTTTGAGTATGAAAATGTACCTCTTGGAATAAATTTTTTAGAAGGTCATGCAACTGTGGAACCAACTGCTTCTTGTATTGTAAGCATCGCATGATTAGGACGAAATAAGTAATATTCTGGTACAATATCAACATCAACCCACACTCGCATAAAGTCTGGTCCAAGAGGCTTTCCATGTACAGTTATCTTTGGATCACTAGAATCCCAACGACCTTCAGCAACAATTACATCTGCCCAATCAAGCAAGTAGCAAGCATTCTTCCCTTCTGTAAAGTTATGTTTTTTTTTTCTAGTGCAATACTCAACCAAATTTATTTTAAAGACAATATATTAGTTTTTATATTTGTTCTTCTAAAATGAAAATTTAAAACAATAACAACTTTTATAATTTACCTTAGGGGACTGAATAATGTTTGACTGCGGTACATTGCGAGACTGTCCTTTGCTTGGTGTCACTTTACCACCAACCTCAATATAAAACCAAGATAAGTTTCATTGGAAGAAAAGAAAACTAAGGTTTATAAGTGCAAGATAGAAATACCACCAAGTGTTCTTTAAGTAGATTCATCATTTCAGTCATTTTGAGCTTCATATTATGTTGCTCTTCTTCTAACTTGGAGATCTTGCTATTACACATATTAACAACAGTTAGCTTTGACCTTGTTACGCCTCTTCCGTGTCCGATTAAACGACCAGATTTTGGGTTACCAAACAATTTTGTCAAGGCATCCTCATCAGCGTTGTCTGTAGTTCTAGATTTTGGGTCTTCAAGGAGAATCTCATTCAATGAACCCTGCTTATAAATTAGTATAACTAATGTATGCATATGGAAAATAAGTAAAAATTCACAAAAATTAAATGACTAATACTCACAAAAATATCAGATGTCGTTGGGTTTATAGGTTCACCATTCTTCTTGGTATGGGCTCTCCGAAAAGCATCGATTCTAGATATTTTAACATCCTCATTTTCTTTCTTCTACACAATACATCAATAGAGATTATAAAATAGAGACTACAATAATGGAAGCAAAAATACAAATAGTATAAAAATTAATTGTTACCATATCATCGATTATTATTAGGATATGGTTTTGGTTTAAACTAATTAAAGATATTTGGAAGATTGTTAAAAAAAAATGAATAAAATTAAAAAAAAAAAGGAGATTATACAACTAATAAATATTTTTTACAACTAATAAACTAATTTAATAGTATTATAGATATTATTATTATACGGTTTGAATCATTTTTTTGTTGATTAAGACAATATTAAAGATAATAAATAGTAAAATATTGTGTACAATTTCTGAATGTGTAAATTACTTTTGTTTTTGTAGCTTGAAAAGCTTGTTTGCATTTTATTATGGAGAAATCTGTTGAAATCAGTAAGGTAGAGTGAGTTTCACTTATTTTAGATAGATTTTCCTTTGATTGAAAACCTTATAGAAATTTTTGAGGAACCAAAAACTAGAGAGAACTACTGAAATACCTCATTATTAATTAATAGACAGTGCTGGTATAGACCAAAACCCTAAACATTACAAGGTTGAGTTAGATTACGAGGCTCCCCTTTCCCAAAGATTGCCAAATTCTTCTCTAAGTAAATCTCACTCTCTATCTACAATATCTTCCCAACCTAACAGCCCAGACAACTTCTAACACAAGTCTACAATATCTACTCAAGAGATTCTAGTGTTGTTTTTAATTTAAAAATCAGATTCTAAAATGGTAGCCACTAACTAATTGGGTTTGGATCAAAGACAAGATTTTAGCTTGGGTTATGGAAATTTTGGTATGGCAATTAAAACTAATATGTACATATGGAAATAATGAAAACAATATGACTAAATGAAAAATCTAATCTATACATATAAAAGCTTACCTAACCATCTATCAATACCAAGTCAAAATATTCAAACAACACACAATAAGTTTTCTTCCTTATATCACCGCAGCACACAAACAAATTTTCCAGAACCTACTTCTCTAATACAGACAAGTTTTCAACCTTCCGTTATCACCGCAGCACACAATTTTAATCTCAGAACCTACTTCTCTATGGATGAATATTTAAGATATTCAAACTCCTCTAACATTTTTAAGATATTAATAATAAGAGTTAAAAGAACAAATTTCGTACCTCTTGCAAATTAACTTTGCATTGCTCCTTGCCAATTCGATCCACAACCTAAAGAATATAATCAATAACTAAAAGATTAATACAAAATTAAAATTTGTCAATAAATATTAAAACAGCCTTTGAAATCCAAAATTTATCTAATTCGATCTTAAAATTTGGGGATAAAATATATACACACATTAATGCATGTCCCTCTACAACGTTATATTAATGCATGCATGCCTTGTAGAAATTGAGTATCTCTATGAAATTGTTGAATTTGAAGCTGAAATTTGCCAAGATTGTGGCATTATTAATTCAAATTGTCTTGTTTTAGCTAGTTTTGTTAATGTGGATTTCAAATTATTATAATGATGATGTTAGTAGTGACATTAGTCTGGACCACTACTACTGAATATATTTGGTCCACCTTTTCGGTATGAGATAAGTTTAAATTAGCATATTAAATATATTAAAACGTTAACTTTTACTTTCTTTTCTTTTCCATTTTTCTCTTATAAACAAGTACAAAAGTATCAAAAAGCAGAAGAAGCAAGTACAAGAACTTCAAAAGTTTAAGAAGGAAAAAACTACAAAGTACAAACTACAAAGCTGAAATAAATGAATGGATACAAAGAATATCATTTCTATTAACAAGTTATAGACTGGTAGACATGGAGAAACAAAAGTACTTACTACTTCTAAATGGAGGGAAGCTTCTTGGTCTTCTTATAGTAACATGCAAGTCTGTGAATCCTGCTCTCAACCAAAATCAATCGACCTGTTCCTCTCTAGATGCTTCCTAATAGAGATTGCCTTCTTAATAAGATGGTACAGATCTTCAGGAATTTCAGGGGCAAGACCTAACAAACAAAACCAATTTTATAAAAACAAAGAAATCCAATCAACCAAGACATATAGATAAGACATCACCCAACCAAAGGCTACATGCCCTTATCATTCAATAACCGTATTAAGATACTCAAACAAGAAAAACATCCAGCTCAATTACACTATAATCCCAATTACCCAAAATTAAACAAATGAAAAACCATAAAAATTAATTATTCCCTTCGCTCATTCACTTGTATCAGCATACATAAAATAATTTCTATTTAAGAAATCCACTGTGTGGAATAATTAGAGTAAACATATCTTTCTAGTGCTGTTAGAAAGCTGGCTTATAAAGTTAGTTATGGTAGTTATATCCTACACATTGTATAAATGTTCCAGCTGTCTTATAAAGATAGTTGGGTATTGTGAGGAAGAAAAAAAACTCAAGAGAAGAAGAGTGAAAACATAGAAAAAAAGCTGAGATGTGATATTCATTCTTGCAAGGTTGAATTCTGTAATGGTTTGTGTTCTTTCTGACTTTCTTTTCTGGTTTCTTGCTGTGACATAAGGTGTTTGTGTGTGTTGTTCAATTTTGGTAGTGCAACAACAAACCAGAGTTTGGGGGCTGCGTGATCCTGAGGAGTCTATGCATTTGGAAAGAGACAGTACTAATCCTAGACAAGATGCTTAGCATGTCCTATTGTATTATGTACATGCTTAGATCTAGCAGTGTTTGTCAAACTCAATATTGTACTACACATTTCCATATATGGTTTGGTACTCTCATGTTTATGCGTGATCACAGTTATATTCTATGAAGTTAACAACGACAGTATGAATCATTAACCAAGAGAGAAAGAGAGTGATTATGCTTACAAAGAGAATTAACTTGGTTGATAAGCCACTTCCAAAATGTGCTTTTGCTAATATATAGATATAGACTTCCTCTTAAGCTGCTAAATATCTAGTGATCAGGAGGCTGAACTTAATTATCAATGGAATGCACAATTTACTTAATGATTGTGCTTATTGAGTATGATAATTAGAGCCTACAAAGATAATAACTCAAGGGCAATTTTAATAACTATTCAATTTCCTCCTCTCTTTTTTTTTTTCAGCTAATTTTTTATTGCAGAGAATAGAGCATTGTTATTTATGTTTTATTGTGCCCATAAACTATTATAATTCATATAATACACCAGCGGTTAAGAATTATATTCTTTTTGCTATAGATGTTTTTTTATAAATTGTAAGGTGCTATAATAAAATGGTTTAAATTGAGGAAAGTGGATTGACAATATATCAAGAACAAACTGAACAAAGTACTTATAGATAGACTAGGGAAAGAACTTCTCGGAATAAATAAGGTGTTAAGGAAAAATCAAAGATAAATGTGACTTGTTTGGGAAAAAAAATAATAATAGAAATCTTGAAGAAACTCTCTCACAAAGCTAGTTCTCACAAATGTCATTTTCAAGCATATCTTCATTACAATATTTTGTCATTCAAAACAGTTGTTATACATTCTCAATGTGCATAGAAGTGCCAAAAAAAAAGCTTCAAACCAACTTTTTAAATCTATTTTAGGGACAGTAAAAATAGAAAGTGGAAGTATACATTCCAAAAAACAATCACCATATTCCATTACACCAGTTGATTATATATTTAGATAGGAAATAACTTGGCTTAAAATACACACTATATAATGCATAATCCAAATGCAATGACAAATGATGCCAAAGCAATTACTGTAGTTTCCACTGTCTTTTTACTAATTTTCTTGTATTTTAAATACTTGAATTGAGAAAAAGAGAAAATCTGGTAGAAAGAACTTCAATCTTGCACATGCCTACTGTTGGGTTTGTTTCACCAAATCCCAACAACTTTAACTATTTCATTTAAACCTCTAATTGTTTTCAAATAGTTCTTTTTTTTTTTGGGAAACTAATTCAAATAAGGCTAAGGCCCATATATATATAAATATAAATAAGCTTCTTCTCATTAAAAAAATAGAGACAGGTGAGAAGATTTTCAGCTGAAGAAATATTTTGTCAAGGGCTTTAGAGAGAGAGAAAAGAGTACGAGAAGGAAAGAGTATTGGGTTTCTTGGTTTTGTAATAAGCCTCACTACTGTTAGAAAGTGTTGTGCTTGGTTTAAGTGTTGAGAGAAAGCACTTGTGAGATTGTTTGAGAGATATGCTGCCATTACTCAATTGTGATATGTACTCTTACTGTTGCTGAATAATAAATCTAAGATAGATATTCTTAAATTGGATGTAAACCGAGATATCTTGGTTGAATTAGTATAAAACTCTGTGTTCTTTCTTTGTTTTATTATTCTGTTAAGTTTTCTATGTGTTTGTTAATATTACTCTGATATTGTTATTAAGTAACAAAGTTTCAGGATCTTGAAACCGGAGTTTTCCTTCAAAATCAGACATAGGTTTCATGATCAAGGATAAAAGATCAAGATCCTAACATTTATGCAGCAAGAAAGTCCAAGAACTCATCCAAGAAAGCATGTCAACAATGGCTAAATTTGAACTTGCAAAATTTGATGGTACTGGTGACTTCTCTCTATGGCAGGAGAGCCTGAAAGGCATCTTGGTACACCAGAAAGTGGCCAAAATGGTCAGAGATGCAAAGCTCTTAGAAGGGAAAAAGGTTGAGGAGATTGCTAAAATGGAGGAGATGGCTTACCACACCACAATTATGTACCTCTCAAATAGTGTGAGAAGGAAATTAACTGCCGAGACAACAACAAAGGGACAAGTTGGAACAACTATACATGAAGCCATCAATCTCCTAGAGAGATTATATGATTTCAGAATGAATTTTTCTTTATCCTTAGATGACAATATTGACAAGTTCAATGAAACTATTGTAGGTCTTTCTAATATCAAGCATGAAGTGGATGAGGAAAACCAAGCAATCATTCTGCTAAGATCATTACCAATAGCCTATCAAGAGGTGAAAGCTGCCATAAAATATGGCAGAGATGTGATCTCCTTTGATGATTACTTACTGTCACTAAATCATCAAGGAGAGGTATATGGAAATGACAAGAACTTGATTTTTAATTCCAATATGCTAATTTCTTTGTTTTTTTTCTTCTTATTTAGCTAATTTCTAATTAAATGAACCTGTTGATTCTAAACTTGCAGACTTTTATGCTAAATGAAACTTTGAACACTCCTGCAAAACTTGCAAACTTTTATTGTAAATGAAACTCTGTACCAATTATCTTTGCTTTGCTTTGCAGCATCAATAAGCTTTTAATTCCTAGTAGTTTGAAATTCTTTGTAATGCTTTAATTATTCAAGAGCACAAACCTCTGTTTTGCACCTTCTTTCACCCATTCTTGATATACTAGTATTTTACTTTATGTCTCTCTCTCTCTATATATATATATAAATATATATTCATACATATATAAACTCATATTTGGTTAATCGAATTAATGGCAATAAGTTTCATGTGGCCATAACAAAAGATAAATCATTTTTATCTTATTTCTTTTTCTTTGTATTCATATTTAGAAAATATGTTTTAGTGGACAACATTGTTAGGTGTTAGATTTTCTTATGATATGTAGGTCCCTCCACTTTGAAAGAGAAGGCAGGTGGCCACTTAAGCTAAGCACAACTGGTTAGTATTATAACTTCTTATTTTTATTTATATACAGATTGACTCAATGAGTGGTCTAATCAAGTCTCAAGAACTTATCCGTTTTTGTATGTGACACTAAAAATTCAAATTTGAAGAACTATTAACTATGAAGTGTGAGAATTCTTATCTGTTATGTTAATGTTAATTTGAACAAATACAGTATTCTTACTTTGAAATCAAGACAATATAAAGTAAGATGACTCTCAAAGTGAGAACATGAGAGAGCTTTAATGCACACAAAAGAGGCATCAAGAATCACACTGCTGCAAGCTTCATGGCTTGTCAACCTCTTACTACAGCGCGGATACACTATCAAAATAGTCACTGTTCGAGACCTCAGTTTGTATTCTATTCTTTATCAATGAAATTTCAAGGGTATATTTGTTTGGTTTCAGATGTATTTATTCAAAGTGTATATTTGTGGGTTGTGTTTATGAATATTAATGGTACAGATGATTCAAAGAAAATGCAATACACTTGGTTTCATTATATGGAGCTCAGGAGAGACTTCACTTGTTAAAAGCAAAAGCAAATTTATTGGAAGAAGAGTCCTTTAATTCTGTTGTTGATGGATGTGTGAGTGTTTTTCCTAGTAGTAGCTTTAGTGACTAATCTACAGGTCGGTCATTATTCTATTTGCTTTAAACTAATTCATAGCATCTGTATATTAATTCCAATTCTCATCAATGTAGCAGTGGTCTACCAAGTATCCAAGCATTTGTTTCAGCTAGTGTGGAAGATATTGTCTAGTTGGACATGTACTGTACACAGTTCAAAGGTTATGAACAAGTTACAGCAACTCTACCCAACTTTGAGCATTCCTTAAAAGTAATTCTTTCTCTTGTTATACTTACAAAAAAAATTTAGGCTGGTTTTTTATGTTGTTGGTTAGTTTTATTTCGAATCAGATATGCAATTACACCTCTTAAGCAACCGAATTCCATACTTTCATTGTTTGCATTGCAGATGTGCACATGAGAAACCTCCGGTACCAACGCACCAAGTATCAAAAGGAGAGGGTTTTGTCAACTTTTAGGTAATTCCCTTTGACATGTTTTCTTACTGCTAACCTAAATAAAAAAAAATTAAATCTGTAACCAAGTATGATCCTAGGACAGGTGCATTAATAGCAGTTAATTCAAGAATGTAAATGGAGAAAAAGTAGCTCTAAAGAAGATTTGGAGACTCAGGCAAATCTTATTTATATATAGAACTTTACAACAGTAGCAATACATAACATAGAAATAGATGGAAGTTGTAACAGTATAACTGAGTACAACTGAAGGTAACAAAACTAACAAACCAGAAACAGAAAACTAATCATGTAATATTACATTGTCTAACAATATATACATATATTGTTATCTTATTGGAAAGCTTCCACTTTTCACCCTTGAATTTATAAAATTATGGCCCTAGAAAACCAGTGGTAATGGCTATTCAATAAAGACAAACAAGCATAAGTGGATTCATTACAAAAAACTAGTATACAATCTGATCCCAACTTAATCCACAAAACCCATTACAAAAATAAATGTTTATTGTAACGCCCTGGCTACCCCAGAACAGTTACGGTGAACGGTGGACCAGAAATTTGACTCACTACCTGAGTCCTTTGGTCAAAAACGTGCTCTAAGTGTAATTAATAGGTTAAGGCATAAAACCAATAAAAAGGAAATGGAGATTTTTATTACAAACTGCTCTGCAGAGCTAAACAAAACATTTACAAGCTGTTCTCAGTACAAAATGGTCACTACTGTTGTAAAGTTACAATCCCGCAGACCTAAGCGGCAAAAATAGGGTAAACACCCTAGTTCCTCTGAGAACACCTTGACCGTGGTGGTCAAGCGGCTGCATACGTACACACCACCACATCAGCTCTCCACTCAAGGCTAGGTGAGCTTCTCTTTCCCTTTACCTGCACCACATAGCACCCATGAGCCAAGGCCCAGCAAGAAAACATAACACTTTATATAAACATTATCAAATGATTATCATTATACTCACACTGAGCATAAAGCTTTCAAACAAATGAGTAAACACCACATGAGGTCCTGATAAACCACACTGAGTGACTGACAAGCAAGTCACTAATTCAAATGGAAGAGTGGCTGATGGTAAGCCACTAGCCTTCAACAGGTTCTGGTAACCGTACTGAGTGACTGCCATGCACGTCACTAATTCAGGTGGGAGAGTGGCTACTAAGTAAGCCACTAGCCTCCAAGCACTTATTTCATTCATCGACCCTCGGGGTCGGTCTGGCATTAATGCTCTTTGAGTCATTCAATGCTAGTAGTCGATTAGATCTAATCTCTGTTGGCTTGCGTGACTCACGCTAAGACCGTCCTGACTAATGAGCCAGCTCAACATGATCAGTGCCCAGTACCACCGCCGAACCTGACTAATAAGTCACAGCTTCGCAGCTGATACTAGCACCCTTGCCAAACCCAACTAATAAGTCAGTACCATGCACAAATGAGCAATACATGCTAAACATTCTATATTCAGTCCATGTCCATATTCTCGTAATCAACATGCTTCATGAATACCCACGCATGTCACATTTGGGGTGCAGTTTTCTTACCTCTGGTTCGAGCAAGAACGAATAAAAGAACAACCCTGAGAACGATCGACTTTTTGGTCCTTTAGCGGTTACTTGGTCATAACCAAATCATGGGATTTCATCAATAAAATGAATAATAAAAGGTTCCCAAACCAAAACCTAACCTCCGGGACCTCAAACACTACTCAACCGGGTAGTAGGTTCAATCCCGAGGCCTTAGGCTTGCATCCCCGAGCCAAAAAGCTAATTCTGGCCAAAAATGCCTTAAGGGCCGCGGCCCTCCTTGGCCATGCCGCGGCCCGCCCCTCAAACAGAGGCGCCTAAACCCAGCCTTCACCGAGGGCCGCGGCTCACCCTGCCCATGCCGTGGCGCAACGCCCATTTCAGCCAAAACCCCTGTTTTTCTTCCCCTACGATTTCTCTTGGAACCAACTCTTCAAACCCAATTTAAACACCACCCAAACCTCTTTCAAATACCCATTTAAACCACCAAAAATCACCCATAACTCTACCCCATCATAACCCAAGTAAAACACCTCAAGAACTCCCCTTAATTCCAACTTTCCACACCTAAATCAAGAGCTGAAATCCAAGAACGAAAACAGAACAAAACCAGTAAAACAATGGGTAAAAATCACCTCAAACCTGGAATTGAACCCTCTCCAATGGCTGACCCAAGTCTATAGCTTAAGCCCCTTGATTTCCTAGCTTAGTTCCACACCTTGAGCTCAAAACTCCAAAGAGGAAGAAGAGAGAAATGAACTTACGGGAAGGAGAAGAAGCAAAACTCTGTTTTGGGTTCTGTTTCACAGCCATCTATACATCATATATATCCAAATACCAAAAGACCATTATACCCCTAGGTATAATAAAGCTTCTAAAACCACTCAAGGGTAATTTTGGTATTTTCCACCAATCCCGTTAATCATGATTAACGCTTCCCTATTCCCGTTAATCTCAATATCCTCAAGCACCAATATTTCACCTCCCGTTACCCTTTAACGCCCGGTAACACTCTAATAATTAAAACACTCCGAGACTCACCCCGAGCCCCGAGCTTAAGCCTGTTATGACCAAACCGATATTAAACATTCCTTGATCGTCTCATGCCAAATGGCTCGAACAAACCCACATCATAATGTGGTCTCAAATTATATCACCAACGTGCGAATAAATAATCAATTTACCCTCAACGGGCCAAATTACCATCACACCCCTGTAATAATAAATATGGACTCACATGCATGCATTTCACATCATATCATAATATAATCAACATATACATGCATTTTATCAATTAATAACATAGTTAAGCAAGTACGGCCCTCCCGGCCTACTGTTCACGCCGTTAAACACAACGGAGAATTCGGGGCATTACATTTATGCTCTCTTGTAAACAAAATGGTTGGCTGAACCTTAACTCTTTTTTAACTTTACATTGAGTTTTTCATATTAATTTTTCTATTTCATGTAAATAGGCATGCTGAATCTAATAAAAAAAAAATTCTACATAAGCCTTCCTTAGTACAAAAAAAGTTAGTCTACTAAATAAAAGATTGAGCAGATACTACTCAGATATTCTATTCGCTTCTATTTTATCTATTAAAATAAAAGACAGTTCAATTGTCTAATAAATGAATGGATACAAAGAATATCATTTCTATTAACAAGTTATAGACTGGTAGACATGGAGAAACAAAAGTACTTACTACTTCTAAATGGAGGGAAGCTTCTTGGTCTTCTTGTAGTAACATGCAAGTCTGTGAATCCTGCTCTCAACCAAAATCAATCGACCTATTCCTCTCTAGATGCTTCCTAATAGAGATTGCCTTCTTAATAAGATGGTACAGATCTTCAGGAATTTCAGGGGCAAGACCTAACAAACAAAACCAATTTTATAAAAACAAAGAAATCCAATCAGCCAAGACATACAGATAAGACATCGCCCAACCAAAGGCTACATGCCCTTATCATTCAATAACCGTATTAAGATACTGAAACAAGAAAAACAACCAGCTCAATTACACTATAATCCCAATTACCCAAAATTAAACAAATGAAAAACCATAAAAATTAATTATTCCCTTCGCTCATTCAAATATTTAGCAAACAGGTAACTAGGCCTAAAGTTCTTCCAACAAAAAAAAGTAATGAAATGGGTCGACAATGACCGAAGATAAGGCTCAACATTGACTGAAAATAAGGTTCTACTCTTGAGCTCATATAACAAAACACTAAGAATAATTACTGTGGGCCTTGAGAACACGCAAGATCTTGCTTCCAGTAACACTCTTCACCTGAGCAATACCGTGAGAGTCAGGAAGAATCACACTGATCTGAGATGGAGTAAGACCCTTCTTTGCAAACTTGCAAATGTTCTCCTCAACCTAACAACATCATACTGAAAATAAGCTTGTTAATAGAAATTTTCATATCCTAACCTAGAGAAGGTCACGAGAGATTTAGGGAGAAACAATGAGATGAGGGAGAGTAGTGAGGGAAATGTCAAAGATTATATTTATATATATATATATCATCAGAAAATATGGCTCGTGAATGCAGTGATTCTCAAGAAAACTATAGTCAAAATTTCAAATAAAAAATTATAGAGAAGCATTCTTTATATTTACCATATATCTTGAGATTTTCTTTGGCTCCATTTTTTTTTCTTCGTCAAGGCTCTAGTAGGAGGTTTGGTCTGAGAGAGGAGGTGGTTCGGTCCGAGAGTGGAGGAGGAGGAGGTGGTGATAAGGTTTAGTCTTTACCAATTGTTTTCTAGCTAGGGGACCGGAAAATAGAGATAAGGTTGAGTCTGTACTTGTTTTCCAGCTAGGGGACGGAAAAATAGAGATGGGTATAGCAGGAAGAGAAAGGAGAGAAGGAAAATATGATGGAAAATGAGACAGAGAGAGAAACAGATGAAAAGTGAAGTCTACTTCACATAATAGGGAAAAGACTGGTTAGGCACATTCATTTGCCGCTTTTTTTTTCAGTTGCCGCGTGTTACTTTACTCATTTACTTTATATATACTATAATACTTTTTTAATAGTATTATAATGATATGTTATTGAAAGGGGGTTTTGTTGTAGTCCGTACGGGATCGTATAGTAACATGATTTTGGCTCCAAAACATTTTTTTTTAAATTCTCTAATCTCATTAGTTAATACTAATGACAGTTATTATACTATTTAAGGGATTCATTTGAAATTTTGGTGAGTTGATAACTCTCCACTCTCTCTCTCTCTCTCTCTCTCTCTCTCTCTTTAACTCACAAAGATTACTAGTTTTCTCCAAGATCTCATCAAGAACACTTGACTCGTTTGTAGATTAAGGCTTGTAAATCGCATCTCATTCCAACTTGTAGTAGCTTCAATTTATATGAAGAATCTTTTCATCTCCATTGATTAACATAAAATCAATCTTTATGATTTTATGTAACTAAGGGTTTCTCTCCAAATGTTCACACTCTCTCTTGATCTTATTTGTGTTATTCTTCTATTGTGAACTAGGCCATCTTGGGATTTTATTTATTTGAATTACAACATTAAAATTGTATGGTGAGGCATATCCCCAATAATCAAAATTCTCTATTCCAAACCCTAGATTTATCTTCCAAGATTGTTTATTTATAATATTCTTGTTTAAACCTAAACACTATGGAGGAAAGTTCATCAATTTCAGCCCTTAAGTTCATGTCCCAAGATCTAGTGAGTCTAAATCGATTTGATGGCTCTAACTTTTTCCAATGGCAAGACAAGATCAAGTTCCTTCTCCCAATTTTAAAGGTTCACTACATACTTGACAAAGAATTGAAGACTTTGGGTGCACCAAAGGATATGCTTCTTAAGAAGTTATCAAATAAAGGAAGAAGCACAAAGAAGATTATCTCATATGTTGTGGCCACATTCTCAACGCTCTCTCAGATCTTCTCTAAGATTTCTACACCAACACAACATCCCAAAGTAAATTTACGAAGCACTTGAGAAGAAATAAAAAACTAAAGAATAAGGTACCAAGAAATTCCTCACAACTCAATATATGGAATTTAAATTTTTTGATGGAAAACCCTTACACAGTCAAGTACATGAATTGTAAGTTATTGTAAATAAGTTTTCTACTCTAAATATAACCTTGTCAAAGCCCTTTATTGTGGGTGGTATAATAACCAAGTTGCCTCCATCTTGGAGGGGCTATAGAAAAAAGATTCTCCATAAGAATGAGAAGATACCTTTGGAAAAAATCTCGAACCACCTAAGGATTGAAGAGGAGCCTCGTTCTAGAGACAAGTGTGTAGAAGAGTCCATTGGAGGTACATCCAAGGCAAATGACATAGAGAAATACTCTCAATCAAAAGGGAATACTCACAAGAAGCTCTAATCAAAGAAGGACAATTACCTAGCCCCAAAGAAGAATGAAGGGAAATTCAAGGGTGTGCAAGGCCATGCCCTTGATTTTTTTTGGCAAGAATTGTCACTTGGCTATGGAATACAAATTCTAAAAATCTACCAACTTTGGATCTAAGGTCAGCACAATCGAAGAGGAGTTGGTTGCAACCTTGAGTGAGGTAAATTCTATCTAAGGTAAAGTGAAAGTATAGTTGTAGGACACTTGTGCCACCATTCATGTAACTGGTGATAGAGGGATATTCAAGACATCTAAAGAAACCAAGGATGGTCATTAAATCCAAATGGGCAATGAGCATAGATCCAAGGTGATGGACAAGGGAAAATGTAACACCCTAAATTCTAGCTATAATTGTAAGAATAAAGATGTTGAAAAATAAACGTAATAAATTGTAAAAAGTGTTGCCTTCTTTATTGATAATTTAAAATAAATATAACTCAGGTTTAAGAAAAATAAATACTAGTCTTTACAATAAAATAAAAATAAAACTAGGCAACATTTAATCATAAAGTTCATAATTTCCCAAGAAAATAATGCGCGGCTATACGACGCCCACATATTCACACCAGTCTCGCTATTGGGAATCCACTCGCCACAAGTCATCTAGGGTTACCTTAATTTGAAAAAAAAGAAGAAGAAAGGAATGTGCTTCTAAGCCCAATAAGGAAAATACACAACAAGTCATACATAAATCAATTATAATCTCATAACAAACAAATACACATGCAATACTAGAATCATAATAGAATTCAATGTCAAAATTTATCCTATATCACCGTCATACCAAATATTACAGATAGATCTAGATCATAAATTATATCCTGCAATCATAACATTAGTAATAAACATATCATAAATAAAAAATCATATAATCACATAGTCATAACATTCATACCATTAGTTCATATAAGAGTTCATAACAACGCTAATTTATATTAATCATACAAGTTGAAAATATATCCTATGTCATAGGTCATAATCATAGGTCATAGACATAGGTTATAATAACAAGACAGGTATAAGAAAAAGATAAGTGCTTATACAGAGGTGGCAATTATGTCCCGGACATAAGTCGATCATAAAATTTTTGCAACCAAGCCTACCGGACATCACTAAGGTCAGTCATACATTTCTGAACACCTTAGGTCCAACAACTTATCTTCTGTTTCTACCTGAAATGTTAGGGTCATACATATCACAAACTAGGTCATAAACTAAACTACCTAATTTTCCTTAACTTGAGTGTAATGCACAGAAACTACACTTGAGTCTTTATATGCTAATCCTGCTTAAAACCCTATTTCATAAACATAATACCATTATTAAAACATAAAATAATAGATTTAAAACTCAAACACAATAAAAAATTAACTTATACCTCAACCTTGGTCTTAAAGAATACCCTAGATCCTTAGGGCCTGTTTAGTATTGCTTTCAAATTTGTGTTTTCAGAAATGAGAACCAAAAACAATTTTTGTAGTTTTAAAAAAATAACAGTTGTTCGGTTAATTTTTTGGAAAAATAATTTTTTAGTATTATTTTTTAAAAAAATCTTAAATAAAAAATTAATAAATATATTAACAAAGAGAAAAATATTTTAAAAGTTTGTAATAAATATTGAGATAAAGTAATGTGAAAGAAAAAGTGATGAAAAATAAGGAGAGAAAGTAATAATGAGAGAAATTTTGAGGAAGAAAAATTGAGAAGAGAGAAATTGATGCAAGAAAAAAAATGAGAGAGAAAGTGATAAGATAGAAAAAAATGAGGAGAGAGAAAATGAGGATATAGGAAGTGATGAGAGAGATAATAAGTGATGAGAGAGAAAATAAGAAGATCAAAAGTGACGAGAGAGAAAGTGATGTTGGAGAAAGTGAGGATAGATAAATTAATGAGAGAGAAAGTGATGTGAGATAATAATAATTAAAAATGTTATGTGAGAAAAAAATTGACAATTTTTTTTAGAACAACTAAAAACAATTTTTTGTTGTTCTTAAAATTTTCTGTTTTTTGTAACTTTGTTTTTAAAAATTATTTTCTGAAAACAATGTCAAACACCCCTACTTGTTTCAGAAAACAGTTTTTATGTTTTAAAAACAAAAAACAATTTCTTAATTAAGGAGCCAAACACCCTTTTAAATGCTTGCTTATAGGGTTTTGACAATAAGAAAGATAGAATTTGTTGTGTGGCCTCTTTGGGTACTAGGGTTTAAAAGATATGAAGAGGTGATGGTGATGATGATTTCAGCCTTAGGGTTTGTGTTTTTATGGTGGTGCATGACAACAATGGGGAGAGAGAGAGTGTGTGCGTGAGGGTCTCAAGAGGAGCAAGAGTGAATGAAAAAAATTAGAAGGAATAAGCTCTATTTATAGGTTGTGAAAATTCCTAATTTCATTCTAACTATAATTCAAATTTAAATTTGAATAAAATAGAATCCTAACTTCTATGGAAAATATCTCTACATTATCTTATTAATATTTTTATTAAATAATTGAGGAATAATCTAATATCAAACTACCTAGGAAAAAAATATGTCAACCTCTAATTACTTAAATCTTGTAATTCTAGACTTACGTATAGTAAAATCAACATAACTGGAGTTGTATGAGTCTGATTTTGACAATATTTATACCGTTAGAAAGATTATTCAATTATCTACATCTTTCTAGAAATAATAATTTTTCAAAACCATAACATAACTGGGTCAAAAATAGGTATGAAGTGACAGTACCTTAAAGTTACGAAAACTATATTTAATTATCTAAATTACAATCTAATCCACAAATATCTTAACTAACCATAAATAAAAAACTCTAGTTCTCTAGGCTGATTTTGAATTAATAAGCCCAAAATATTATTGGGCTTTAGGACTTTATGTAGACTCAATCCATAACAATTTTTAATAATACCATAATTAATTTATTCTTATACAAGCACCCATTTTTCCACAAACAAGACTACTAATATCACAAAACTATACTATACTATACTATACTAATCATAACAACTAAATATTTCAAAAATTAAACCTTATTCTATCACCACAAATCAAGTTAAATATATTCTATAAAATTAAGACAACCTATAGTCACATAAATAAAGAATTCTAAGAGAAAGGTAACCTCGGTTACTACAGAAAAGTTGATCTCAACATAACATCTCGAAAGAAAGTTCTTCTTACAAATGTGTTGTATGTTTCGGACATGAGTAGTAATCTTGTAAGTGAAACTTGTAAAGCAAACCGAGCATCAAAGAGGTGTTCGAGTCTAGGAATCTAATTTTGCCCAAGGGAAATTACTTTGTGTGGAAAGGGTATGTGTGTGATATATCAACTGTCGGCGTTAGGGTCAATAGCGACACATTTTAACTGTTGGCATTGGTCTCAAATTAACTGTCGGTGTTGGGGTCAATAGCGACAGTCAAAAGCAACGGTGACAGTTATTAGTTGTCGGCGTTGGTCTCTATGCCTACAATTTTTAACTGTCGGCGTAGAGTCCCGCTAAGCAATTACGACAGTCAACAGAGTTGACTGTCGTGGTTGGGTGTCGGGAAAGCCCAGTTTTGTAGTAGTGATAGAATGATTAAGTTGTGTACTCAAGACTCAAATTTTGATAATAATACATCTACATCTTCATGTTATATGCATGGCCTTGATTCTATTAGTTTGTGGCATAATAGACTTGCCAATATAGATTTTAATACAATTAAATAATTATTAAACGTGGTTTAATAATTATATGCAATGATGTTGAGCATAACAAATGTGAACTATGTGTTAAATCTAAAATGAGAAACTAACATGGATTTGTACATAGATATTTATGTGAATTGGAAGAAATAATTACTAGGGGTGGACATAGATACTTTATTACCTTTATTTATGATTGTTCTAGATTCACATATGTTTACTTGCATAAGAATAAGGATGAAGCCTCTAGCATGTTTAAAATCTATAAAGCTGAAATTGAAAACCAATTTTAAAAGAAAATCAAAGTAATAAGAAGTAATTAGGCAGGTGAATACTTTTCCAATGAATTTAATTTGTTTTGCGAAATGATAAATGTTATGCTATTACATGCAAATTTGAGTTTTGCATTATGGGGAGAAGACTTACTATTCGCTTGTGATATTCTAAACCAGATTCCTTTAAAGAATAATCAAATTTCACCATATGAGATATGAAAGGAAAGAGACCCAACCTAGGGTATCTCAAAGTATAGGGGTGCCTTGCCTATTGCAAGAGCACGAAGCCTAAAAGGACCAAGTTGGGTCCAAGGTGCAACACCCCGATTTCCCAAGACATTACTTATAAAAGTCTGTTTCAAATTGATAGACATTTATGATAGAAAAGACTCATTTATTCAAATAAAACTAGGCATGAGATCTCATTATTTAAAATAAAAATGTTTGACACTTAAATAGAAATAAACAACATTTATAATCTGTTCAATGTTCAAAAACAAAACATAAACATTCAAATCCAATATAAAATATTTAAAACTTAAAACAGCGCCCGCCGACAACATGTAAGATCCATGCCTCGAGCTCGTACCACTCACTGCTTTGCCTTGCCTTTACAATGTAGGACATAAACCCCCTAACCAGATATCATAAACATAAAATGATAACTTCACAATTAACCACATGCGATATAAATACAATACCACCATAAAAATCCAATGTGTTCTATACTCACACACATAAATCACGATCTCAGGTCGCACATTGTACTCACATAAGATACTCAATGCCCATCCATGTTGATCAGACATGAAATGTAATTTGTCCTACCTTGTGCTATATACTCACACTTGGCTTTCCCACAGGGCATCTTATTATCATGAGTTGTACTCACCCATGATAATTCCTGCAAGTGTTGTGCTCGCACAAGCAGCAATTACTTATAAAACACCTATATTCTAACATTCAAGCATGTAAGCTATCTAACCATCCTATGTGAACTAGCACTATTCTCACGCCAACATTACCATTGCAATATAACCAATAAGAAGATATAAGTACTTAAAATAACAAACCATAAACGTAAAACTCCATAATCTAGTGCTTTATAAAACATTCACATATTCATAGGTTCATAAGAGAAAAGCCACTTATTATAAAAATCCCAGTGGGGTTTTGCTAAAGACATGCAAGTTGGGCCCAATAGTTTAAAAAGAAAAATTGAAGTTTTTATGCCAAGTTCTTAAAACAACCAAAGTTCAAGTCCCACTAATAAGTTTAGAAAGTCCAAATTAACACAACATTATTAAAAGAAAATGGCATTTAAATTGATTGTTTCTTGTCCATAGGATGCCCCCACGCCATACACACCACGACAATAGAACTCCCCACTTCACCACGCGTGCCATAGAGAAACCTATTTGCTACCTGGAAGGGAAACGAAGGGGGTGAGCTAAAAGCCCAGTAAGGAAGTATAAATTACAAACAAGTAAATCACAACCAAATACATTCACATTCATACATTATAGCATCATTGTCATAATAGCGCCGATATCGTAAACATAAACATAAACATAATCACATCAACATTAATATCATCATCATCATCATCATTATCATAACATAACATCATATCCTTGTGAACATGGCCCGCTAACTTGTCCATGTCACCCTTGGAGGTAAACAGGATCTCTGGTCCTTGAATAACCTCAGGACGTCCGCCATTTGAGCTACATCTTCATATCCTTAGTAACTCAGGTTACGTCTTCATATCCTTAGCAACTCCTTTTTGATGTGTCGCGTTCATCACGCTAACATCCATTCATGTCATATAGCATTCAAAATGACATACAATCCAATCACATCATCATAACAAAGCATTTCATAATTTGTAGCACATAAATCATTACATTCTCATTCATACAAACGATCTTACCATTCACAACATAAACAAACAAAATTCTATCTAACTTCCTTACCTCAGGTCCAAGCAAGGTAAAATGATAACTTCACAACGAGCCTATACCATAATCAAAATAACCTTCCTTAGAATCACATAATCTCTATTTTGCCCACTCACATAATACCATGTATGAATGGGCCATGCACATATGGTGAAGGTTATTCTCAACGTCCAAACAAGGCATATTTACACATAAGGTCATAAAAGAATAACGCACATTCTACCTATATTATACGCATGATTTTGCTATAAAAATGATATAGTTGCATAATAGACATATTTTTGAACGTAAAAGTGAAATTGCATGTGACATGCATACATGGGAACGTTGTGTAAAAGTGGCGTTAAAAACGACAATTCTACGCATCTTACTTCTATGGTTATGAAAATAACAAAATTGTAACATGCTTTGATTACCATTATTTCTCTCTTTAAAATTCTCAAGCTAATTAATCCTATGAAGCAATATTTTTATTTTATAAAAATAAATTAATCAACCATTTAAAAAAACATATAATTATTCCATTAATCACTGTTAATTTCCATAAAATAAGAAAGACGAACAATTATGTAAAATACTTATAGTTTAACATGTTTACTTATAAAATAATATTATAATTCAATTAACAAATTTATAAATTTAATGTGAGAAAAATCTAGTTTAGATGTGGAAAAATATATTTTAACTTGTGTTATTTTTAAAGACTTAATTTAAATTAGAATAAATTCATATGTGAAAATCCAATATTATTTTTATAAATATTTAACTAAACTTTCAACCATGATTAAATTTATTTAAAAATCACATGTAAAAATTAATTTCACCATTTCTCTCAATTAAAATTAAAGAAAACATAACTATTTATATAAACTCTCATAGTCATAATAAAAATACCACTTTTAATATTTTTATGGGTTAGGGTGTTGATTTATTTCATCTTATACACAAAACTCCTTTTATTTTAAAACAAAACTTCACATTTTTATTAAAATTCCAGTAACTAACTATATTCTCCAAATCACCATTTTGATGTTCAAAACTCAATATTTTCTCAAAAATAAAGAAAAAATCTGTAGGAAATTAATTGTGCAAAAATATCATTTCAATGCATCCTAATACCTTCCATTTAATTTCTTGAAACATCAAAACATTAGCAAAATTATTTAAACATCCAAAACATTATTTTCATCATATACTAACCACTTAAACCCCAAAAATCAGCAAGCTTGGCAAACAAAAATCCATCTTTACATCATGCTTTCACAAAATTTACATCATTACCATACATGTTTAAATCAATTAAATTGATTCACAAACCCTAGCATGTTCCTAATATGCATGGGTAACACAAAAATCAACAATTTCATCATGCATTATACCATTTTAACCAAAACCCTCATGAATTAACTATCAAACCAAATTCTCATTTATTTCCACACGCATCCTAGCATGTTACTCTCATTATTCTTGCATACAACAATTTGTTGATACATAATCTCATAAACATACTTATCAAATTTCAAGGATTCAATCATCAATAGTCCAACTTATTATTATACCAAAAATTCATATGGGGTCCTAGAGCATGGATCTAACATACAAACCACAATAACGATAACAAAACATAATTGGGGTTTCTAGACATGCATAGACCGAAACATACATGTATAAAATAATAAAATATCATCAATCATCATACATAGCAGATCAACACCAAAACCCCTTCATGCATTAAACCACAAAACCCTTCATGCATGATCAAAATAACATACCACCATCAAAATAATAGGAATACAATAAGCATATTATTACAATTCATAAATCCTTAATCTCCCCAAGAAAACAACATGAACACATAGATAGAGGGAGGAATTCAATACCTTCCTTGAGAGAACACGAGAACAACCACCCAAAAGGAAACCTCTCTTGAAAGCCGTAGGGTTTTTTTTTTCGAAAATCAAGATGGAGAAGAAGATGAACACCAACAATTAGAAACAACCCTAATAAACATACTAGAATTAAAAGGAGGAAATCATAAAGCAAAAACAAGAGTCATACCCTAGCATTATCTCTTCTTCTTCTTCTTCATTTCTTTCTTCTTCTCATTCTCTCTCTAGGTCACCTCTCTCTCTCTCTCTCTCTCTCTAAAAGTCTGCAGCCCAAGAGCATATGCTCTCTTCTCCAATTCCTTCCCCCATTATCTTAATCCTCTCATAATGGTCCAATAAAAAGAAAAGGTAAGTTTCCTATTTGTGTTTATTTATCTTAATTTTTATTTATTTTGTTTTTATCATAATTGGTAGAAAATAAAAGATGATAACATCCTTACCCAAAATAACATTTGTCTTCCAATTTTCATTTATTTTCTTCAAAAAAATAAATGGAATAATCCTGTTCCTTTCCCACTACACCGTACATGACCAAAATCCCATTTCCCATTATTGTTTTTATTTTATTTTATTTTTCTAATTAATTAAATAAAAGGCAACTTCAAAGTGTGTAGAAAATTCTACACATGTGCACCACGCTACCATGCACTTGCACACACTCAAACACTATGGTGCATCACTAGCTTCCATGCACCTTAATGCATTCAACCAAAACTCAAATAATCATATTTTAAAAATAATTTAATAAATAACATTTAACAAATAATTTCACAAAAATTCTACTAAACAATTCTAACAATTAATTTAAACAAACAAACAATAAATAAAAATAATTTACCACACTTAACAATTAAATAAAGTAAAACAACAAAATTCTAATAACTAAAAAAATAAAATTGGTGCACTACAATATACCCTCCTTAATAACACATCCAGGTTATCTTTCTTTCATGCCTTCCTCCAACTCCCATGTTGCTTCTCATTCCATACTATTCTTCCACAGGACCTTAACTAGTGAAATCCTTTTGGATCTCAGTTCCTTGATTCCCTTTTCAATAACACATCCAGGTTGTTCATCATAACTCATGTCCTGCTTCAGCTGTAATGGCTCGTAACTCAAAACATGAGAGAGGTCTAACACGTACTTACGCAACATTGAGATGTGAAAAACGTTATGCATTTTAGCTAATGCTGGGGGCAGTGCCAAACAGTAAGCAACTTGGCTGACTCTGTCCAAAATCTCAAATGGACCTATATATCTAGGGCTTAACTTCCCTTTCTTCCAAAGCGCATAACACCTTTCATTGGAGAGACTTTCAAGAAAACAAACTCGCCCACTAAAAACTCGATGTCCCTTCTCTTAAGGTCAGCATAGCTCTTTTGCCTACTCTGCGCGGTAAGCATCCTTTAGCGAATCTTCTCGATCGCCTCACTGGCTTCCCTAACAGTCTCAAGGCCTAAAATATGCTTCTCCCCAACTTCATCCCATTGCAAAGGAGATATACACTTATGCCCATAAAGCATCTCATAGGGAGCCATCCCAATAGTAGATTAGTAATTGTTATTATAAGAGAACTCCATTAGGGGTAAGTATCGATTCCAAGACTCTGAAAAGTCCAAAGAACAACACCTCAACATGTCCTCTAAAATCTATATAGTCCTCTCAGATGACCCATCGGTCTGAGGATGAAACGCGATGCTAAACTTTAGTATTGATCCCATAGCTCTCTATAGCCCTTTGCAAAAGTTCGATGTGAAAACTGACCCTCGACTAGAAATTATCGACTTTGGCACCCCATGAAGTCTCACTATCTCACTAACATACAATTCTACATATTGGTCCGCCAAGTATGTGGTCTTGACTGGCAGAAAATGGGCAGACTTAGTGAGTCTATCTACTATTACCCACACAGAGTCGTGCTACTTGGTGGTTCTGGGTAACCCTACCACAAAATCCATTGCTATATCCTCCCATTTCCATTCAGGAATGTAGAGTGGTTGAAGAAACCCTGCTGGCCTTTGGTGTTTTGCTTTGACTTGCTGGCATGTCAAACATCGAGAAACAAACTCCGCAATATCTCTCTTCATTCCATGCCATCAATATAACACCTTAAGGTCTTGGTACATTTTCATGGATCCTGGGTGTAAGGAATAAGGTGTTGTGTGCGCTTCTTTCATATTACTTTCCTTAATTTCATCATTGTCAGGCACACAAATCCTATCCTTGTACCTCAGCAATCCACCATTAGACATTGTGAAATCGATGTTGCCACCTTCTTGTACTAAAGCCTCTTGTTTCACTAAGGCTTCATCCAATTTCTGTCCTTTTCGATTTTGTTCTAGTAGGGAGGATTGCAATGTGAGGTTCACCAAACTTCCCATCAAAATTTCAATGCCGACATTTATGATCTCTTTCTAGAGAGGCATCTCTATTGTGCGTAGTGCTGAGACATTCCCATGTCCCCGCCTACACAAAGCATCTGCAACCACATTGGCCTTGCTTGGGTGGTATAGAATTTCACAATCGTAGTCTTTCACTAATTCCAACCACCTTCACTGCCTCATATTCAGTTCCTTTTGCGTGAAAAAGTATTTCAGACTTTTGTGGTCGGTGTATATCTCACACTTGTCTCCGTACAGGTGATGTCTCCATATCTTTAGTGCGAACACTACTGCTGCCAAGTCAAGGTCACGAGTTGGATACCGTTGCTCATAATCCTTGAGTTGTCTGGAAGCATAAGCTACCACCTTCCCGTCTTGCATCAACACGCATCCCAAGCCATTCTTTGATGCATCACAATACACCACAAATTTCCCGCCCTCAGTGGGAACACAAAGGATAGGCACAGAAATCAACTTATCCTTCATGGTCTGGAAGCTCTCTTCACATTTTTCAGTCCATGCAAACTTCTGATGTTTGCGGGCTAAGTTGGTAAATGGGTGGCGATCTTCGAGAAACCCTCGAAAAACTTCCTATAGGAACCCGCTAATCCTAAGAAGCTTCGAACTTCTAAGGCATTCTTTGGCTGGGGCCAGTCTCTAATGGCATCGATCTTCGATGGGTCTATTGCTATCCCATTCATGGACACTATATGCCCTAGGAAAGTTACCTGTTCCAGCAAAAACTCACATTTAGTGAACTTGGCATACAACTGATGTTCTCACAATCTGTTCAGAGTCAACCTCAAATGCTCCTCGTGCTCCTCCTTGGTCTTCGAGTAAATAAGGATATCATCTATGAACACTACCACAAAATTGTCCTAGAAATCCTTAAATACCATGTTCATCATATCCATAAATGCTGCTGGGACGTTCGTGAGTCCAAAAACAATCACTAAGAATTCAAAGTGCCCATAGCGAGTTCTGAAAGTCGTTTTCAGAATGTCTCCCTCTTTCACTTTCAACTGATGGTACCCGGATCGCAGATCAATCTTCGAGAACACTGCTACCCCTTGTAGTTGTTCAAAATGGTCGTCTATCCTAGGCAAAGGATATTTATTCTTAATGGTGACCTTATTGAGTTCTCAGTAATTAATGCACATCCTCATACTCCCGTCCTTCTTTTTCACAAATAGGACTGATGCTCCCCATGGCGAATGTCTAGGTCTTATGAATCCCTTATCCAACAACTCCTGTAGCTGGTTCTTAAGTTCCTTTAACTCTGTCAGCATTATTCGATAGGGTACTTTAGAGATCAGTGTTGTTTCCTGTGCAAGCTCGATTACAAACTCGATTTCTCTGTCTGGGGGTAATCCTAGTAATTCCTCGGGAAACACCTCCGAGAACTCACAAATAATGCGTACATTTTCTAGCTTTAGTTCTGACTCCTTGGACTTATCAACCACACTAGCCATGAACTCCGAACATCCATGTTGCATCATATTCCATGCTTTTAGTGCAGATATTATGGGTGTCCGAAAACCCATTACTTCCCTCTAAAGGAAAATACCTCTCCTTCTTTTGGCTTGAACTATACGGTCTTCTTTTGATAGTCTATCGTAGCCCCATGTTTGGATAACCAATCCATGCCTAGTATGACATCATAATATTGTATACTCAGTTCTATAAGATCTGCTGGGCAGTCCCTGCCTTCTACTGTTATAGGTGTTGACGGTAACCAATTATTTGACAACATCATATCTCCCGATGGCAACAATGTACTAAACATATGTTCAAACATCTTATAAGGCATATTCATTCTATCAATCACATTCATGGAAACATAAGATGAGTCGCTCTAGAATCAATTAAGACTCTACATATTGTACCAGATATAGGGAGCTGACCTGTAACTCCGGTGTTGCAGTTGGCCGCTTCACTCTGAGTTAAAGCGAAAACCCTTGCTCGCACCAGGTTGTTGTTGTTATTCTGTCCCGCCTTCCATTGTGGGAAATTCTTCCTTAAATGTCCTGCCTGGCCACACTTGAAACATTTATTGGTACCGGTCTAGCATTCTCCTGGGTGTCTTTTCCAGCATTTAGGACAGATAGGATGCTCTACTCAGTTGCCTTGATGGTTTCCACGGTTCCAGTCATTGAAGCGATTGTTGCGGTTGTTGTGGTTCTAAGGGTTGTGATTGTTTCTATCGTCGCCGGAGGTCTGGGTCTCTTATCAGCACCTCTATTCTGCCCTTCATTAGCCTCTCTCTTGTTGCCCTTGTGGAAGCCCTTGTTTTGATATTTCTCTCTTCTAGCAGCATTATCCTTCCATATCCGTTCTTCCAAATATTCATCTTCAAGAGCTCTATCCAGTACTTCTGCATAATAGACCACTTCAGCACTGGTCATCATAACGTCCCTCGTGATCATCGGTTTTAGTCCCCTTACGATCCTTTGGACTCGAAACGTTTTAGTTAGCACCACTTTCGGAGAAAATTTAGCCAATCGATCGAACTTCTGTGCATAATCAGTGACAGATAAGTTCCCTTGTACCAAAGTTACAAACTCTTCAACCTTAGTTGCTAGCACAACTGGACTGTAATACTTCTTACTAAAAGCCTGGACGAACTCTGCCCAAGTCATAGTATTCAGGTCATGGGTCTGTTTAATTACATCCCAACAAATCCATGTGATATCGCCCAATAAATTCCTAAGCGGTCGCAGTAGTAATCGGGCTATGTCGTATCCACAGAGAGGTAAAGTACAAAATTAAAAGAAATATTAGTAAATTAAAAATAATAAACTTTGGAAAAATGTGAATTTGAAAAAGAATATAAACATTAAATGAATAAAATCGAGGAATTAGAATCAGAAAGAAAGTATGGAAGGCATAAGTTTCATTCATGCAAACATATATATATTTTAATAAAATTGATTCATTATACTCAACTATAATTCTACACCATTAATTATAGTTGGAAAATATATATATTAAAGCTCACCTTAAAATATGTTCTTTAATTAAATTATACTAACTTCTAATTTTAAAACCTATCATATTATATACTTTAGAGCGACAAAATACCAATGGCAGAATGCAGTAAAAAGCATATAATATAACAAATATTCTAAATTAAATTAAAAACCTAAATTACATAAGAAGAGCATGACTAGACTTATGTAAAAGATAATAATAAATTTAGAACAAAAATTAGAAGAAAATAAATTTAATTGTAACAAATATATAGAAATGAAGAACAAAATAAAGAATCAATATATTAAAAATATAATGTAACACATGAACTCCACTCTAGCCTTTCCACAAGAAAATTAGCCTAAAATAGGCATTGTTTTCATTCACAAAAATGTAAAAGAAAAATATGAAAAACTAAGTGTTTTTCTCTCCAATACTCTCTACTATTCCCTTGCACAATCTGATATAATTTTACCCCATTTGGTACTCTATTTATAGTGTAAATAGGACCAAAAAACGTGCAAAACCGTGTAAAAAATAGTGGGAAAGTGGCATAAAAAACTGATGAAAGTGGGGAAAATGTGTTGAGCCGTGGGGAACAAGTGCTGATTGTGGCAGGCGGCTGGTCAGGTGCATGGGGAACAGGTACTGACGACGTTGGCAGGTGGCAGCTTCTTGTTGGCTCGGGTGGCTGGCGCGTCAGGCTGGAAAGGACGTGGCGTCAGGCGTGGCAGGCTGTGTCAGGGGGACGGGACGCGTGTCAGGTGGCAGGTGCGGCGGCTTCGTCAGCGGCTGGAAGCTTGGCTTCTCGGCTTGGAGGCTCGGCTCGGCGGCTTGAGGCCGTGGGGAACATGGGCAGGCGCGTCAGAACGTGGCAGTGGCGGCTGGCGGCTTGGCGGCTAGCGGCTGGCGGCTGGCGACTGGCGGCTTGGCGGCTGGCTGGCCTCTTTTTGGGCCTAATTTTGGGCCATTTCTTCTTCAAAAATGCCATTTTCTTCCTAATTTCTTCAATTTTAATTCTTTCTTTTTCCTTTCTTTTTCTTTGTGTCAAAAATATATTTTATTTCCTGAAAATTAAACACAAATTAAATTAAAATTAATATTTTCAAATATAAAATATATGACAATAAATCCATGAAAATATTAATTAAAACTTAATTAATTTTACACTTTAAGATTAATAAAATTGATATTTTTGAGCACTAATCACCATGCATCCATCTTAAGTAAATAAACTATGCGAGAAACCCTTTGGCGATCATTCAACTCCATATGATCAAAGATAGCCTCAACCAACCTTAATCAATCCTCTGCCATCATTGGGTCAGCTTTCCCTTCAAAGGTTGGTGGGGCTTGCTTTCTGAAACGTTCATACACTGGCTCGAACCCATAGGTTATTGGTAGTGGTGCAGGTGGTGGTATTGGCGGCTGAGGTTGCGCCACTGGTACTTGAGGTACTTGGGGCGTTTGGGACGTTTGCGGTGCTTGTCTAGCACGTGCTAATTCCTAATCTCTCAGCCTAAATTGTTCTCTTAACCTTGCTACCTCTGCGGCCAGATCCACAGATGGTGCTGCTGGAGCTGTAGGTTGAACTGATGGCATTTCTACGTCAGGGGTTGTCGTGGTTTCAAACCTTATGGAGACACCCTTTCCTCTGCCTCTTCCTCTTCCCTTTCCTCCTCTTCCTCTAGTCAACATAATGAGATTCTAAGGCAATCAAAGGAAGATCATAAGGAAGGAACATTGCATAATGGTTTGATAGATATTTGCAAAGTCATACATTCAAACCACATCATCTAGAATTTGCAACAAAATAAACCATAGCATTCAAAATGTTTCAAATTATTCAAAAATTTAAACAATTCCAACAAGTGTTTAATGAACAAAACATAAATCCCTTAAGGTCTTAGAAAATATCCCATCTTATTTACTAGCACCCCATGTAACGATTACGCAATGGACTCTAGTCCTCAACGGTGGACTCGTCCCCTGAGCTATAATAAAAAACGTTCTCCAGGATGTGGAAATAGCCGGGAGCGCTCGCCATTATCTCCATCCTATCCGTCAGATGTGGTATAGGTCGGATTACTTCCTCAATTACCAATTCTCATTCCACATCATGCACCGTCTCCAAACGATCCTCTATTTCCCCGTTATCCATCTTTACTAACACCAGCTCCAGACGACTAAAATCATAATTTACCAGAAAATCGCGAATTATGAACTCCATGGTACTAAAGTCTAGGTTATCTTCCTCAACGTCATTCCATGATCGAGCTAATTGATGAAGGGCCTTTGAGTACATCAGCAGTGCTTCCCTCAAGACCCAATATTGCTCTATGGGCCATAGCAAGGCTCCTCTTTTGTTCATGATCGCCTGGATGCGATCACAAACCACCTTTGTTGTTTTCAAAACCGCTATATGCCAATCGTAGGGGTCCTCCTCAAGCTGGACCATAGAGAAACCTATTTGCCACCAATAAGGAAGTATAAACAACAAACAAGTAAATCACAACCTAACACATTCACATTCACACATCTTCATACATCATAGCATCATTGTCATAATAGCGTCGATATCGTAAACATAAACATAAACATAATCACATCAACATTAACATCATCATCATCATAACATAACATCATATCCTTGTGAATATGGCTCGTTACCTTGTCCATGTCACCCTTGGAGGTAAACAGGATCTCTGGTCCTTGAATAACCTCGGCGCGTTCGCCCTTTGAGCTACGACTTGATATCCTTAGTAACTCGGGTTACGTCTTCATATCTTTAGCAACCCCTTTTTGATGTGTCGCGTTCATCATGCTAACATCCATTTATGTCATATAGAATTCAAAATGACATACAATCTAGTCACATCATCATAACAAAGCATCTCATAATTCATAACACTTAAATCATTACATTCTCATTCATACAAACGATCTTACCATTCACAACATAAACAAACAAAATTCTGTCTAACTTTCTTACCTCAGGTCCAAGTAAGGTAAAATGACAACTTCATAACCAGCCTATACTATAATCAAAATAACCTTCCTTAGCATCACATAAACTCTATTTTGCCCACTCACATAATCCCATGTGTGCATAGGTCATACACACATGGTGAAGTCAACCATCCATCTCTTTTCTCTTATCCAACATTGTCCGAGTGAATAGGCAGCGCCTACCAAGCAAAGCTTTCTTGAAGATGTTATTCACAATGTCCAAACAAGGCATATTTACACATAAGGTCATAAAAGAATAATGCAAATTCTACCTATATTACATGCACGGTTTTGCTATAAAAACTATAGGGTTGCATAATAGACATATTTTTTAACGTAAAAATGAAATTGCATGCGACATGCATACGTGAGAACGTTGTGTAAAAGTGGCGTTAAAAACGATAATTCTACGCGTCTTACTTCTATCGTTATGAAAATAACAAAATTGTAACATGCTTTGATTACCATTATTTATCTCTTTAAAATTCTCAAGTTGATTAATCCTCCAAAGCATTATTTTTATTTTATAAAAATATTTTAATCATCCATTTAAAAAAATATAATTATTCCACTAATCACTTTTAATTTCCATAAAATAACAAAGACTAACAATTATGTAAAATACTTATAGTTTAACATGTTTACTTAGAAGATAACATTATAATTCAATTACCAAATTTATAAATTTAATGTGAGAAAAATCTAGTTTAGATGTGGAAAAATATATTTTTACTTGTGTTATTTTTAAAGATTTAATTTAAAATAGAATAAATTCATATGTGAAAATCCAATGATTATTTTTATACATATTTAACTGAACTTTCAGCCATGATTAAATTTATTAAATAATCACAAGTAAAAATTAATTTCACCATTTCTCTCAATTAAAATTAAAGAAAACATAACTATTAATATAAACTCTCATAGTCATAATAAAAATACCACTTTTAATATTTCCATGGGTTAGGGTGTTGAGTTATTTCACCATATACACAAAACTCCTTTTATTTTAAAACACAATTTTACATTTTTATTAAAATTCCAGCAACTAACTATATTCTCCAAATCACCATTTTTATATTTAAAACTCAATATTTTCTCAAAAAATAAAGAAAAAATATGTAGGAAATTAATTGTGCAAAAATATCATTTCAATGCGTCTTCAAACCTTTCATTTAATTTCTTGAAACATCAAAACATTAGCAAAATTATTTAAACATCCAAAATATTATTTTCATCATATACTAACCACTTAAACACCAAAAATCAGCAAGCTTGGCAAAACAAAAATCGATCTTTACATCATGTTGTCACAAAGTTTACATCATTACCATACATGTTTAAATATATTCAATTAATTCACAAACCCTAGCATGTTCCTAATATGTATGGGTAACACAAAAATCAACAACTTCATCATGTATTATACCCTTTTAACCAAAACCCTCATGAATTAACTAACAAACCAAATTCTCATTTATTTCCACATGCATCCTTGCCTGTTACTATCATTATTAATGCATACAATAATTTTTTGATACATAATCTCATAAACATACTTATCAAATTTCATGGATTGAATCATCAAGAGTCCAACTTATTATTATACCAAAAATTCATATGAGGTCCTAGAGCATGGATTTAACATACAAATCACAATAACGATAACAAAACATAAAGGGGGTTTCAAGACATGCATAGGCCGAAACATACATGTATAAAATCATAAAATATCATCAATCATCATACATAGCAAATCAACACCAAACCCTTCATGCATTAAACCACAAAACCCTTCATGCATGATCAAAATAATATACCACCATCAAAATAATAGGAACACAATCAACATATTATTACAACTCATAAATCCTTAATCTCCCCAAGAAAACAACATCCAGACATAGATAGAGGGAGGAATCCAATACCTTCCTTGAGAGAACACAAGAACCAACACCCAAAAGGAAACCTCTCTTGTATACCCTAGGGTTTTTTTCTTTCGAAAATCAAGATGGAGAAGAAGATGAACACCAACAATTTGAAACAACCCTAATCAACTTACTAGAATTGAAAGGAAGAAATCATAAAGCAAAAACAAGAGTCATACCCTAGCTTGATCTCTTCTTCTTCTTCTTCCTTTCTTTCTTCTTCTCCTTCTCTCTCTAGGTAACGCCTCTCTCTCTAAAAGTCGGTAGCCCAAGAGCGTATGCTCTCTTCTCCAATTCCTTACCCCTTTATCCTAATATTCTCATAATGGTCCAATGGGCAGTCCGAGCGTACGATTCAGATTTTAGAGGATATGCTACGCGCATGTGTACTTGACTTCGGAGGATCGTGGAACAAGTACTTACCGCTGATCGAGTTCTCGTACAACAACAGCTACCAGTCGACGATCGAGATGGCACCCTATGAGTTGCTATATGGAAGAAGGTGCCGATCACCGTTGCACTGGGACGAGGTAGGAGAAAGGCAGCTTCTAGGGCCCGAAGCTGTTAGGCAAGCTCAAGAAGCAGTAACGCTTATTAGACAGCGTATGCTTGCTGCTCAAAGCCGTCAGAAAAGCTATGCGGATACCAAGCAACGCGATGTGGAGTTCCAAGTTGGAGATCAAGTCTTCCTGAAGATATCTCCTATGAAGGGTGTCAAGCGGTTCGGGAAGAAAGGCAAGCTCAGTCCCCGATTCATAGGTCCTTTTGAGATATTGGACAAAGTGGGACCAATTGCGTATAGACTAGCCCTACCGCCAGCACTAGCCGATAGTCACAACGTCTTCCACATTTCGATGCTACGCAAATATGTGTCAGACCCATCTCACGTCCTCAAGTACGATACCATAGCGCTCCAAAAAGACTTAAGTTACGAGGAACGACCGGTTAGCATCCTAGATAGAGGGATGAAGCAGTTACGGTCCAAGAGCTTTCCTATAGTCAAAGTCCTATGGAGCAATAGTTCTGAACGCGAGGCAACGTGGGAGTTGGAGGAGGACATGCAAGGCCGGTATCCAGAGTTATTTGGTAAGTAAATTTCGAGGACGAAATTCTTTTTAGTAGGGGAGAATTGTAGAGTCCAAGAACTTTACTTAGCTAATTTTTTAGTAGTATTATAGTATGTTTAGTGTTATCTTTGTTACCATGGATTTTTGGTTTAGACCGGGAATTATTTGGACACTCATAGTAGTACTTATAGATTTTCTAAGTTTAACCTATAGTTTAAGAATATTAAGTATAACCTAAGGTTTGATTAATGTGACTGATTTTATGGATTATATTTATTATATTATAAGGTTTAGACATCAACCAATAGGATTTTAAGCACATGTTATTAATGGTAATTAAGGATTAAGTATTTTGGAGGATTAAATTAAATAAGGGTAAAGTTTGAATGTTATAGGGTCAGTCAACAGCTTTGAATACGTTGAAGGCTTAGTCAAGGCTGTTTACTCCATTCAAACTTAGCTAAAAATGTGTAATTTCGTGTTTAAATATTCAGCGTGTGCCGATATATCGCAGCACGTAGATACGGAAAACACGAGACGATGCACGGTCGCCTCGGGCATACTGGCCCAGGCGATATATCGCCTCCTTCAGCATGAATTCAAACTCTTTTGAATTCATTTCCTTTCAGCCATTCAAACTCCTTCAACAGTCCAGCATCTTTTGAACGAGTCTTCAGCCTCTGCTGAACGATTATTCAAATGATTTTCACCTAAAAAGCCATTATTTTTATTCAAGTAAAATCAAGATATTATCATTCCCAAACTCTATAAATAGGACCTAGTACCCAGCCATTATTCACCATTTGCTCTAAGTTCAGAAGCTGCTAGTGTTAAGTGAGTGTGAGAGTGTAAACACCTGGTTTGGGGAAAAACTATAAGCTTAAACATCATAAGCTTATCAAACACTTTGGGAAGGGAGTTCTATAGTATTTCGGTGGAGGTTAGATTGATCTTGCAAATCTTTGAGGTAACCAAAACTCTAGTTCCTTTCTGTATTATGTTTCCTTTCTCTTAGTCTTCTACTCAATTTCCTAACCTCATTCTTATTTTGGTTAGGGAATCCAAGTTCTTAAGCACTTAAGTTGTGGTAAGCATATTTTCTTTTAATGGTTTAGTCTTCCTATTCTCTTTCATTTCATCTCCTTTCTTCTTTAGACTCACTCTTTCTAATGGTTATTAGGAGTGTTCCAAAAAGTCCCAACTCAGTCCACATATCCCGATAACTTTGGTAAGGAAAATAGGCTAGAATCTATATGTTTATGTTTATGTTATCTTATGTGTTATGTTATGATATGATATGAATATGTTATGAATATGTTATGCATGTGTTTGTTGTAGGCTTGGGCTTATGCCCTATTTGACTAACAAGACCCCAAAAAGATTGTGGGCATATGCCTATTTAGCTGGTAGGACCCCACTAATCTCATGGGCATAAGCTTGTTTAGTCTATGGGACCCCAAGTAATAATGGCCATTATAATAAGTGTATTATGTGTTATGATATGTCTTTACGTTATTATGAAATTATGTTTATGTTTATGACTATGTGTTAGATTTTTCCTTGCTGGGCATTAGGCTCATTCCTTTCTGTTTATGTGCAGGAAATAAGCTTTAGAGGTGGAAAGATTCGTGACGCTTGGAGGATGTGTATCGATGATGAATGGAGTCAAGGGGCCGAGCGTTATTCGATTCGAGGATGTAGTCTCCTTTTTAATTTTTATGGTTTTATATGTATTTTCCGCATTTTCTTATGTAATTCTTTTCATTTAAATCATATTTTGTTTTTAAAGACAATGGGATCCCAAATCCTTCTTAGCATTCTGTTTATTTGTAAATAACTCTTATTTTGCAAGTTACTCAATAAATTATGGTATTTTCGCAAAAATGTAAGATTTATGTATAGTTTCGTTAATGGTCCAAATAGTCTAGATTAGTGGGTCATTACATTAAATTAAATGTGAGGGATGTTTAATTTAATTATTATGTGTTAAGTTTTGTGTTTAAAACTTAATAAGGGTGAAAAAGGTTATGGGAAGTCAAATTGGATTTTTTCTTCTTAGGAAATATTTATTAACCTTTATAAATATATATATATATGATTACATATATAACAAAAGGGGTGGTCAGCCATGTGATATAGTTAAATTGGGTGGAACAAATTTATTGAGTTTAATCCCATTTTAAATTTAGGGTAAATCAGTACAAGAAAAAATACTTTTAATAAGACCGAAAAAGTATTATCAAATATATATCATAACACTTTTTGATGTGTTAAGGAAAGCAGTGTTATAGTAGGTCGGAGCACTTTGCATAACACTTTTTTGTAGTGATAGACATGTGTTATGGTATAGCCTATGATAAAACTTTTGTTGTGTTATTTTAATAGTTAGATAAGTCTTTCATTATGTTATATATAAATAGATTATATAATATTTTTTGTACTTATAAAGTAGTGTTATGATACACTTTTTAATAACACACTTTCTGCATTTTAACAAAATAGTTTACATAACATAATTTTATGCTTATAAACCAGTGTTATTGTAAAAGATACAATAACACATTTTTTTGTAATATTCTAATATTTGGATAGACTTGAATTATTATTAAATAAACTTGTACATTATAATTATTTTTTATTGCTTTAATTCAAGCCCGGTTCATTTAATATACTTAAGAGACCCTTAACATTGTACAAATATATTTTTTAGTACCAACTATATGGTTCATAACACATATAACCAAATAATTGTGTCAAAATACATTCAAGATTATCTAAAAAAAAATACAAAAGTCTTAAGATATTCAACATTGCATAATTAACATAAACAAAACATTCTCGCAATAGTCAACAAAATAGTCTTAAACAGTTGCATATTCAAAAGTGAAGGTATGAATTCATAATCTTCCAAATGTCAGCACACCAAAGCTTTCCAATTCAGATTTTCTTTTGCACTTCACTTGTTGAATCTGGTAAATAAAACATAAAAGAAAAACTAATGAGGTCATGAAATATCACATCATTCATCTAAAATAGTCAATAACATCATGACACATAACCAAATTTACAATAATTGAGTTTGAATAGTAATCAAGCTATTATATTACACACATTACTACAAATATATATACTCAAGTGACCTTAGAACTTTAATTAAATGGTGCATAATATTAATTCAAAATGGTGAACAAGCATTTATATAATCAAATAACCAAATAAATACCTCTTGGAATAACCTTTTTAGAAGGCCATGCAACTGTTGAACCAATAACTTCTCGTATAGTAAGCATCGCATAGTTAGGACGAAATAAATAAGCACCAGGCACAACAACAATATCAACCCATACACGCATAAAATCTGGTCCAAGAGGAATTCCGTGCACCTCTAAGTTTGGATCACTAAAATCCCAACGGCCTTGAGCAATAATTGCATTTCACCAATCGAGCAAGTAGCAAGCGTTCCTTGCTTCTGTAAAGTTATGGCCCTTTTTAACTCCAACACTCTGCAAAATTAATTTTGAAGATAATATATTAATATTTGTATTTGTTTCCTTAAAAAGAAAGAACACAATTTGAAGATTTACCTTAGGAGAAGGAATATTGTTGGATTGTGGAATATTGTGGGACTGCCCCTCACTTGTTGTTGCTCTACCACCCTAAATATAAATAACAAGATAAGTTTCATTTCAAAATTACAAATTTTTAGTTATATAAGTGCGAGAAAGAATTGTTACCAAGTGTCATTTAAGTAGATTTAACATTTCAACAATTTGAACCTTCATATTTAGCTGCTCTTCTTCCAACAATGTCATCTTGTCTTTACACATATTAACAACAGTTAATTTTGACTTTGTTACCCCCCTTCCTTGTCCGATTAAGCATCTAGATTTTGGATTACCAAATAATTTTGTTAATGCATCCTCATCGGTATTGTTTGTAGTTCCAGATTTTGGGTCTTCGCGTATAATTTCAGCCAATTCTTCCTACATATAAAATAGTACAGCTAATGCACAATAATAGTGAACAAGTATAAATATCCAAAATTAAATAATAAATACTCACAAGAACTTCAGATGCTGTTTGGTTGATTGGTTCACCATTCTTCTTGGTATGGGCTCTCTGAAAAGCATCAATCCTAGTTACACAATAAAAAAATGTAGAATATAAATTAAAGACTAATAATAAGAACCAAAATATATTCACTAAAAATATTAATTGTTACCATATTATTGATTGTTCGGGCGTATCTACTTCTACTTAAGGTGTGTGGAACACTTTTCTTTCTCCTCTCTTGAAATTTGGCCCTTATAGCCTATTTAATAAGAAACCAACATTAGGAAAAAAATATTTTGATCTCTACTTATATTCAATCACTTATTTCAAATCATACCATATGTTCTTTACTAGTTTTTTTGTTTAACAAACACCCTCCATTCTACATCACTTTTTATGTAATCTGGCTTTAATGCTAGTCCTTCATTCTCAGTTTTAGCATCAATAATATCCTTGACTAGTCTAGATTTTGCAGATCTCCATAGGTCTGCTATCATTTCAAAGCACATCTTCTTTTGCCAATCTTCATGTAAATCATATTTTGCCTACAATAAGATATAGAATAACATATTATATGTTTATGATGAGAGCTGAATATTAAAGAAAAGAAAGAATATAACTACAAAACCTGTAAATGCTACTTGCATAGATGCCCAAAGAACGTCTCTCATGTTTGGAGAAATTTTCCTTCAATCTGAAATAGTATAAGGAACTATCTCCCTCACAAGAGCACCCATAAAAGAAGAAAATTGTACTGAGTTAGTACCAACTGGTTGGCCTTTTTCATTCCAATTTATTTTCATCGAGTCATTGTTTCTCTTAGTAAGATTTTCCAATGTAGTCCTGCCCCTAGTCTTTTTGAGTGCATTCATTTCATTTGCAATTATATCTTTAGGTGCTTCTTGGAACTCATTTTGAATTGTCTCACTTGTTTTTTGTAATTGATCATATTTTCTAAGAGCTTGCTGCATTTGTTGCCTTATAGCTGGGGAAATACTTATATTTTCGTTTGTTTCAACCATTATTTCTGGTTCTTCAAGCTCCACCTCAGCAACTTCTTCAAATTCTACTTCGGCCATTTTTTCATGTTCAGCCTCAACCACTTCTTCCAGTTCCTCATTTTCAACCTCTTTAGAAATTCTTCCTACTTCTAATAACCTTTCTACTTCATGATTAAGGGATCTTCTAGTCCTTGAACTTCCAAGTGACATCTCCATGTTTGCTATATTATCATTTGGAGATGGCTCCCCATTGTAAACCATGCGATGAGTTGCTGCTCTTGTACTAAGAGCAGGTGGTGAGTCTATTACAACTCTAGCAGGTGCTGAAAACTTACGTAGGGCACTCTTTTTCTTTAGAATAGGTCTTTCGTCCAACATATCATCCCAGTCAGCTTGACTTTTTAATGATTTTTTTCTTTTTTGGGCAACAATATTGCATAATGCACCTGGGTGTAGGTGTTTTTTTTTACTTTCTCGGAGATTTTCGTAATGTACTCATTTTTTATTGAAATTACTTCAATAAAAAACAAAATAACATAAGAACTGAAATCATAAATGCATCATATCCTTATCTTCCTAAATAAGATAAATAATTAATATATAAAATTAGAAACATAATATCAACCAAACAGTAAATAAAATCAGCTTTGTTTCATTGAAAGTATGAAAAAAATTACATTTAAAGAGTCATAAGAGTAGCATAAATTTGAATGAAATCATACAAATTGTTTCATTCTAGCCCCAAACACCCTCTATTTGAATCCTTTAAAGTTATTTACCAATTAGATGACTCATTCTCTCTTGCATAAAATGCCTTTTTAACTTGAGATGCTAATACATATGGATCCCTAATAGACTGATTTTGCCCTATATTAAAATTTACGAGTGTATAGAAATCCAACTTCTTAACACCATTTCGAATATTTGCCCAATCGCACCAAAATAAAGGCACCTTAAAAGTAAAATAATCAAGCATTATTATATCGTTGAGGTTGATCAGATTACAGAGGACATCCGACGGATAAGGCAACGCTTGCAAACTTCGGTTGATCGACAACGCAAATATGCTGATAGACGCAGGAGACCCCTGGTGTTTGAGGTTGGCGATAATGTGCTGCTGAAGGTAGCTTCTCTACGAGGGGCTATGCGATTCGAAAAGAAAGGAAAGCTTAGCCCAAGGTTCGTTGGACCTTTCGAAATCATAGAGAGGGTCGGGGAAGTAGCTTATCGTTTAGCTCTTCCGCCCGCCCTGTCTAAGGCGCATGACATGTTTCATGTATCCTTATTGAGAAAATACATGCATGATCCCTCGCATGTAATCAGCTATGAGCAGCTGAGCGTGGATCCTCAACTCGTCTATGAGGAAAAACTGGTTATGATACTAGACCGAAAGGAAAAAGTGTTGAGGAACAAGACGGTGCCATTGGTAAAGGTGCAGTGGTGTAACCATGGAATTGAAGAGGCAACCTGGGAAACAGAAGACAAGATGAGGGAGTTGTATCCTCATTTGTTTTAAGTTTCGAGGATGAAACCTTTATAAATTGTAGGTATTGTAACGTCCTGCATTTTCGGGTACCTTTAAACGACTCGGGTCGGGATTTTTCCCCCGGGTTAAGAATATTATTTTAAATAATATTATATTTTGTTTGTAAGTATTCCATGAGTTATTGCTAGCCAAAATATGAATTTTGTGATTTTAAAAGTCAAGATAAGACTTTCGGTCCTGGACCGACACAAAAACCCTGATCGGGTAAAAATCTCGGAAAATAAAACGAAAAATCATGGCAATTATATTTTGGGCATAAAATACATTCATAAAAGTTAAAGTTTGGTCAAAAATAATATACCTAAAAGAAAATGGAAATTTTAAGGCATTTTGTGGTAAATGCCTAATTTTGCCGAAATGGGGAATTTTATTCCATGAATGGACCTTAGGTTAAATTTTATTTTGTGGTTAATTAAATTAAATATGAGAGACATTTAATTTAATTAATTAATAGTAAGTTTGGTGATTAAAACTTAATGAGAGTGAAAAAGGTGTAAGAAGTCAAGTGGGCAAGTGGGTAGAAAAGCACTCAAGTGTTTTGTGATATTTTGAAGAGTTGTGTGAGCCATTCTAACCCCCAAATCCGACCACTCTCCCTCCCTCATTCATTCTCATCTGATTTTTGAAGACTCTCTCAAGTGTTCTCTCCATTTTCAACCCCAAGAACACCAAAGAAACTTGGAAGCTAAGTCTTGGTCTAGGAAGGGTTTTCCCTAAGGTAAAGTTTCATTAATCTAGACTTTTGTCAAGTTTTAATCATAGAGTTTCAAATATCTAATTACCAATGTTGTTGGGGGAAGTTGGTTAGGGTTTTTGAAAGGTTTTGGAGGAGCCAAAGCTAATAGGAAGGTCCAAACCTTAAGCAAGAACACCAAAGAGGTAAAAAGTTTACTTTTGATGATTTTGTTGTAGGGTTTTTAGTTTTAAGAATTATTTTGTATATCTAATGCTTAAAGTTTCTTGTTGGTGATGTAATAAGGTTATGGTAGTTGTTTAATAATTTTTATGATGCATGTGTATTGATTTTTGAAAATGGGAACCAAAACCCCCAAGGGTTTTGTAGGATACCCTAAAACAAAACATGTTTTGAGCTGTGACTTCCAAGGGGTCAAGCAACCACTGTATATTTTTTTTGTAAAATTAAATTGTACTGTGATATTTTTGAGATTGAGTACATAAAATTGAGCTTTTGAAATACTAAAAAATGTTTAGAAATGAGTAAGTTATGCTATTTCAAAGATTAGGTAAAAAACTGTTTTTTTCGTATTCTTATTTTCGGAACCAAGTTTGGACAGCCACTGTATAGGGAAAATGAACCCAGTTTTTTCTAAAATTTTGTGGACATATTTATGGCATAACCTATTAGTCCACTGTAAAATTTGGTAAGAAAATATTAAACGGTTTGAAAGTTATTAACTGTCAAAGTTTGGAAAAAATAAGGACTTGAAAATAAGGTCATTTTTACCTCATTGTTGGAAAATGATTTCACCAATCAAAAATGCTCATTTTGACCTAAGATTTTACAAAGACCTAAATGGCATAACAAAAATGGAATTGGGAAATTTTGGTAACAATTGGGTAAGTAAATTTCAAGTTATGAACTAACGAAGTATGTAGTTAAAAATGTGAAAATTAGGTTTTACACACTTAGTGTAAAAATGAGATTTTGGAACATAAGGTAAAAAGTAAAATTTTGCTTATTTCAAGATATAAATTGGTAAGTCTTGAAATCATATTTTCACTAAAATTTACCCTTTGAGTTTAAATGAATTATTTTTATTAAAGAGTTTTTATTCTTTCTAAAAATAAGAGATTTAATTTATTAATAGTTAATAAATTAAAAGAGGGTTTAAAACCCTATATTTTGAGAAAATAATTAAATGAATTATTTTTCTAGTAAGTAAAAATTGATTAATTGCTTTTGGAAAATTAATTAGTCAAGATGAGAAATTTATAACGGTTTTCCTAATTAAGACAAATTAGGCAATTTTCTTAAAACAGTTTTTAGATATTAAGACCTTAAGAAAAATAAAAGGAAAATTTAAAGAGTTTATTTTCTTTAAAAATAATTAACGAATTTATTTGTATTTTCTGGATATAATACCGGCTAAAATCTTACATATTTTAACTGACTAGTCGAAAGTGTGGGTTCATAGCGATACCTGGAAAGAATAAGATTTTTAGCGGATTGTGGGAAATACCATTGTGATACCCGAGCCTAGGTATCGAGACCTTAGGATAGGTCTCCCCGAGACTTAGGGTTTAGTCTCGAATATTTTGTATAACTTTCCTTAATAGGTTTAAAACCAAATAAGGATTGTAAATCCTTACAAATGACTTTTATTAAAATGACCAAACTGCCCAAAATAATAATAATGAATTATTAGTGCCATAATTAATCCGAGTATACTGTATGGATAACTACAGTATTGGCTAAGCGTAACTGGACTGAACGTTGGAGGGTGAAAACTTGCTGAGCGCTAAGGACTCCAAGTAAGTCAACTTATATTGTATGGCTGCAACATGAAATGATTATTGTCTTGTATGTTAGTATAGGGATACATGCATATACATAGGCTGTCATAGAAAGTTGCTTAGAGACGTTAGTCTAGTGAGTGCTGATTTAGAAAATATGAACGGTAGAAGTCCGTCATATCCTAGATGGTTGATCCCCGTCACACTGCTTGATTTTATTTATGTCCGGTTCATTACCGAGACGAGTGGCCATGAGATGAGGATAAGCTGGTTAAACCTAGGGGCGCCAAGATAAATGGGACCTAGGGGCCCTCATGCTTACTTAATCATTGGACGGTTAGAATCCGAGCAAGTGCTCTGATAAGTTATTCCCGGATAGCAGCCGTGAATATTGGCCATTCCGTGAGAGTGCCTAGAGATACTAGGGGTTGCCAAGATTGAGTGAGGTTGAACACCCTAGGGGCAGCTGCTCACCAGCACCACTGATTAACATAGAAGTCTCCGTAAAACCGTGTAAATTGGATTACACTCTTGAATAAGTAGCGATGCCCTAGGTAACACGATAGTTACCCTTGATGAGAATATTTATTGGCTAGATCTTAGTGTGGGGACTCGGTTCTCTTTTACAGATTAGCAATTATGTTGGAGGGCGCGTTACGCATGAATTGTTGGAAATTGTCGAGCGTTGGTCTTGAATTATGTTGTGATATAATATATCTGCTTGCTCTGGAATTTTCTGAGTGCAGGGATATAATTGTTGATAAGATGTAGTTGTGATATAATATATCTGCTTGCTCTGGGATTTTCTGAGTGCAGGGATATAATTGTTGATAAGATATAGTTGTGATATAATATATCTGCTTGTTCTGGGATTTTTCTGAGTGCAGGATTTTTATCTAGATGTGAATTAATTTATCCTTGGTTATCAGGCATGACCATAAGTTTGCCAGGACGCTTTAGTGTTCTTGAAATTGATTGTGTAGGGTCCGGATGGGTCCGGATCCCTATTTCTCTACATGCTTTGTTTGAAAGTTGATCTTACTAAGCGTTTTCGCTTACCTAGTTGTTTCATGTTGTAGGTAAAAGCAAGGGCAAGGCAGAGCAGTGAGCGCTGGAGTCTTCCTTGCAAATGTACATGTGGACCGACCTTTTGGGAAGCCTTTTTATTTTTGGAAATGTTGTGTAATTTTCCTAAACTAGGCTCACTCTAATCTTTATAAAACATGTTTGTAACTAAATGTTAAGTATGGCCATACGACTTTTTAAAAAGTTTTTTTTTCTATGGGTTTTTGAGACATTTTGTTAAATGAAAACATTTATATTTCCGCATTATCGAGTCTTGAAAATCCGGGTCGTTACAGATCCCATCAGCAGCAAGTCCTAGTCGAAGGTTGTACAGTTCAAGTGAAAAATCTGGCCATCTCTCATTAACTGCATCCCAAGCCTTTGAATCTACCGGGTGGCTCATTTTCCCATCCATTCTTTTATTAGTTGAATGCCACTTTAAGCATGAAATTGTCTCTTCATTTCTGAACATCCTTTGAAACCTTGGTGTAATAGGAAAATATCTTAACAATTTTGCAGGCTGCCCTTGTAGAATCTCCTTTGTGTGTTCATTTTGCTTCTATCTTGGATATTGACAGGTGGGACACACTTGGGCATTAGCATTTTCTTTTGTGAACAAGCAACAATCATTCACACAAGCATGTATATGTTTATAGTTCAGATCAAACATCTTTAGATACTTATTAATTGCATACATAGATGTTAGTAGGAGATTATCATTTGCTTTGATCATCTCCAACATCTCACAAAAGCAAACATCTGAGAATCCATGCTTTGTTTTTAGATTGTATAGCTCGACGATGGATGAAATTTTGGTGTATTTCAAACAACCTTCATACAATGGAGATTCAACATCTCCTAATAGACTATCAAAATCATCATCGTTTTTATCATCATCTAAATCATTGACATTACTTGAACATACTCCAGTAGCCCGAAATAAATTATATGTAGAACTTGTCTTAGTTGTGCTACTTTGAACTAGATCTTCCCTGTGATGAAACCATGTTTTGTATGATTTTTCCATGCCGTACAAAACTAAGTGGTCCACAACTTCATCCGAAAGTTGATGTCTTAGATTCTAACATTTGTTGCATGGAGAAAGAATCTTACTCGGAAAACTGGCATTCATTACTGCAGTCTTCACAAACTCCCTAGCTTTTCTCTCATATTCCTTTGTAGCGCTACAATTTTGAAGGATACTTCAATAATAAAATACCAAAACTTAAACTTGAACTTGAACTTAAACTTAAACTATATAATTTTATTTGCTAACCTATTAAGATGGATCCAAGTTTTATCCATCTGCATATCATAAGCATAGATATAAAAAAGCTAATCACAACTCATATGTATAATGTTTTATTATTCAAACCCTAAGGTTGGGGACGTGAAAACTACCCTTATTCACACCCCAGGCGAGATATCTATCAATATAATCAAACCAATTCAAGCAAAGACAATTTATTTGTAAGAAGATAATACATAATTCTAGATAAAATCTGACATCATGTCCCATATAAAGGTTACCTAACCATCTATCAATACCAAGTAAAAAAAATTCAAATAACACACAAAAATTACGTTGAGGTTTGGATTTTAATTAAAAATTGTTTTTCTCTCTCAATATATATTAATTTCCTAAACAGAAACTTAGATTCTTAATCTGAAAGAAAATCAATACAATTGACTATAGTTTTTTATGTCTCCAATCTGAAAGAAAATCAATACAATTGACTAAACCCCCAGGAAGCGGGTCTTGGATAAATAATGATGAGGTTGAATTTGTTTTCCTCTTGTTTAAGAAATTTGTTAGTGCATACCCCGAGCTCAAATCAAGTCAGGAATTTGCAATTGTATCCCCATACAGTGCACAAGTAAATCTATTGAAAGAACATTTTAAGACTACTTTCGGAGTTGATTCAGAGAAAGTAGTGGATATCACTACTGTTGATGGTTGCCAGGTAGAGTGTCATTTTTTCCCCCGAGCTAGAATATATTCTTTTAAGATATGGAACCTCTGGAAGATTATTGTCATACAGGTCAACTAATTTGATTGGTTGTTTGTCTAATTTACTAGGCTTAAATAATTGTTGAATTTTTTCTTTGAAGTTAAAACATAGCCAAGCTTTCAACATGATACATAGTTCTCTCATTATGTCATAGCTAACAAAATCTCTATCTATATTACTTTTATTACTTTGAGTAGTTTTATTATTCTTGATAACACTGAATTATTTCTCTTTTACCCCATTATATTTTATATGAGTAGACTTACACTTAGAATTTTGATTGTATTTCACTTCAAAAATTAGATACTTTCACATGTTTTTTGGAATTAAACTGATTTTAACACCCTGTGACTACTAGGCAGCCAGAGCTACTTGTAAAGGAAATTACCATGCTAACTATGATTAAGCAATTTGCAGCCAGAAACTTTAGAGAGTAAGCCAGGTAAATCTATCTATCTACATATAAACATGTATATGTGATTATATATATATTCTATGAAAGAAAAAATAGGTAATGGGTTGTATTTTTCTTAATCTGAGGGGTTAGTAGGTTCTTGATGGACTAAACATATACAATATATTGGAGTCATGTTACCATAGTCCAGACAGTGCTAAACAAAATGCCAAAGGAAACTCAAGCTTACCCCTAAGTTTGGTCGTGCTTGGCCTTTCCAGGCACCAGTAAGAGATGGCATTGTCCCTTTGTGGCCTCAACTTGCTGCCTCTTCTGCTGTTACTACTTCAACTATCACAGTCCCCTGTTTTGTAAGTTTATTTACTTCTGCTACTATTCTCTCTCGAGTCTTGACTAGCCAGGCTTGTATTTTTGAGTGTATATATATTAGAATTATTATTTGGCCAAATGGGTTCTGATGAACTCTTTCCATTCTCTCATCAAACCACTAAATTCATAGGTTTTTGTTTTCCCAAGTTTTGTCTCCTTCTGTATATTTGTGTTATAATTAGTAAAGATTGTTGTTTTTGGATGTTTCGATGTGCCAAGTTTAATTCCTTGCTTAGCTTATACTTATTTGATACATGAGATGAATCCAAATTAATATCTAGATATTATTTAGAACAATTTTCAATGAAAGATACAAACCTAATCACTTTAACTAACCTAATGAATTTACATATATATATTTTTTACTTCTCTAGAAAACAAAAAGTACAGTTAAAAAAGCGACAATGAATATGCTCTTAACGACGTCGTTGAGAGTCAGAGGGAGACAAAAAGCTTTCCATGGTAGAACCCCAAACATTAAAGTTGATTTCATCGATTTTCCACGTCTCTGCCATCTCCCTCTTGTATTTAGTAGAAATAATATTTTATTAATATAATTGTGAGAAGAGAAAGTTAGCTATACTATTATTTGTCTAAAATACATGTATAAAATGTACTAATTCAATCACAATTACTCTTTGACACTAGTTGTTCATATCTGCTAGTCATAGTTTTATTTTCTACTGTATAGGAAAATTAGTTTTAGGATAATTCTATTGGCATCTTAATTTTTTCTCACTCAATTTTAAACCTCTTATAACATTTTAAAATTTATTTTTGCTGTCTTAATTTTGCATCAAGTTCTGTATTTTTCTGTCTTAATTTTTTTTGTGAAGTTGGGACGTGAAAACTACCCTTATTCACACCCCAAGCGAGATATCTAACAATATAATCAAACTAATTCAAGCAAACACAATTTATTTGTAAGAAGATAATACATAATTCTAGATAAAATATGACATAATTTCCCATATAAAAGCTTACCTAACCATCTATCAATACCAAATAAAAAAAATTCAAACAACACATAATAAGTTTTCTTCCTTATATCACCGCAACCCATAAACAAATTTTCCAGAACCTACTTCTCTAAGAAACACAAGTTTTCAACCTTCAGTTATCACCGCAGCACACAATTTTAATCTCAGAACCTACTTCTCTATGGATGAATATTTAAGATATTCAAACTCCTCTAACATACTTCCGTACCTCTTACAATTAATAATCAAGTTAATTAACTTTGCAATACTCCTTGCCAATTTTATCCACAACCTAAAGAATATAATCAATACCTACAAGATTAATACAAAGTTAAAATTAAATGATACAATAAAACCATAAAATTCATGAAATTACTTGTTACGAGTTGAAGGTCAAAATAGTATTTTTAGGTGTTATTTGGGTTAATAATAACTTAAAAATCTATTTTAAAAAGCCCAATAAAAGCCCCAAAAAAAGCCTAGGCGTATGACCCCTAACTTGATATGTGTCTCCAATTTTTTTAAACTGAATATACAGGGGAAGCAAGCCAAACCCAGGAGTGTGAACCCACTATACAGGAGAATGGATGTGTAGATGTGGAAATAGGAACTACAGAGCAAGAACAAAGAAGAAACAAGAAGCAGAGAAAAAAAAAAGAAGGGAGTACGTAGAGGAAGGATTGGCTGTGATACCAAGTTAATTCAAGAATATAAATGGAGAAAAAGGAGCTCTAAAGAAGATTTTGAGACTCAAGAAAATATTATTTATATATAGAACTTTACAACTATAACAATACACAACATAGAAGTAGATGGAAGTTGCAACAATATAAATGAATACAACTGAAGCTAACAAAACTAACAAACCAGAAACAGAAAATTAATGTAATATTACATTGTGTAACAATATATACATATATTGTTATCTTATTGGAAAGCTTCCACTTTTCATCCTTGAATTTATAAAATTATGGTCCCAGATAACCAGTGGTACAGGCTATTCAATAAAAACAAACAAGCATTAGTGGATTCATTACAAAAACTAGTATACAATCTGATCCCAACTTATTCCACAAAACCCATTTAAGTGAAGAAGAATACACCACAAAGATAAAAAGGAGTGGAACTTTAACATATGAATATGATAGAAACAGAGAATCTTCTCTCGCACCCGCAGAACAAATCCAAAAATAATTCGCTGAAGCTCACCAACAATTAAAATTACTCATTTTTTGCCCCCAAAATTAAATGTTTATGCTCTCTTGTAAACAAAATGATTGGCTGAACCTTAACTCTTTTTTAACTTTACATTAAGTTTTTCATATTAATTTTTCTATTTCAAGTAAATAGGCATGCTGAATCTAATAAATAAAATTTTCTACATAAGCCTTCCTTAGTACATAAAAAGTTAGTCTAATAAATAAAAGCTTGAGCAGATACTACTCAGATCTTCTATTCGCTTCTATTATATCTAATAAATAAAAGACACAGTTCAATTCTCTAATAAACGAATTGATACAAAGAATAACATTTCTATTAACAAGTTATAGACTGGTAGACATGGAGAAACAAAAGTACTTACTACTTCCAAACGGGGGGGGGGGGGGGAGCTCTTGGTCTTCTTGTAGTAACGTGTAAGTCTATGAATCCTGCTCTCAACCAAAATCAATCAAAACTTGGAATCCATGTCCTTACTATTCCTCTCGAGATGCTTCCTAATAGAGATGGCCTTCTTAATAAGATGGTATAGATCTTCAGGAATTTCAAGGGCAAGACCTAACAAACAAAACCAATTTTATAAAAATAAAGAAATCCAATCAACCATGACATACAGATAAGACATCACCCAACCAAAGGCTACATGTCCTTAATCATTCAATAACCGTATTAAGATACTCAAACAATAAAAACAACCAAAGGCTACATTATTTTTACATTTTCTCTTATGTTATTTTTCTCGTGTTATTCTATTGATGGATTAAAAATTGTTGAATTAAATAGTATATGAAAGGCATTTCGTGTGGGAGTTTTACACATAATTTATCCATAAAAAAATGACAAAGAGAGACCAATTAATAAAAGTACTACTAACAGACAGGGCCACTATACTGTGTCCCAAAACTCCCTTCTTATAAGTTTAGATAGAAAAGAATGCTCAAGTACAGAGATAACTACTGCCTAAAACTCTTGTAAGATTCTGTTACATTTTCACTAACCCCCCATTCAAGTGTCTCCCAACATTATATATTGAAATGCCGACATCTTCTAACAAATGGAAAAACCTTGCAACCTCATTTGATTAAAATTCCCTACAAGTAAACATGGAAAAGCTTGTTTAAAAAAAAGTCACAAATCACCCTACCAAAGGCTACATGCCCTTAATCATTCAATAATCGTATACTCAAACATGAAAAACAACCAGCTCATTCAAACTTGCAAATGATTACCCTCGGCCTTGAGAATAAATGAAAAACTAATGAAAAACCATAAAAATTAATTATTCCATTTGCTCATTCAAATATTTAGCAAACAGTTTACTAGACCTAAAGTTCTTCCACCAAAAAAAAAAAAAACCAATGAAATGGGTCGACAATGACCAAAGATAAGGCACAACGTTGACTGAAAATAAGGTTCTACTCTTGAGCTCATAAAACAAAACACTAAGAATGATTACCGTGGGCCTTGAGAACACGCAAGATCTTGCTTCCAGTACACTCTTAACCTGAGCAATACCGTGAGAGTCACGAAGAATCACACCGATCTGAGATGGAGTAAGCCCTTTCTTTGCAAACTTGCAAATGTTCTCCTCAACCTAACACCATCATACTGAAAATAAGCTTGTTAATAGAAATTTTCATATCCCAACCTAGAGAAGATCATGAGAGATTTAGGGAGATACAATAACATTTAAAACGGAATATACTTACCTTGCTTGCCAAGATCGAAGAGAAGGAGCGAAACCAAGAAGCCCAACGACTGGAAACGGATTGAGAAAGACGAGAGAGAGAGAGAGAGAGAGGAGATTTGAGGGATAGAGGAGATTTGAAGCAGGGATGGAGGAGACCGAAGCAGGGATTGAGTTTGGAGACACCGTACGTAGCCGAAGAAGAAAACGGGTGAGTTCGAAACGTTGAAGGAGTTAGTCTGAAAAAAAATATAAGTGGCGGGCTCCCAAAATACATCACCGCTCTTTTTTCTATTACTTTTCCACATATAATACTTTTTCATAAGTATTAAATTCATATGTTATGAAAAGGGGTATTTGGTGTAGTGAATAGTCAAGTGGGTAGTAAAACACTTGAGTGTTTTAGGATATTTTTTAGAGTAGTATAAACTCTTCTAACCCCCCAAAACCCACCCTATACTCTCACAAAAACTCTCGTATTTTTTTTAAAACTCTCACAAGTTTTCTTTCCATCTTCAACCTCAAGAACACTAAGGAGGCTTGGAACCATTAAGCTTTGGTCTAGGAAGGGTTTTTTCCCTAAGGTAAAGTTTCAATAGACTAGACTTTTGTAAAGTTTTAACCATAGATTTTTTATTAGCTAATTATCTATGTTGTTGGGGTAGTTGGTTAAGGTTTTGATAGGGTTTGGAAGGAGCCAAAGCTAATAGGAAGATCCAAACCTTAAGCAAGAACAACAAGAGGTAAAAAGTTTACTTTTTATGGTTGTTATTGTATGGTTTTTTATTTTTAAGCATTATTTTGTATATTTAATGCTTAAAGTTTCCTATTGGTGATGTAATAAGGTTATGGTAGTTATTTTATAATTTTTATGATGCTTGTGTGTTGATTTTTGAAAATAGGGACCAAAACCCCAAGAGTTTGGTTGGAAACCCTAAAAAAATACATGTTTTGAGCTGTAACTTCCACGGGGTGAAGCATTCACTGTATATTGATTTTGTAAAATTTAATTGTACTGTGATGTTTTTGAGATCGAGTACATAAAATTGAGTTTTTGAAACACTAAAAAATGATTAAAAATGAGTGAGTTATGCTATTTCAAAGTTTAGGTAAAAAACTGTTTTTTCATATTCTTAATTTCGGGACAAAGTTTGGACAGTCACTGTATAGTGAAAATGAATCTAGTTTTTTCTAAAATTTGGTGGACATATTATTGGCATAACCTAGTATTCCACTGTAAAATTTGGTAGGAAAATACTGAACTATTTGAATGTTATTAAGTGTCAATGTTTGGAAAAAATAAGGACTTGAAAATAAGGTCATTTTTACCTCATTGTTGGAAAATAATTTTACCAATTAAAAATTCTCCTTTTGACGTAAGATTTTACAAAGACTTAAATGGCATACCAAAAATAGAATTGGAAAATTTTGGTAACAATTAAGTAAGTAAATTTCAAGTTATGACCTAACAAAGTATGTAGTTAAAAATGTGAAAAATAGAGTTTTCAAGATAAAAACTTGGTATGTCTTGAAAACATATTTCAACCTAAAATACCACTTTCAGTTTAGTGTGAATTATTTTTATTAAAGTATTTTTTATTCTTTTTAAAAATAAAAGAATTAATTTATTAATAAGTTAATAAACTAAAAGAGGGTTTAAAACCCTATATTCTGAGAAAATAATTGAGTGAATTATTTTTCTAGTAAGTAAACTTGATTAATTGACTTCGGAAAGATTAACTAGTCAAGGTGGGAAATTTTTAACGGTTTTCCTAGTTAAGACAAATTAGGCAATTTTCTTAAAACAGTTTTTAGAGATTAAAACCTTAAGAAAAATAAAAGGACCTTATTTGCAATTTTCTCAAAATTAGAGCTTTTGAAACAAATTGATTAATGTAATTAACGATTCTCTAACTGGGTTGACGGTTGAAGGTGAGAGAACGACTTGAATCATGACTCTAACTGGGTAATCCTTGGCAGTGCTCTTTAGGAGCTTCTGGGTTATCCAGTGAAGACTATAGTGGTCTTTTTCATGTCTCCTTTTTGGTAAATGAGAGTTGTACCATCAATAGAAGGTGTCCTTGTTCCTAAGTTTTTTGAATCATTTCAGCAAAAGTTACCATCTTTTTCATGTATCGCTCATCGTTAACCAACATAGTCCAGGACTGATAATTACTCAAAAGCTTTTGAATTTTTTTTCAGCAGTTCCATTAGAGCTTTTTCATAATCACTGGGGGTTCTCTTCCTTGTTGTATCTAAGCATCATCCTGCCCCCTGTCTTCCCGATGAGGAGTCAAACAGTGGAAGCTTCTGAACTCTCCGAATGGTTAGACGAGGCCCTTTAGATTTCCATGGAGGAGATGGAGCTGGAACTTGTTCCGTCTGAGAACTCCTACGTGCATGGGAATCTCCTACTTGGAAAAATCTTCTAAAAAAAGAGAGTGTCCCAAACTCTCATTAAAGCAGTGCTGAAAATGGCATGGGCATCATTAAAGGGGTGGTCTTTTAAAGAACTCCATGACGGCCTCATCATGTTTGGATTTCAAAGCAAAACAGATGCACAAGGTGTGTTGGATCCCCGACCCTAGTCCATCAGTGGGGCTCTTCTAGCTTTGGAGCCATGGCCTATCGATGTGGGGTACAATGAAGTGGAGTTCTCATCTACACCTATTTGGATTTTTGTTCATGGGATCCCCATTAACTTTTGGAATGACACTAATTTTCATATGGTGGCTGCCATGGCAAGCAAAACATATGTGATACCAGATCATGCACCAACTTACGAAAATGGAACTTTGAGATTCAGAGTTGTTATTGACATTGAAAAACCCCTAGTCGCAGGTTTCCCTCTCAGGACAGAAAATATGTCCCCATTATGGCTGCAATTTAAATATGCAAGGCTTTTGAAAATATGTTTTAAATGCGGTGTTATGGGCCATGACATGAAGCAATGCTTCCAACAACCAACCTTGCTGAGGAACTACTAAGGCCAAAGCTTCCCGATGTTCGGCGAATGGATCCGAGCGGAAAGTTGGGAATGGTCACTACACCAAACACCCATTACCATAACACATCATTATAATAGTATTTAAAAAGAGTTATTGTATATATGTCAAAAATTTCAGGCGGCAAGTTAAAATAAAGTACCGCCAAATGACTTAAGTTTTTTCAACCCGTGTACCCATTTCCCCTATACCCATTTCTTCAATCTTTCTTCAGTCTTTTCCTTCTTGGTCTCTCGGTCCCTTCCTGGTCCCTTCAATCTTAAATCTTTCTTCAGTCTTTCCCTTCCTGGTCTATCTCTCTCGGTCTCTCTCTCGGTCTTTCCCGTAGCTTGCTCTTGCAGGTCAGCCCTCTTCGATTAGTTATTTTTTGTTTTGTTTTTGTTATTGCAGTGTGGGTTTTGTGTAGATTGTTTCTCTGTTTTATCAAACATTTGTGTAATATGCTTAAATTATATTCTAGTCAAGGGTTTCTCTGATTCAAGAAGTAGGTGATAGCTGTGATTTTATACATTTTTTCTAATATGCATTTCTTCTGGCAATGAAGGTCACCGTTAGAGCCTCTTCCTCTCTTTGTACCAAGTTCTCCTTTGCTCTATCAATGGAGGAGCCTCTTCTATTCTGAGAAATACCTCAAACCCACCAGCTCTTTCACTCATTCTCAGGTACACAAATTAGGCACCTTTACTGTATTTTTTAACATTCTGTTTTCATGTAGCTTGATACTAGTGCTTCAGCAACAAACAATTTTTATTAGCTTTGATGCTTTAGTATTTTAGGTTATTAAGCTTATGGATGAGTTTTCTATCTTTTGAGTACGTATATGAGAAATAAAAATTAAGTTTTTTGTTTTTTTAATATCCTCCGTGTTTACACCATCTAACATCTTACCAAGCAAACTAGGATAAAGTTGATACAAATCTTTATTTTATATTTCATAACATGCCTCCTGCTGGTTATCAGAAAATTACTATGGAATTTTAACAGAAATGAAGATTTGTTTTAGCAAATCAATCAATTCATTTAATTTTCACTTCTTAAAATTCGTCTGTTTTAATGCAGCCTATTAGAAACCATCAACATTCCAAAAGATCAAATCGTTAGAAGATATATATGAACTGGTTTCTTTATTTTCATAAAATCTCCTTATAGGTGTCAGAGTATAGACAAGCATACACACAAGGACTAGGAGAAAATCAAGTAAACAAGCAAGGCATGTATATGATAAACTACAAAAAATTACCCATTGAAAGAAAAAGGAATATGTAGAGTATTTTACCTTTGGGTGAGATTGAGCTTATCTGCTCATCGTCATCACCAAGTATATATACTTTGAATGGAAAACTTATGCAGTTCTTGGCCTCAAGTGTTGCAATAAAAAGATTTAAGATTGTGAATTAATATATGGACAAAAATAATTGAAAGAAAAATAGTTCTTCTGAATAATAAAGTGTACTTCACTTATCAATCAAGATTTTTTTCACCAGTCAATAGAAACTTATCACTGAGACAACTAATATACAAATTCTCTGACAGCTTGAGATTGAAAAATTAAGCATAATACCACCCCTTAACTATATAAAATTATAAATCAATTCCAATAAACTAACTAACTAAAAAATTGAAGAAACACTTTGAAGTTAAAAAAATCTTCCTGTAAGAAATCACAAATAATATCAAAATGAGAAGATGGATGCCTAAAGAAAAGACCATAATGAAACAAAAAAATTGCTTCAAAGAATGATCTCGCTTTAACAAGCTGCTTGCATTTATCCTCCATCCTCATAATGAGTCACTTTTCTGGTTGTAATTCGATGATAGGATATTCTTTTCTGTATTAGATAATGAATGGCTTCTTACATTGTAATTTAGATGAAACCTCATCGTCTTTCTATTAATATAGAGTCTGTATTTCTTATATAATAAATGAAAAATTATTTTAGATCAAACAATAAGAATTACAATGAGGCAAAAAGAAAATGAAAAGAAAATTTGCATCTGTCATAAATGTCAAGGACTGTAACCATTCTATAGAACATTTAAGCCCGGGGAAGACTAAGCAAGTCAGGATTCACATTACCTAAAAATCTACAGTACAAGAATTTACATCCAATTTGATAGGGGATACCAAATAGATTGTTAACTATTTACATGAAATGAGCATTTTTTTTATAAAAAAAGTACAACATGAATTACAAGCTGATGGTGTCCGGAAAACTGCAAGTGCAGTGGTATCATTGACCCAGCGAATTACAACTCCCCGATCTATGAAATTCTCATAAAGCTTCTCCAGTTCTATTGTTTTAGTGCTTGGTGGGAAATCAGCCAAAACAAGGACATGGCGAGTATCATATGTTGCTGAACACAATAACAAATCCTTAATTATGTTTTTTACGACAAGAATCACAGACTAGGAAGCTTTAACAACTAAATTCTATTTATTACGATTTACAAATAATACCCAAAGGCTTACTAGCCTTAAATATAATTGACAACTCCAAACATATTTCCCTTGTTGTCACCCAGCTTCCCCCACAAAAATAAAAAAATAAAATTACCACAATTGCTATCATCAAGGGAATCTCATTTTTCATAAATGGAAGGTATGACTGGCATTAACTCTGTAATGCTTATGGCTATATATCAAGAATAATATAAATATTGACCATAAAACTATAAATTGTTGAATACTTGTAATTAGCAACTTACATGTTGTAATCTCTGTATTCCTTTCCGAACTATGGGAAACATCTCCATCCTCTAAATTATCTATAACTGACTTATCAGATAAATTATCTATAGCTTCCCAATCTGTAGTTTCATAAAACAATACCTGGTCATAATCATATTGGAATAATCTTACTACATCAGGAGTACAGCTAATGGCATCATATTGCAGAGACTGCAGCTCAAATTTACATAGAACCTTCCAACTGAAAGACATATAGGAAAATAATGTGACTTGATATGGTGCTTTTGGTTAAACAGTTTGATGACATTTCATGTTGATCAAGAATAATTGAAATTAGAGCATATGCATATAGTCCATGATTTATTACATGAAGATCTTAAAATAGATATTTTAAAACACTATTGTTGTCTTGTGCCAGCAAAACAGTACAAAATGCCCCATAAAAGACCAATTGCAACTGAAATTGTGAAAGGAAAAAAAAAACATAAGTTTATAGCCTCTACATTTGGTAATGCTTACAGTAGGAAACCTCTACATTTGCTTTTTAAAGGGACACTCCCGGAGTGTTCCTTAACTAGCTAAGAAGCGCATATTTAGTATACTGTTTTACTTTTATGTTCTACAATAGCTATTAAAGAGCATTTTTTTTGTTAATGAAATGATAGGAGTGCAAGACATTTAGACATAAAAAATGATAAATTTAATGCATGTTTCCTTAGAGATTTCTATCCCCAATTTTTCTAATAAGTATTACCAATCATCACGTACTTTGCTGTTGTGATACCTAATACGTTATTTTGTACAATTTTCTCCTGGGGAGGGGGTTCTCTAGGTAATAATAATAATGACTTCTATGAAACTTCCAAAGCAATATTCTTTGCAAGAGCTCCTGCTTTTTCAAAGTAACTGTTTTATAACTCTACCAAAGATATTCCATGGCTCTAGCAGAACAATTGTTCCCACAGAGGGCCTCCTAAAACCAGCCATCTTACCAAATAGAGTTGATAGGCTGAGGAAGTGGTAAAGGTCATGAAAAGTTAATACAAAATAATATGTACCTTTAATCTTAATTTATAGGAATGATGATCTAGACTAAACCCAACTTTGGGTCTTTCTTTTTCTTTTTCTTTTTTTTAAGGGGAACCCAACTTTGGGTCTGCTTTACACTAAACACGTATAAAATTACCAATTATACTCATATGTTGTACCGTAACATAAAGTTGTAAGTTTTGGAAATTCAAAATTTCTATCTTAAATCTCCTTAGATTCTGAAAACAATAAGAAAAATAGAAAGCCCAATATTTCAATGCCATATCACTCTTGTAAAGTTTAAACCCATCCACTGAACAGTTAAGGCGGGAAATCACTATTCCAGTTCATAATTCAATTACAGAAATTGAATCGTCAGCCTAATTCTGATTGGTCATATTCCAACTATTATTTTTGGTTGTTTGAGCTTGCTTGCCATGTTGTTTAGTTTGTTAGCTATTGTGTTCCGTGGCCTTTTCAGTTTGGTTTCTCATGTTCTTTTTATTTTAGACATTGTATTGTTAATTATTTTGTCAGCATATGATTCTCTTATGATGCTTTTTCTCCTTGGTAATTCCGACATTTTATTTTGTCAGCATATGATTCTCTTATAAATTTTTTTCATGGCATATTGAAGATACAATTCCAAGTTTCAGTGTAATAAAAATCATAATATCATGAAATAGTGAGAATAGTTAGTTTAGTTAAAAGTAGTTGGTTAAGACCAGTTTAGTTGTGTTAAAGTCAGGAGACTCCTAATTACATATTGCACAGCTTGTTAATTAATTGGATATTAAAACTTATCCGATTCTGATTGGCTCTGGCATTGCAATATAATAAAATGGTTGAGTTTCATTTCACTGTGTAATCCTATTCATTCCTAACTATTATTTTTGCCAAGGTTCTCATAGTTAGATCCATTTGAAGTTTTCTTTTCAAGAAAAATGGGAATCTTATTCAATTGAATCAGCAAAGATATTTAACAATTTATCTGCACTATATATCTGCCAAATAATACACGCCTAAAGGAATCAAACTAAGGTGACCTGTGATGCCCCGCATCACTATGGATGTTTTCTGGAATGAAGACTAGCCCTACAAACCAAGACAAGTCTTTCCAGCGTGCTTTGTCCTCACTCGCACACTTCCTGGGAAAACTTCCCAGGAGGTCACCCATCCCTAGATTACTCCAAGCCAAGCACACTTAACCATGGAGTTCTCAAGTGATGGGCTACCGAAAAGAAGATGCATCTTCCTGATATAGGTAGTACCCATCAATCCATTTAAGCCCTCTTCAACTATGTAGTCCCATACCTTCACAGTCTTAGAATCATTACACTTGACCTTCCCCAGGCGGTGTAGGATTGCACAACTTACCCGGTGTTTCCCCATACGGATCACAGGATTCTGACTGTCACAATCGCCCCCATTACGAGCCTGACGTCCCCGTCGGCCACACTTCCGGCTGGGTCAAGGCTCTTATACCATTATGTGACGCCCCACATCACTATGGCTGCTTTCTGGAATGACGACTGGCCCTACAAACCAACACGAGTCTTTTCAGCGTGCTTTGTCCTCACTCACATGCTTCCTAGGAAAACTTCCCAGGAGGTCACCCATCTCTAGATTACCCCAGGTCAAGCACGCTTATCTTTGGAGTTCTCAAGTGATGGGCTACCGAAAAGAAGATGCATCTTCCTGATATAGGTAGTACCCATCAATCCATTTAAGCCCTCTTCAAATGTGTAGTCCCATACCTACACAGTCTTAGAATCATTACACTTGACCTTCCCCAGGCGGTGTGGGATTGCACAGCTTACTCGGTCTTTCCCCTTACGGATCACGGGATTCTGACTGTCATAATTAGACAAATAACCATTCAAGTCTGAAAATTTAAAAACATAACATTTATTTCTAAAAACATAAAATAACTGGAGCCCAGCCTCTAACATGTTCCGTCCATGCCTCGAGCCCGCACTACTCACTACTTTGCTTTGCCTTTACCTGCACACAGAGTACCCGTGAGCTAATGCCCAATAAGAAGAGCTATGTAGGACATACTCCCCAAACCAGAAAACATAAACCTTCAACTAAATATAAATAAACATCATAATCATAATAATCATCGTGCGATAATAAACACCATATCACACTAACATAATGTGTGTTACACTCACACACATAAATACTAACAAGTCATGTTGATCGGACATGAAATGTAATATGCCTTGCCTGCACTGTACTCACACTCGGCATTCCCACAGTGGCACATAGTCTAGCCTGCGCTGTACTCACACTCGGCAGTTCCGTGGTGGCATCCTATTATCCTGAGTTATACACACCCAAGATAATTCCTGCAAGTGCTATACTCACACAAGCAGCTAAAATCTAGTAGCACGCCTACTCTATCCTCTTAGCATGTCTACTAACTAAAATCCCTAGCACTATCCTCATGCTAGTCAACCTAATGCAACAATTCAAGTCACAAAATAATTACATAATTAAACAAATAAGAAAACAAGGTCGCACGCATAACGTTCACCCTGTGCGCAAATGTCCACTCTTCTTACCTTAAACAGTGCGTTTTCCACTGATGTGTCTCGAACCACTCGCTGCGTCACCTCGATGGCCGCTAGCTCCTAGACGTCCAATTACACAGCGGAAATTTAGGAAATATAAAATAGGCGTTCAGGTTTTATTTCGAAATCTTAATTATTGAAATAATTTTACTATGCCATTTTAACCTGCATGACACGTAAATTAAAACAATTTTCCACAAAAGGTTCAAACCATCATGTCACATACACAAACAATGATGTTTCTAACATATCGCATGAATTCATATAACTACTTTTTATGTGAAAATTACCAAAATACCCTTTAATATCATAATTACATTAAAGACTCACTAATTTTATAAAAATTATCATATTACAACAATATTTAATAAATAACTTTTCCAAAACCCTAAATAATCAGCAAATGCTCATATAAGACCAGAAAAATAATTTTTAACATTTATAAATTATTTTTCCTCAATTTCTCAAATAAAACCCAAATAATATAAATAAATACAGAACCAAGCCCAAAAAACAAACTAACATATAGAACTGTTTAAAAATCCAAAATAAACTTATAAAAATTATTTTAGAATTTTCTGGGCAAAATAACTATTTTCTTAATTCATTTTATAGAAAAACTAAATAATTAAAGAAAAAATTCATAACTAATTAAAAATAGAATCTAACTACACAGATCCATTTCTACACCCTACAGTAACACATAAAAATTACCTAGGGTTCAGAACAGTAGCATTAATATTTTGTTATATTTAAATCATGAAAATTACATAAATGATACGAATTCGAAATTAAATTACAGAGAGCCTTATAATCTCATTTTAAACATATACAAAAATTCTCAGAATTTTTAGAATACTTTAAATAATTTTTCACATTTATTTTCTTAAATCACATATTTAAAAGCAAATAATTGAAGAAAACTATAAAATACGATAAAAAATTAAATCTAAAAATACAAAGCCATTCTAAATCATACAGATATCATTGAAACATAAAATCATATTTTTCTGAACAATAAAAATATTTTTCATAATTAATCTTTATTTAAACTTCAATAAATCATAATAATTCAAAGAAAAATCAAAAATAATTATGAAACCAGTTGGAAAATGGATTGATGGGTACTACCTATATCAACAAGACGCATCTTCTTTTCGGTAGGCCATCACTTGAGAACTCCAAGGTTAAGCGTGCTTGACCTGGGGTAATTTAGGGATGGGTGACCTCCTTGGAAGTTTTCCTAGGAAGCATGTGAGTGAGGACAAAGCACACTGAAAAGACTCGTGTTTGTTGGTAGGTCCAGTCGTCATTCCAGAAAGCAGCCATAGTGACGTGGGGTGTCACAAATGTTATCAAAGCCTTGACCCAGTCGGAAGTGTGGCTGACGGGGACGTCGGGCCCGTAAGGGGGGGTGATTGTGACAGTCAGAATCCCGTGATCCGTAAAGGGAAAGACCGGGTAAGCTGTGCAATCCCACACCGCCTGGGGAAGGTCAAGTGTAATGATTCTAAGACTGTGTAGGTATGGGACTACACAGTTGAAGAGGGCTTAAATGGATTGATGGGTACTACCTATATCAGGAAGGTGCATCTTCTTTTTGGTAGCCCATCACTTGAGAACTCCATGGTTAAGTGTGCTTGGCCTAGAGTAATCTAGGGATGGGTGACCTCCTGGGAAGTTTTCCCAGGAAGTGTGCGAGTGAGGACAAAGCACGCTGGAAAGACTTGTCTTGGTTTGTAGGGCCAGTCGTCATTCCAGAAAGCAGCCATAGTGTAGAGTCCAAAAACTTTACTTAGCTAATTCTTTAGTAGTATTATATTATGTATAGTATTATCTTTGTAATTGTGGATTTTTGGTTCAGACCGGGAATTATTTGGACACTCATAGTAGTACTTATAGATTTTCTAAGTTTAACCTATAGTTTAAGAATATTAATGTTAACCTAAGGTTTGATTATATGACTGATATTAAGGATAATATTTATTATACTATAAGGTTTAGATAAGGACCAATAGGATTTTAAGCACATGTTATGAATGGGTGATTAAGGATTAAGTATTTTGAGGATTTAATTTAATAAGGGTAAAATTTTGAATGCTATAAGGTCAGTCAGCAGCTTTGAATACATTGAGGGCTTAGTGAAGGCTGTTTACTCCATTCAAACTTAGCTAAAAATGTGTAATTTCGTGTTTAATTAATCAGCGTGTGCCGATATATCGCAGCTATAGGGGGCGATATATCGCAGCACGTAGATACGGAAAACACGAGACGATGCACGACTCCCTCAGGCATACTGGCCCAGGCGATATATCGCCTACAGGGGGCGATATATCGCCTCCTTCAGTATGTTTTGAAAGTTTTTGAATTATTTTTCCATTCAGCCATTCAACCTCTTGATAAGTCCAGCATCTTTTTGAACGAATCTTCAGCCTCTGCTGAACGATTATTCAAATTATTTTCACCTAAAAAGCTATTATTTTTATTCAAGTAAAATCAAGATCCTTTCATTCCTAAACTCTATAAATAGGACCTAGTACCCAGCCATTATTCATCTTTTGCTCTAAGTTCAGAGGCTGCAAGTGCTAAGTGAGTGTGAGAGTGTAAACACCTTGTTTGGGGAAATTATAAGCTTGATCCTCATAAGCTTATCAAACACTTTGGGAAGTAAGGGTCTATAGTATTTCGGTTTGTGGTGTAGATTGGTCTTACAAGTTTTTAAGGTAACCCAAAACTCTAGTTCATTGGTTTTATGTTATTTTCTTTCTCATAGCCTTCTACTCAGTCTTCTAACCTCATTCTTATTTTGGTTAGGAAATCTAAGTTCTTGAGCACATAAGTTTCGGTAAGTATGTTTCTCAATGGTTTAGTCTTCCCATTCCTTTTCATCTCTTTTTCTTCATTAGACTCACTCTTTTTCATAATGGTTATTAGGAGTGTTCCAAAGTCCCAACGCTGTCCACATATCCCGGTAACTTTGGTAAGGAAAATAGGATAGAATCTATATGTTATATGCTTGTGTTATCTTATGTTTTATGTTATGAAATATGTTATAAAATATGTTATGAATATGTATGTTTGTAGGCTTAGGCATATGACCCATATGACTAACAAGACCCCAAATAGATTATGGGCATATGACCTACTTAGCTAGTAGGACCCCACTAATCTCATGGGCATATGACTTGTTTAGTCTATGGGACCCCAAGTAATAATGGCCATTATAGTATGTGTATGTAATAAGTGTTATGATATGTCTTTATGTTTATTATGAAATTTATGGATGTGAAGTATGTGTTAGATTTTTCCTTGCTGGGCATTAGACTCATTCCTTTTTGTTTAAATGTGCAGGAAAATAGCTATTAGTGGCGGTAAGGTTCGTGGATGCTTGGAGATTGTGTATCGATGGTGAATGGAGTCAAGGAGTTGAGAGTTCGATTTCGAGGATGTAGTCATTTGTTTATGGTCTTTATATGTATTTTCCGCACTTACTAGGTTATCCCTTTATTTTATAAATCATGTTATGTTTTGTTTTTCAAACAATGGGATCCCATATCCTTCTTGGTATTTATGTAACTAACCCTTATTTCTATAAGTTTTCTAATAAAATTATGGTATTTTCGCAAATGTAAGTTTTAGTAAGAAGTTGTATGTATAGTTTCGTTAATGGTCCAAGAGTCTAGAATAGTTGGGCCATTACACATAGTGACGTGGGGCGTCACAAAAATTGTGACAGAATCCCGTGATCTGTAAGGGGAAAGACCGGGTAAATTGTGCAATCCCACACCGCCTGGGGAAGGTCAAGTGTGACGATTCTAAGACTGTGTAGGTATGGGACTACACAGTTGAAGAAGGCTTAAATGGATTGATGGGTACTACCTATATCAACAAGATGCAACTTCTTTTCAGTAGGCCATCACTTGAGAACTCCAAGGATAAGCGTGCTTGACCTGGGGTAATTTAGGGATGGGTGACCTCCTGGGAAGTTTTCCTAGGAAGCATGTGAGTGAGGACAAAGCACACTGAAAAGACTCGTGCTGGTTTGTTGGGCCAGTCGTCATTCCAGAAAGCAACCATAGTGATGTGGGGCGTCACATGACCCTTTGTGTTGTATTTATTATGACCTGAACTAATAACTCGTTTTTAGTTTCTACTCTAACCAGTTTTATGTAAGAGACTGATTTGTTGGTATCATACATGTCTTTTCTGTAATCTCTGTTAGTTTATCATACATGCTTGTTTAATATCTATTGACAAATTTTAATTTTGTATTAATCTTTTAAGTATTGATTATATTCTTTAGGTTGGGGATCGAATTGGCAAGGAGCATTGCAAAGGTAATTTGCAAGAGGTACGGAATTTGTTCTTTTAACTCTTATTATTAATATCTTTAAAATGTTAGAGGAGTTTGAATATCTTAAATATTCATCCATAGAGAAGTAGGTTCTGAGATTAAAATTGTGTGCTGCGGTGATAACGGAAGGTTGAAAACTTGTGTGTATTAGAGAAGTAGGTTTTGGAAAATTTGTTTGTGTGCTGCGGTGATATAAGGAAGAAAACTTATTGTGTGTTGTTTGAATTTTTTGACTTGGTATTGATAGATGGTTAGGTAAGCTTTTATATGTATAGATTAGATTTTTCATTATATGTATAGATTAAATTTTTCATTTAGTCATATTGTTTTCATTATTTCCATATGTATAGATTAGATTTAATTGCCACAACCCAAGCTAAAATCTTGTCTTTGATCCAAACCCAATTAGTTAGTGGCTACCATTTTAGAATCTGATTTTTAAATTAAAAACAACACTAGAATCTCTTGAACTAGAGACTATTAAGAGAGGTGACACCCTTTTATGCACATTTAACAAAAGTAAGTTAAGAAAACAGAAGTAACAAGACCTTTTATTTGGAAACTAATTTCAACAAGCTTCCTTCAAAGTGTTCAATTCTAATGATCTTGCACAAATAGTTCCACTCTTAGAGTCTTAGTATACATAAAGCCTGTCAAAACAAAGTTAGCCATATTAACCATAATAAACCATACACATTAAGACCATTTTGCAAAAGAAAAAAATTGGGCTGAGTTCAATTTATAATTTATCATGTGTAATTATTTTAAGAATTCTGTTACTCCTCTTTTGAAAATAAAATGTCTACATGTGTTGAAGCTTTAATGAAAAAATCACACCTACTTTTGAAAATATAGGCACTCTAAAGTCTAAAGTATTTTGATTTATGTAGAAGAAAAGCAACAAAAATATCTTAAGATGTAAAGAAAATCTTGTAAATGTGGAAATTTCTCCTTGAGAATTCTATTCACGGATGAAGCTCTATACTACGAGACACCTTCACTAGGCGAGGGCCCTCGGCCACTTGCCCATCCGAACTTCACCCTCGCTATGCGAGGGTCCCCAACTGGTCGTCCGCACGCGCCCCGTTCCATCAGGCATCAAGCCTCGCCTAAACTCGGAGGAAGAATGGCAGCCTCGCTATGCGAGGGACCCTCGCTATGCGAGGGTGGGGGCTTTGTTGTGGCATCCGTGCTCCTAGCCTCGCGATGCTGCACCTGGAAGGAGGAGAGGCAGCCTCGCTATGTGAGGGTGCTACCTTGTTGCGACGCCCGTGCCATGCCCATACCTGAGGGAAAAGGGCAAGCCTCGCTATGCGTGGTATCCTCGCTATGCGAGGGTGTGGCCTTGCCACGGCGCTCTTGCTGCTAGCCTCGTGTCTATGCGATCCGCATAGGCCGGCCCTGAGCCTTGGCACCTTGACTTCTCAGGACATGCATGCGTTGAAGCCTCCTTGGCATAGGCACGAGATCACTTAGGGGAACCTTGTTGATATGCCAAACGAACATGGAGCATTGAACGGGAATTAATGAGGACAACCGAGTACAGAACACGTGCGCTAACACGGGGTGTACGGTTATGGAAAGAACAGAGGCACGACCCTATGATCTGCGTCTGAGGAGTAGTGGCGATACGGACCTGTACGAAGAGTGGTGGTACCGCTTGGACACCCCCGACCATACGCCAGAGCCGATAGTACTATGTCCTAGGCCACGACTCTGACACCATCAGGGTAGACACCACTACGCCCTGAGCCACTACATTATCAGAGTACCTATGTACGTCCCTGTGGTCCGGGACTTGTTTGTATCCAGGGCCAATAGAGCCCCCCTCCTATAAATAGACTCCGACCCCTCAGGCTAAGGGGTTGGAAAACTGAATGTAAAAACGAGACTTAAGAAATATATGTTTCTGGTATTCATGGTTGCCTAAGTTTTCTCCTGTTGTTTAGAGTTCTCTCTATCTGATTCATAGCTTCCTATAGTATAGAGATCGAAGTTTTCTAACCATCAATCGTTGACGAGTTCTTACCGTCAACAGTTTGGCGCCGTCTGTGGGAACGTAAGCACCAAGCTACTGTTCTGCCATTACTTCCGGCAGGGAGAAATGCCAAGACGTTCGAAGCGACTCAGGGAGCCTCAATAGGTGGAGGTCCACCTTACCAGAGTCCAGCTGAAGGCCTCCATGAAGGATCCACCTCCACCCCGGGACGTAGAGCCCCCAAGGGACCCTGAGGTTCACGAGAATGACAAGGAGGCCTCGTCACCGGCCATCCCACACGGTGAAAGTCCTCCAAGGACAACTACTGCACCACCCGGGAATGCCAACGAGTTCCCTCCTCCCAAACCACCACAAGTACCGAACTCCGGCTGGCAAGACCCGGGCCCCTCGACGCGTAGACGCGATAAGCAACCCCAGGTCCATTCCGTGAGCTCGAGTTCCAAATCTCGTTTCTATGAAGAGGAGATTCATGAACTGCACCGTAAAAACCAAAGACTAGAGACTACCCTAGAGAACATCCAGGAGGTGCTGAATGGCCTGTTGCAAGGTAAGTCGAACATGACCCTACCCAATAGGAAAGAGAAGGGTCGGGAAACCACTGTCTCAGTAGACGACGGGAGGACTAGACACTCCACCAGCAACACCCCCAGGGAGAAGCCGCAGGAGCGTCCCGGACCGTCGAGGCCACCCTAGGGGCCAAGGCAAGGGAACAATGGCGGCTCTCGCAACGACATCGAGGTCACCTCAAAGAGGACGCCCGCGGATCTATGAGAGGAGCTTAACAAGAAGAGGGCGGATAAGAGGACTACCCCTCCTACTGTTCCCCGGGACGGCGAAGGAAAGGAAGGTGTCGACCCGTCCATGTTGAGAGACTCCCTGAGGAAGAAGAGGCAAGACCTCGATACAGAGATGAAGAGCCTGCGGAGTAAGATTGTTACCGCGTCTGGAGGGCAAAGCCTTGAGGAGGAGTTCGACTATGAATCACCCTTCACCAAAGAGATCCAAGCCATCCGACTCCCAGCCAACTTTAAGGAGCCTCATATGACCCCGTATGAAGGAAGCACCGACCCCAAGTACCACCTAGACGCATTCAATGACTTGATGAAATTAAGAGGGATAAGTAGCGGGGCTAGATGCCACTGTTTCGCAGTCACGCTGAAAGGACCCGCATACAAATGGTTTAAGAGACTTCGGCCGGGATCCGTCAGGTCTTGGCAACAGTTTTGAGATGAGTTTCTCCAACAACATCATGTCGTGCGTGATTATACTATGCCGTGCACCAGCCTCGCCAATGTAAAACAGGGCGAAAATGAGAGTCTAAAAAGCTACATTCACAGGTTCAACATGGAAGCAGCCAAAGTGGGGAGCTTGACCCGCAGAGAGTTAAAAATGGCTATCACTGCCGGGGTTCTTCCGGGGAGCAAATTGTGGGATAATATGCTCAAAAGGGAAGTCACAGACCTAGATGACTTCTATGAGAGAGCGCAGAAGTATATTCGTGTAGAAGATGGCCACGCGAACTTATAGGCGGGAAAGTGTGAGTCCCCTGCAAAGCCCCCGACTAACGAAGGGTCGAATGGTGCAAAGAAGAAGAGGGCGTACGAAAGCCCAAGCGGGGAAGCGACCCTAGGAAAACGGCTTATACCTTCTATACAGACCTGACAGATACAAGGGAGCATATCTACATCACCAACGAGAAGCGGGTTCCCTTCAAGAAGCCCCCACCAATGAGGAAGGATCGGTCCCAGAGGGATCCCAATAGGTACTGCCAATACCACAAGGATATTGGTCACACCACAGCAGAATGTATCCATTTGAAAGAAGAAATTGAGGAACTCATCCGCAGGGGGCACCTAGGCCGGTATGTCAGGAGGGAAAGGCTGAAATCGAAGGACAAACCAGTGCTATCTAAGACGCATAGAGAAGCTCCAGAGATTCAGGGAGCAGTGAGAACTATTTTCGGAGGTCCAGGGCTTGGGGGAGACTCCCGGAAAGGATGAGATCGGTATGCTAGAGAAGCTAGGCGAAGTCCACCACCCTGTGTTATGAGTTTGGAACAACGACCCCCGAAAAGCTTCAAGGGAGAAAATGACTCGATCACTTTCAATGAGGAGGACGCGCGGGGGTACACTTCCCCCACAATGATCCGCTGGTGTTGACAGTTCAGTTGGTCAACCGGCGGGTGCATCGAGTCCTCGTAGACAATGGAAGTTCCGTAGATATCTTATATCGCCCCGCCTTGGAGAAGATGGGTTTGGGCATCAGGCACTTGAAGCCTTGTCAATCCTCCCTATGCGGGTTCGCAGGGGACTCGATACAACCTTTAGTGATGATCGAATTAGCCCTCACTATGGGAGAACAACCCCGACAAACCATGATCATAGCAAACTTCGTCGTAGAAGATTGTGCCTCTGCTTTCAATGCGGTATTGGGGAGACCATCCCTCAGAGAATTGAAAGCAATCACTTCGATATACCACCTCACCGTCAAGTTCCCAACTCCTGGTGGGGTAGCGAGTATGAAGGGAGAACAAAGAGAGGCGAGGGAGTGTTATAACACCTCCCTTCACACATCTGCGAAGCCATCAGAACCAACGGCGATGGTGGTGCATGGAGGTACAGACCCACAGGGACGAGACCCCAGAATCGTGAAGGGCCCAATCGGGTGAGACTAGCAGTAAGGCTCCCACGCCTGATGCAGGTAGAAGCTGTGTTTGGTTTGTTGCAGGTTATGCTATTTTAGTAGACGAGAATCAAAGAGGTTACCTAGATAACCTCCCAAGTAGATGTAAGCCTTTTATCTATTTATATATCGTTGTAATCTGACTACTATGAATGAAACTGTTTTCCACTTCGTATGTTACTTACTTCTTTGTGCAAGCATCAACTGAAGTCCCCGCCAAGATAAATCTCACCAGGTACTTGGGGGGTAGGACGACAAAAGTAAAAAAAAAAAAAATCTCTTATATTCAAAAGGATTAGCTACCCTTATGAATATCAAGGGAGCAGTTAAAAAAGAATAACCTTTAACGAAAGGCCGACACCCCAAGAGGTGAGGCTGTAAGGAGGGAATCACCCGATAAGTCTAGATCGGCCATTAAGCCGGCTAGCCCAAAAAGGGTCTTACAAGGGACCCTTGGAAAAAAATAGTACTATGTATAAGGACGAGAGGGACGCTTCTCGCAAAAAAGTAATAAGCGCGCACAAAGAACATAAAAGGACCACAACAGCCCAATGGGTTAACGTGTCCTTACAAGTATAATCAAGGTGCACCAGAAAGATTATCTTCATCAAATCAAAGAAAAGCATATAGCCCACGAACAACAGTAAGAGGGACTTGCCAGAGCCCCTTAAATTTGATAAAAATAAAAAACAAAAAGAGAAGAAGTGGTGCAAGGGATCACACACCCAAGGCATACACAGACTGAGTACAAGGGGACCTACAAATCTCCACCTCGACCCTGCCACTCAGAAATCCTCTCGACGGCATAGTCCCCAAAAGAAGATAAGTCAACAGTGGGATTAGTCCTCCAGACAACATGCAACGTTTTATCGATTATGCGATCCTCAACGGTCATAAGCTCAGCTTCGAGCACAGCGATCCTCCCGTTCAGAGTTTGGACAGTAGCCTCCAGCTGAATGTTGGCATGAGAGGTTGATGCAGCCCGGGCCAAGGCGGTATCCCTCTGGCATACCGCCTCGGCCAATTGACTTGACAAGGTATCCTTTGCAGTTTGAGCCACCGATAGGTTCCCCAGTGCCTCCTCAAGCTCGTGTTGCAACCGTTGGGTTGATGAAGAGTGGGAGGCAAGCAGTCGATGGTTCAAAATGGAAGCCTGTGTGAGGGCAAGAATATAAAGCAAAGCCTCAAGGGTTAGATGATATGCCAGAAATAATATAAAATGTATATATGGCCAGCACAAATGAATAAACCAAGTATCGCAACAATTACCTGCAGGGAGGCTCGCATGTAGGCGCTCTCTAGCTGAGCCTCAGGGACATCGTGTAGCGTCCCCCATTCACCTTTGGGAAAGTTTCCTAAGTGATGGGTCATGGCTTCCCCATATTGGCTTGCCAGAGGATGATCTCCAGGAATAGAAACATGAGCTAGGCCGGGAGAGGCGTGAGTACCTGCCGAGGCCCTCTTTGGCAAGGAGGGGGACCGGGAAGGCCCCGACCCATCTGCAGTAGTGCGGGGGGCAGAAGAGTGTGGAGTCGCTTCCTGGGGTAAAGAGACGCCTGTGGAGGCCCACCTAGGAGGCCCCCTCAAGGGTGAAGGAACCCCATCAAAAGAAGGAATGACAAAATTCCTTCTAGGCACAGAGGGGCAAGGGGCAGAGGCATCGAAGGCAAACTCGTCGCCAGGCGTTAAAGGCGACATCCGAGAGGTAGCATCGCCAATGTGACTGTCATCGGCTATACCCTTAGCCCTGCCAGCAACAGAGTACAAACAGAAGTAGTTTTCAGACACCACAGTCTCCTCAACGTCCATATGGTCACCCAGGGAGTAGACATAGTCCCTATCAGCCGCTTCATCATAATTCCTTTCATCATGAACATATACCCACAGACTCTCAAGTACGGGTGCCCCTGGGGGTAAATCAACAGAGCCGGGTGACGCGGGGCGCGGATCCTCAGATTCAGGGGAGATGGAGCATAAGGTAACTTTCTGGTCCGGGGTCAGTAGCCCGCACAAGTGGAGATTGCTCTCTGTGAAAAGGGCGCTGGCTTGTTTGCATGCCTTCGGCATAGCCAGGATTTGTATTACCCGGTCATGAGCCGCCCGTTTCAAGTTGGGACCAACGACCCCCAAGAGACCTGCCATCAATTGAAAGAAAATAACCACAGTTACAAGGACTATAAAAAAAATAAAAAGAGAGGTCGAATAATAAGATAAATTCCTGGTATATGGGATCAAGGTGAGGATAGCCTTACGTGGGGTGTTGAAGCTAGAATATCGGGTCTGCCCACTGTAAGTATAGAAGTAGTCTGATTTCCACGCCCCCCTATTGGAAATAGATCCCTCCAAGAGGGAACTCCCTTTAAGGGCCGCGGCTTTCTGGAGTTGGTAGAACCCGGGGGCCGACGTATTCTCCCTCAGGGTAAAGAAATAATGAACCTCACTTGTTGAAGGCCCCCTAGAGTACACCTGATGGTTCAACACATACAAACAGCTGAGCATCACCCAAGATTGGCCATGCATGTCAAGCAAGAGAAGTGGAGAGAGTCTACAAACACACTTAAAAGTGTACTTATAGACTCGGGGGGAAGTGTAAATGTGGAAATTGCTCCTTGAGAATTCTATTCACGGATGAAGCTCTATACTACGAGACACCTTCACTAGGCGAGGGCCCTCGGCCACTTGCCCATCCGAACTTCACCCTCGCTATGCGAGGGTCCCCAACTGGTCGTCCGCACGCGCCCCGTTCCATCAGGCATCAAGCCTCGCCTACACTCGGAGGAAGAATGGCAGCCTCGCTATGCGAGGGTGGGGGCTTTGTTGTGGCATCCATGCTCCTAGCCTCGCGACGCTGCACCTGGAAGGAGGAGAGGCAGCCTCGCTATGCGAAGGACCCTCGCTATGCGAGGGTGCTACCTTGTTGCGACGCCCATGCCATGCCCATACCTGAGGGAAAAGGGCCAGCCTCGCTATGCGAGGGTGTGGCCTTGCCACGACGCTCTTGCTGCTAGCCTCGTGTCTATGCGATCCGCATAGGCCGGCCCTGACCCTTGGCACCTTGACTTCTCAGGACATGCATACGTTGAAGCCTCCTTGGCATAGGCACAAGATCACTTAGGGGAACCTTGTTGATATGCCAAACGAACATGGAGCATTGAACGGGAATTGATGAGGACAACCGAGTACAGAACACGTGCGCTAACACGGGGTGTACGGTTATGGAAAGAACAGAGGCACGACCCTATGATCTGCGTCTGAGGAGTAGTGGCGGTACGGACCTGTACGAAGAGTGGTGGTACCGCTTGGACACCCCTGACCATACGCCAGAGCCGACAGTACTATGTCCTAGGCCACGACTCTGACACCATCAGGGTAGACACCACTACGCCCTGAGCCACTACATTATCAGAGTACCTATGTACGTTCCTGTAGTCTGGGACTTGTTTGTATCCAGGGCCAATAGAGCCCCCCTCCTATAAATAGACTCCGACCCCTCAGGCTAAGGGGTTGGAAAACTGAATGTAAAAACGAGACTTAAGAAATATATGTTTCTAGTATTCATGGTTGCCTAAGTTTTCTCCTGTTGTTTAGAGTTCTCTCTATCTGATTCATAGCTTCCTATAGTATAGAGATCGAAGTTTTCTAACCATCAAGCGTTGACGAGTTCTTACCTTCAACAAATCTCAATTAATTAAAGAATATACATTGGTTAATTAAAGTGTGGTGAAGCTGGATCAAAAGAAAATACAGAGAATTAAATTTACAAATTATACATGAAGAACAAATACCTCAATTAATCAATCGGAGTAGCTGTTTGGATGGTAAATGCAAGCTTAGAAAAATTAATTACATTGGCAATATGTTTCCATGTCTATATATATAAATCCTATAGCTAGCTGTATATTTCTTTTTTGATAATCAATCAAAATTCTTAAAAGTTTTCCTCTCTAAGCTCCTGCAAAACCAAGTCACAACCCTGTTCGACAAAAAGGAATGGTAGCTTTGCAATTAGCAAACTAACATAGAAACCAAAACAAGATAAATAAAATAACCAGCCATAAGAATGTTCACAGTGTAGGGATTCTAAAAGAAAATAAAATAAAATGCAGTTAAACGAGTTATCTATTGGTTTCACTGGCCAAATTCAAAATTGCAGCTAGATGAAACTAATTAGCATATTAAGCTTCAATCTTGCTATTGAAGAGTTATCCTTTCCAATTTGGGTGGCTAGACGTTGAACTTATGATCCTATGACCATTAAAATCCAAGAATTTTATAAAAATAAAAAATTGATCGTTCTGTTTTATAGCTCAGTAAGTTAGAATAGTCTCAGAAACAGACTTAATGAATCAATACACAGAACAAACTAAGAGCACCATAAGGCATTTAAACGAGCTCAAAAGATGGTAAACTTGCTTAAAATTTCTTAGGGGTAATCAGGGAATCCGCATCTTAATAACTTTAGTATATTTTTCCTTCTTATATATATTTCCTTTTATTCTAGGTCAAGAGAGGCTGCCTTATCAATAATCAAAACATAGCAAATGTAACTCTCTTATTTGGACAGGTTTCAAAGTTAGACTGAAACCAAATAAATTTAGGATGTTTATAACTAAGTTAGAGGTAACAAATAAAACCACTAACTAGATGAATGAATAGCACTAAGAAGAAACAGAAGAAAGGTTAGTCATAATATACCACAGATAGTACCTAGTCTCAATAGCACCATAAACTAGCAACCTGTCTTTCCAGACTTGTACAAGAATCCCAAAACACAACACTCAGCACAAACACTCAACATTTTGCTACTTTTCCCAGATCCCCATCCAAAGAACTAAAAAATAGAGAGGATAACTCCAAATAAATTATAATTTTAATCTCATATAATGGCATGGAAGCCAGCTACTAATATATTCAAGAAAAATTATTTATTTGCTATAATTTTTCTTGAATATATTACACATTTTTATTTTTATATATAGGACTAAGTTAAATGTACTCGATTAAGATTTATAGAGGAGTTTCAACTCAAAACTAATTCACAATAAACAGAGTAATATATAGTCTAACATTTATTTGATGTAAGACACTTTGTTTATAGTTTTATCTAGCATAAAAAATTGAAAAACAATGTTCAAAAAGGTGAATTTAACTATTATCCTCAAATTATACGATTATGCAGACTCAAGATGAAGAGAATAACATTACACATTGGGAGGATCACTCAGATTGAGTATGGTTCAGCCATCATTCATCAATTGACTTTTCTCTAATAAGAATCTGAATAACAGCTTTATTGAAACATAAATCTCAACAGAATAATGATACCGCAATATCTGACAAGTATAGATGCATAAATAATCAAATATAAAAACATAATTTTAGAGAGCCAATGCTGTTATAAATCAAAAAGAACAATCCAAGAAAGATTTGAGAAAACACATGAACATCCTGAGTTAAGTGGAACGCACAGAGCTCTGTACACAGAAGCACTGAAACCCTCTCCAACTTCTTCATATATATTAATAATCATTTGCATCAAGCTAGAATCTCTTCTCTGAAATATAATCCATGCTTTATTCTATATAACACTGTTAAGACCCACTTTGCTCCTATATTTCCCAGAGAACATAAAGACGATGTATTCCAAGGAATCAATTATACATTTATATCCAATAACATTAAATTTTCATCGGGTAATTGAACCAGCACTAAACACAATCAGAAAAGGTATGAGACCATAAAGAAATCCCAAACACTCTACAGGGAACTAGAACAAATTTGTAAATTGGAATTAAGTAATTAACTCCACTCTAGAATCTTCAGCAAAAGTGATCATTTAACTCTGAACTAGCAACTCTGCCCCTGAATGAAATTCAATAAAGCTTTAAAATTCAATAACCCAAATATGTGTCAAAGCTAACTGTTGTTAATATGTGTAATAGCAAGATCTCCAAGTTAGAAGAAGAGCAACATAATATGAAGCTCAAAATGACTGAAATGATGAATCTACTTAAAGAACACTTGGTGGTATTTCTATCTTGCACTTATTAATCTTAGATTTCTTTTCTTCCAATAAAACTTATCTTGGTTTTATATTTAGGTTGGTGGTAAAGTGACACCAAGCGAAGGACAGTCTCGCAATGTACCGCAGCCAAATAATATTCAGTCCCCTAAGGTAAATTATAAAAGTTGTTATTGTTTTAAATTTTCATTTTAGAAGAACAATTATAGAAACTAATATATTGTCTTTAAAATAAATTTGGTAGAGTATTGCACTAGAAAAAAGACATAACTTTACAGAAGGGAAGAATGCTTGCTACTTGCTTGACTGGGCAGATGCAATTGTTGCTGAAGGTCGTTGGGATTCTAGTGATCCAAAGATAACAGTACATGGAAAGCCTCTTGGACCAGACTTTATGCGAGTATGGGTTGATGTTGCTATTGTACCAGAATCTTACTTATTTCGTCCTAATCATGCGATGCTTACAATACAAGAAGCAGTTGGTTCCACAGTTGCATGTCCTTCTAAAAAAGTTATTCCAAGAGGTACATTTTCATACTCAAAAAATAACTAATGTCTTATAATTTAGTGTTTGGTTTCTTTGTTTGCTTTGGTGTAGTTATGAATCTATTATTTTGTATGTGGTGTCCTTTCTTGGATATAATTTCCATAGCATTTTTCTTGAAGTAATTTGTGATGCTAGATAATAACAATAAAATATTTCTTTGTTTATTTTGCAGATATGACAAGCGAAGTATAAAAGGATACTTAAGACTCCTTGAAAGTAGTAACTTTGTTTATTTCTTTGTGTTGAAAGTAGTAACATTTAGACTCCTTTAATACTTAAAGAATATTTTGTTGTTAATGATAGTGTTGAATGTTTTAAACTAAATTGTGGATTGTTAATTCAATGTAGAATGTTCTTACTTTTTGTTATTTGAAAATCAAGTTCATTTGATGATGCTAGTATATATTAGAAAGCTAATTTTAATTATATAAAAAAATTAAATTATAATAGAATAAATTAGTGTTATATAAATAAAATATATAATGAGAATTTAAATATATCTAAATATAACAATAATACGAAAATTGAGTTATAATATATATTACAATAACACTTTTTATGCAAAGAATTATGTTATGCAAACTTCATTATATAACACAAATAATGTGTTATACTAAAGTGTAGTATAACACAAAAAATGTCTTATAGTAAAGTGTAGTATAACACAAAAAAAGTGTTATACTAAAGTGTAGTATAACACAAAAAAAGTGTTATACTAAAGTGTAGTATAACACAAAAAAAGTGTTATATAATCGACTATAAATAACATAATTCAACACTTATCTATATATTAAAATAACACAGAAATTGTGTTATCATTGACAGTACAATAACACATCTGTATAACACAGATAAAGTGTTATGTAAAGTACCTTGACCTACGATAACATAGTCTGTCTTAACACATCAAAAAGTGTTATCGTATGTTTTGATAACACATTTTCGGTGTTATTAAAAGCATTTTTTCTTGTAGTGGGTTGCCCTTCCATTCTATCCGCCCCAAGTGGTTCCTTGACTGGGCATCATAAAAAAAGGGGTCCAACATCGACAAACCATGCCCTTCGACGATTGTGGAAGCCCTTACTAAGAACTGAAGTCTAAGATTGTCTCCGTCGAAGGAGAGGGCAGCCCAACAGGAAAAGGAGGCTCATGGTGGTACATCCACGGACTCAACCTACATCACAAGGGATGGTGAAGGGTCGGCTGCTGCTCAGTCAAAGCCAGACCACTCTGCAGTGTCTCAGACCGTGGTGAGCTCGTGTCTAGCAACGAGGATTACTACTTTGGGTGATGCAACTCAGTGCCCAAGAAAAAAGGTTGAAATGGTACCCCATTATCCTTCCTCATTGTACAACTCGATACTTGTTATTGCCCATAATAGTACCATGCAAAAGACTAATAGCCAACACGTGACCAATTCAGATGGGTTGAATACCATTCCTGAGGAGGCAAAAGCCCAATTTCTAAGAAAATTCTTTGGACTGAATCAGTTACCATACCATGGCCATCAAATGATTGTTGGGCCGAAGATTTTAAGATTTATTTGGTCCAAGAGACCATTAATAAGTACTGGCCCACACAGTCCCTTTTCAAGCCCCCATTAGTCTTTGATGACTTATTGGACCACTCACAAGAACCCCTAAGGAATAGGAAGTTGGCTGGGCCCATTACCCCTTTGTCACATTTTGGTATGTCCCTAGAAATGACAAGAGGTAGTCTATCTTCACCCATCACCAACGTGAGTCTTAAGCCACTCGTCAGCCCAACATAATTCTCTTCACCATCTTTGAACAATGTTTCGGTCTTGCCAGTCCAAGTTCAGTGCTTCACTATAGGCTCCAAGGAGACCACACCAAGCAATCAAGTACCACATGCGATAGTGGGTACACTACAAGAAAAAATGCTTTTAATAACACCAAAAATGTGTTATCAAAACCTACGATAACACTTTCTGATGTGTTAAGACAAACTATGTTATCGTAGGTCAGGGTACTTTGCATAACACTTTATCAGTGTTATACAGATGTGTATTGTACTGTCAACGATAACACAATTTCTGTGTTATTTTAATATATAGATAAGTCTTGAATTATGTTATTTATAGTCGATACTATAACACTTTTTTTGTGTTATACTACACTTTAGTATAACACTTTTTTTGTGTTATACTACACTTTACTATAACACATTTTTTGTGTTATGTAATGAAGTTTTCATAACATAATTTTTTGCATAAAAAGTGTTATTGTAATATATATTATAACTCAATTTTCGTATTATTGTTATATTTAGATATATTTAAATTCTCATTATATATTTTATTTATATTACACTAATTTATTCTATTATATTTTAATTTTTTTTATATAATTAAAATTAGCTTTCTAATATATACTAGCATCATCAAATGAACTTGATTTTCAAATAACAAAAAGGAAGAACATTCTACATTGAATTAACAATCCACAATTTAGTTTAAGACATTCAACATTGTCATTAACAACAAAATATTCTTTAAGTATTCAAGGAGTCTAAAAGTTACTACTTTCAACACAAAGAAATCAACAAAGTTACTACTTTCAAGGAGTCTTAAGTATCCTTTCATACTTCGCTTGTCATATCTGCAAAATAAACAAAGAAATATTTTATTGTTATTATCTAGCATCACAAATTACTTCTAGAAAAATGCTATGGAAATTATATCCAAGAACGAACACCACATACAAAATAATAGATTCACAACAACACCAAAGCAAACAAAGAAACCAAACACGAAATTATAAGACATTAGTTATTTTTTGAGTATTAAAATGTACCTCTTGGAATAAATTTTTTAGAAGGCCATGCAACTGTGGAGCCAACTGCTTCTTGTATTGTAAGCATCGCATGATTAGGACGAAATAAGTAAGACTCTGGTACAATAGCAACATCAACCCATACTCGCATAAAGTCTGGTCCAAGATGCTTTCCATGTACAATTATATTTGGATCACTAGAATCCCAACGACCTTCAGCAACAATTGCATCTGCCCAGTCAAGCAAGTAGCAAGCATTCTTCCCTTCTGTAATGTTATGTCTTTTTTCTAGTGCAATACTCTACCAAAGAATCTTCGTGTGAAAGTTGATGTCTTAGATTGTGACATTTGTTGCATGGACAAATAATCTTGGCTGGAAATCCAAGATTCGTCATGGCTGTCTCAACAAACTCTCTAGCTTTTTTCTCATATTCCATCGTTACTCTACAATTTTAGAGCATACATCAATAATCAAGCACTAACACATAAACTTATATCCAAAATAATCTATATGATTTTGGTTACTAACCTGTTAAGATGGATCCAACTTTTATCCATCTCCAATGAATTTGTATTTGATGTTGTTCTGTTACTAAAATCTTGTTTTTTGTCTAGGTTTAACAATTGTTAGACAAGACAATCACATTATTTGCGGTTGTAATATCAGGGTCATGACAAGGTCATTCACACACATGCTTTTAAAAGAAAACATGCCTTGGTTGAATTTCAGTATATTTGGGTTATTGAAGTTTAAAGCTTTATTGAATTTCATTCAAGGGCAGAGTTGCTTGTTCAGAGTTAAATGATCACTTTTGTTGAAGATTCTAGAGTGGAGTTAATTACTTAATTCCAATTTACAAATTTGTTCTAGTTCCCTGTAGAGTGTTTGGGATTTCTTTATGGTCTCGTACCTTTTCTGATTGTTAACGGATATAAATTTATAATTGATTCCAAATTTGTGGTTTATAGATCATTAATAGTTCTCAGTTTGATTGTATAACCGTGTATGGTGAGTTGTGTTCAGAATAAGTGGTAAACATTTCTAGAAGAACAGGGTTATTTTAGATTTAGAGAGAGAATTAAGACAGAAAATAAAATAGAACTTTAGAGAGAAATAGAATAATAACAGAGAAGGTGAACATTTAAAGAGAATCAAGAGAGGAAGAAATCAGCAATTCATTCATTTCTTACTAGTGTCAAAAATAGTGGCAGAGCAAATTCCTCTTTGTAGTAGGGGTAAACTAGGAAATATAAATTATAATAGGCAGAATAAAAATAATTATAAAATATTGTTGAAAAAATTAAATTTTTATGGGGACAAAACATATTTTTAACTAAAGTTTACTTGTAAATTATTAATCAAAAATTTAGGTGGGGCCTTGCTCCCCCTGGTCAAAAGCACTATCGGCCTAGTTATAGATAGGAAAATAAACTAAACTAGCAATTATAAAAACAGAACCAACGCATTCTATCACTGGAACCGAAATAATGATTGGAAAAAAGTACCAACTGATGATGTGATATTCCACAATCAGTACTGGTAAGTGCTCATGTTCCCTCTTGCATACTTGCACAATGTAAAACTACTTGAATCCCTGGTATCATTACTCAAATCGTTTAAAATACCTTCTGGTTCGAAATAGCATTTTGTACTAGTCTGATTGTTTAATTTCATCGAGTATTTAGGAGTACTGAAATATGTTTATGCCATGATTAATAAGTACTGTTTCATGGGTCATAAAACATTAAAACTTTGGCTGTTAATCAGGGCAAGCAACATGGGGAGGAGGCATTATTCTTGAATATATTAGTAGCTGGCTTCCATGCCATTATATGAGATTAAAATTATAATTTTTTTGGAGTTATCCTCTTTATTTTATTAGTTCTTTGGATGGGGACCTGGGAAAAGTAGCAAAATGTTGAGTGTTTGTGCTGAGTGTTGTGTTTTGGGATTCTTGTACAAGTCTGGAAAGACAGGTTGCTAGTTTATGGTGCTATTGAGACTAGGTACTATCTGTAATATATTATGACTAACCTTTCTTCTGTTTCTTCTTAGTGCTATTGATTCATCTAGTTAGTGGTTTTATTTGTTAACTCTAACTTAGTTATAAACATCCTAAATTTATTTGGTTTCAGTCTAACTTTGAAACCTGTCCAAATAAGAGAGTTACATTTGCTATGTTTTGATTATTGATAAGGCAGCCTCTCTTGATAAATACAACCTAGAATAAAAGGAAATATATATAAGAAGGGAAAATATACTGAAGTTATTAAGATGCGGATTCCCTGATTACCCCTAAGAAATTTTAAGCAAGTTTACCATCTTTTGAGCTCGTTTAAATGCCTTATGGTGCTCTTAGTTTGTTCTGTTTATTGATTCACTAAGTCTGTTTCTGAGAATATTCTGACTTACTGAGCTGTAAAACAGAACGATCGAATTTTTATTTTTATAAAATTCTTGGATTTTAATGGTCATAGGATCATAAGTTCAACATCTAGCCACCCAAATTGGAAGGGATAACTCTTCAATAGCAAGATTGAAGCTTAATATGCTAATTAGTTTCATCTAGCTGCATTTTGAATTTGGCCAGTGAAACCAATAGATAACTCGTTTAACTGCATTTTATTTTATTTTCTTTCAGAATCCCTACACTGAACATTCTTATGGCTGGTTATTTTATTTATCTTGTTTTGGTTTCTATGTTAGTTTGCTAATTGCAAAGCTACCGTTCCTTTTTGTCGAACAGGGTTGTGACTTGCTAATTGCATTCTTGTTCAAGCTGCCATGTTTTGATTATTAGTTGTGCTTTAATTGATCATTGAAACTGTGTTGATGTTAAATTAATGGCTGATTGTTAATAATGGAATCCAACATTCCATATGTAAAAATCTTGATTTTGTAAGAAAATGGTTAGGAGCTGACTTCTAGTGGGTTAAACGAGTTATGGGTCAAACTAATTATGAATTTTCTTGTATTTTATCTTGCATTTTAGGATGTATAGATGTCCATAATGTGCAAAAATGTGCAAGAAGGTTTTGAATTGACCAAGCAATAGTCTTTGCAAAATTTGTGTGTAGTCTGGGATAAGCATTTAAAAAATGAGGTAAATGGCTGATTTTGGACAATTATTTCAGTGGAAAAATCATTGCATTTTTGGATGATTTTTGGAGAATACATTATTTTAATATTTAAGAATCAAATGGCCAAATTTCAAAGGAGAATTTTAAAAGAGCTGTGAGTTATGAATTTTCAAAATTTGATAAAAATTTATGAGAATTTACCATAGTTTCTGGATAGCCAACTTTGAGTATCCGTTTTACCAAGTAAAAATGCCTAAAATGATTTTATCTTTGGTGTGAGTGTTTTTTACATAGCCTATTATGGTCCTAAAATTTTTTGGACCAAATTAATGAACCAAATAGATTTTATAAAGTCTCAAAATTTGTTAAAAAGATTGACCTATTCCTAGACAGCCTTAAAGTAAGATTTTTTAAAATAAATGTCACTAAGTAAAAATAATTATTTTTGTGTAAAATTTTACAAGAAACTGGTTGATATAGCCAAGGTTAATTCTGTGAAGTTTGAGAATTTTTGGAGATGTAGTTTTCCAATTATAATTTTCAAACTAATCCAGTTATAACTTAGGACTTATAAAGTTTATACTTAGAGAAACATATGAGGATTTTTCTAAGTATTTAACTAAGAAAGCTACAAATTTATATTGGTAATGGTAAAATTCACTTTAGCACACCAAATGATTATTAAGATTAATTAGATATTAAAGGGGTAATATTTTAGTAACTCACTGTTTTATTTAAGAGAAAATTTAAAAAAGGTCCAATACCCTAACTTTTAGAGTGCCTATATTTTCAAAAGTAGGTGTGATTTTTTCATTAAAGCTTCAGCACATGTAGACATTTTACTTTTTTAAGGAAAATGGTTTTGGTATATGTATAGTTTGTCTTTTAATTTGAGCATTGTTTTCTCAATCAGATAATTATCACCTCTTAACAGAATTATAATGTTTTTTTACTGTCTACGGTTTGTTATGGTTGATATTCTTATTCATTGCTCACTTTGTTTTGACAGACTGTATTATGTATATCTAAGTATGTTTGCGAAATTATAAGCCTACATTATTTGTATCAATGAATTTGTAGCAAAGAAGATTGTTTTGTGTAGCAAAGTACTTCAACCCCATTCTGAATTTGTTCGGTCATATTTTACTCTTAGGTGGCTAATAACTTTACCATTTTCAGGAGCTCTGGGAAGAAAACTAGAGTGCTTCTGTTAGTCTTCAGGTTTTAGAAATTACTGATGTTTTCCACAATGGCTGCTTCCCATAGTATTGCTACAGACTATGGAAAACTTGATTGATTCTAATTTGCTATCTTGAGAACTAAAGAAAGCATAAAGAGATGATAAATTGTGTAGCTGGGTTTATAGCTATATGATCTAAAATAGCATGAATATGTAGTTTTAATATAATAACTGTAATCATAAAGATTTATATATGATCTAATGCTTTAATATATTTGTATGTAGTTGTCTAGTGGATTAATTAGAGAAAATATTATCAAAAAAAGTTAAGTATAGTTATTTTCTTCTAATTGTTTCTGTATAATCATTCTAATTTCAGAAAATTGAGGATGGGACTTGAGAAGCTAGCTTGCAAGTTATGATTAAACGAGTTTCAAGTATGGTTCATAGTCTCTCTGTTTGTTTCTTCTTGGCTGGTTGTTTATCGAATACATTTTAGCGCCCCCTACTGTTTAAAAGGTTCACTTTCATGAAGAATAATAATAGTAGGTTATTTTTTTTGGCTTCAACTGTCCACTGATGTTTTTATTTTCATGTCATTTTATAGAAAGAACTAAATCAATAGTTTATTGGCAATAGGGATGGAGGAACTATCAATTTTTTTTAACAAGAGAAGGTAATATTCTGGTAGGAAACTAATTTACTATCATGAGATATTGTTTCTTTTTTCTATTGTTTTGAAAGCAGATTTTTTAAATGGATTTGGTTAAGAATTAGCCTTAATATTAGTACTAATTGGAATTGTTTTAGTGGGACACTCTAAATTCCAATGAATAATCATTCCAAAAGCCTTGCTTTAATTTATGCATCACGTGTAGGACAAATCATGATGACTAATTATATATATGCTATAATGATAACCAGATGCTATAGTGAATCAATGATAAGATCATCTCAGTGATTCATTCATTCTAAAGTTTATATATTCTCTTTTTCTTTTTTTACCTATTAAAATTCATTCCTTATTGCTCAAATGGTTTTGATTGTTCTAGTGCTGAGATTTTTAATTGTATGTTATAGCAGTTACTTGATTTTCTAGTACGATGATTCTTAGTCCCACTAAAGATTTCTTGGTCTAAATCTATTACTAATTTCTAGTACTTTAGTTTCATTAAGCTTTCAAGAGATTCTAGTGTTGTTTTTAATTTAAAAATCAGATTCTAAAATGGTAGCCACTAACTAATTGGGTTTGGATCAAAGACAAGATTTTAGCTTGGGTTGTGGCAATTAAATCTAATCTATACATATGGAAATAATGAAAACAATATGACTAAATGAAAAATTTAATCTATACATATAATGAAAAATCTAATCTATACATATAAAAGATTACCTAACCATCTATCAATACCAAGTCAAAAAATTCAAACAACACACAATAAGTTTTCTTCCTTATATCACCGCAGCACACTAACAAATTTTCCAGAACCTACTTCTCTAATACACACAAGTTTTCAACCTTCCGTTATCACCGCAGCACATAATTTTAATCTCAGAACCTACTTCTCTGTGGATGAATATTTAAGATATTCAAACTCCTCTAACATTTTAAAGATATTAATAATAAGAGTTAAAAGAACAAATTCCGTACCTCTTGCAAATTACCTTTGCAATGCTCCTTGCCAATTCGATCCCCAACCTAAAGAATATAATCAATACTTAAAAGATTAATACAAAATTAAAATTTGTCAATAGATATTAAACAAGCATGTATGATAAACTAACAAACTAAACAACATGGCAAGCAAGCTCAAACAACCAAAAATAAAAGTTGGAATATGACCAATCAGAATAAGGCTTAATTGTTCAGTGGATGGGTTTAAACTTTACAAGAGTGATATTGCATTGAAATATTGGGCTTTCTATTTTTCTTACTGTTTCCAGAATCTGAAGAGATTTTTCTTACTATTTTTCTTACTGTTTAAACTTTTCAGTGGATGCTTTCTATATGTGTTTAGTGTAAAGCATACCCAAAGTTGGGTTCCCCTTAAAAAAAAGAAAAAGAAAAATAAAGACCCAAAGTTGGGTTTAGTCTAGATCAACATTCCTATAAATTAAGATTAAAGGTACATATTATTTTGTATTAACTTTTCATGACCTTTACCACTTCCTCAGCCTATCAACTCTATTTGGTAAGATTGCTGGTTTTTAGACTTGTCAGTAATAAATTGTAATACTAGATGGAATACACTGTTGCTATAATGAGTTTTAAATTAACAAGTGCTCCTCATTTATTTATTATTGTCAATATATATAGGAAGATCATTTAAAGCCTAAAAATAAATAATTTTTATTTATTCAAGAAGTAAAGGAATATTTTAGAAACAATGTCGTTACACGATTTTTTTACGATCAAATGACCTATATATAAAAATAAAAATGTGTAATATATTCAAGAAAAATTATAGCAAATAAATAATTTTTCTTGAATATATTAGTAGCTGGCTTCCATGCCATTATATGAGATTAAAATTATAATTTTTTTGGAGTTATCCTCTCTATTTTATTAGTTCTTTGGATGGGGATCTGGGAAAAGTAGCAAAATGTTGAGTGTTTGTGCTGAGTGTTATGTTTTGGGATTCTTGTACAAGTCTGGAAAGACAGGTTGCTAGTTTATGGTGCTATTGAGACTAGGTACTATCTGTGGTATATTATGACTAACCTTTCTTCTGTTTCTTCTTAGTGCTATTCATTCATCTAGTTAGTGGTTTTATTTGTTACCTCTAACTTAGTTATAAACATCCTAAATTTATTTGGTTTCAGTCTAACTTAGTTATATACGTATATTCTCTTTTGTGCTGCTGCTTAATTATATATTGGTTTCATTGGCTTGCTCCAAGTGTGCTGACTCTAACATTTACTGAATTGTTTTATGCCAATTTATATGGACAAAAACAGTAAACAAAAAATTAAAGTGATGAATTCAATGGTTATATGCTCAGAGTGGCCATGTCATTATGGTTTGCTTATATATATACACACACACAAACATAATGGCCAACTATTGAGCTAAACTATTCATTTACTCAAAGTGATGTGCATGTGAGATATTTAAGCACCATGGTGTCCATTAATTCTTTTCTTAGCTTTTATGATATTAATTAAAAAAGTTTTGAGAAAGTATTGCATTTTCTACGTTTTTGGATTATATGTGCTCTGTAATTGCATTATCAACCTGTCATGAAATTAATATAATCCTAATACATATTTAGTTTTAAATAATTAGAATACTATCTTTTTAACATAACTAGGAGGAGCTTTTATATTTATTTGGTACCAAATTATTTCAGAGCTTGTCTGTCTGCTTATTTTACAGTGTAATGTCTTCTTTTTACCACCCATTTTCATTTGTAAAAGTGATGATTAAATGCTTTCAATTTCACCATCCATCATGCCAGTTTCAAATAATGTTTGTTTGAATCAATTTGATAGCTATAAGTTGGTGTGTTGTGAACCTTTCCATATACATGCATTGACAGTATTGTCATTGTGTATTGTCATTTTTATTGGGTTATTTAAAAAATTCTATCATTATTTGATCACTTACCTGATTAAAAAAGACTAGAGTTTTTCTTCTCTTTCTTTTTTTTAATGACATAAAAGAGTTTCCCTAACAATAGCCTTGGTAGAACATTAGAGTGTAAGCTCTTTCATTCAAGCTGTTGATATTTAATTTTGTTTATTCGTATTTTGCTGAATATTCTTCTTATTTTAAAATATAATACTTAATATTCTTCAATAGTGTGTTACTTTATTTTAGTACCAGTTTTTTGTTGGTTCTTTGATCTGTAATGGAAGTGAAACAAGCACTTTTGTTAGGAAAGGTCATAAAACAGTAGACATGCCTCTTGACAGTGATGTTTTCCAAGTTTTTCTTGGCTACAATGACCCTTAACAGGTATATGCATTTGTCTATATGTATATTTTTTTTTAAAATGAGTTTCAATTCTTAGTTATAAATTTTTCTTGTATAGATAGCTATTGGTTTATTCTACATGGTTCCTGAGATCTGAAGCAATCATGATGTTGGGTTTTCTATTTGGGGGAATTAAGTTAAAGAATTTGACTTGAAATTTATGAAATTGTTCAAATGGTTTCATTGTTTGATGGCCTGAAATTAAGGTTCATATTGCACTAGGATACCAACTTGGGAAGACATAAATAGTGTTCATGGGTTACAATGGCCTAACCAGGTTCAAGTAAAGTGTTTTACTGCATGTAAGTTAGCAAGAAACAAGAGGTTGTCGAGAGCAAATTAGTAACTTATAAATTCATCAACTGTACTTCTGGTTTATAAGATAAACATGTGTCAAGTAGACTTCTGTAACTTGTTGTATTTTAATTGCCTGGTTATTATTTATGTATACATTTGTTGGCATTATGTGGTCATTAATATTATTGATTAGTTGTAGATATCAGACTTAAAGGAAACCAAGAACCCGTGCACACATGCCTTACACTAGAATATCATGTATACATTTATGAGGTGCATGTACCAACACAGATTTAATACATACTTTAAGCATAAACCTTCCCCTGTTTTAGCAAAAGACTGAATTGTTCGATCACATCTTAATATTTTATTAGGATCTGGAAATGAAAAGAGACCATTTTTCATCTAGACCAGATTTAAAAAGGTCAAACAAGAAAAACCTAATTTAAGAATACCATCATATGATCAGTCATCATATAGCAAAGCAAGTACGACACGCTACTAAATTCTGAGATCACCTGATTCATTTACAAGAGTGCAATTTTCTTTTTCCATTCAAGTAAGACTGTATTCTATCATATACAAGATTTACAACACCAAAGAAAAATGCGAACAAAGTAAAAAAAAAACATAAAAGAAGTTAATTAAGCAAAAGAAACATGAAAACAGTAAAGGTACCTAATTTGTGTACCTGAGAATGAGTGAAACAGCTAGTGGGTTTGAGATATTTCTCAGAATAGAAGAGGCTCCTCCATTGATAGAGCAAAGGAGAACTTGGTACAAAGAGAGGGCTGACTTGCAAGAGCAAGCTACGAGACCTGCAAGACTGAAGAAATGCAGAAGAAATGCCAGAAGAAATGCAGATTAGAAACAAATGTTCGATAAAACAGAGCAACAATCTACACAAAACCCACACTGCAATAACAAAAACAAAACAAGCTACGGGATGACATGCAAGAGGGCTGACCTGCAAGAGCAAGCTACGAACGGACCACGAACGGAAACCGAGAGACCGAGAGAGAGACCGAGTCTATGGGAAACCTAGAGAGATAGACCAGGAACGGAAAGACGAAGAACGATTGAAGATTGAAGGGATTGAGAGACAAGGAAGGGGAAGACCGAAGAATGATTGAGGAAATGGGTATAGGGGAAATGGGTACACGTGTTGAAAAAAGTTAAGTCATTTGGCGGTACCTTATTTTAAGTTGCCGCCTGAAATTTTTTTCACTTACAATAACTCTTTTTAAATTCTATTATAATCATGTGTTATGGTAATGGGTGTTTGGTGTAGTGGTAGAAAACGTAAGTATTCTAAGACTCCCCCACGTCCAAGGGGTTCCAAGTCTACTCCTATTAGGGGAAAAACTAGGGGGAGACCCTGCAAGGTACATAAAGAAGACATAGGTTTGCCTATTGAGGTATCTCTAGACATAGTGGAAATACTTAAAGAGAAGGAATTTCAAGAATTTATGAGAAATTTGAGGAGTGATGAACATGAGCATGTCGAAGAAACATTGGATCAAAATCAGGACCCGGCCATGGAGGAGGTACAAAAAAATACACAAACCTCCTAGGTTTTTCGTTTTGGGGCTTCGGAGGCTGGCCCGGAAGAGTCTCCACGGTCCTCATGAAAATCATAGCCTGGAACTGTCGAGGTCTTGCCTCCGGGCTGGCAGTTCGTGAACTAGCAGAACTCATCCGAGTTTACAGTCCTGCAGTCCTTATTCTGTCTGAAACTAGAAGTCAAGAGGAATGCTTTTCAACCCTGTTGAGGAAATTGCATTTTGCTGACTATGTTTATATTGCTCCTTTGAGCCTTTCGAGTGGCTTCGGTATATGTTGGAAAAAAGGAGTCAATTTTGAGTTATGATTCTCCTCAAAGAACTACATCAAAGGGATAATTAAATTGGATCCGAGTCATACCCACTGGCATATTTACGCAACTTATGACCCTCCTTCTATTGCTGGTCGTGAAGACTTTTGGCGACATCTGGGAGAGGAAATCATCTAATCATCTACCCCAGCTCTCATCATCGACGATCTCAACGGAACACTAAAGGATTCAGAGAGTCTTAATTACACAAAATTAGGTAATACTTCCTACTACTCATTTGATCTTTGGAGAGTGGTTTCTATAACAGGTTTGATTGATCTAGGAGTCGGGGGAGCCCCGTTCACTTGGAGAAAGAAATTATGTTCATCAGGTGGTCTAAGTTCTCTCAAGCGTGCTTGGTTAGACCGTTGTTTGGTCAATTTTGAGTGGAGAATCTTGTTGCCGAGAGCGATGGTTACAAATATTCCAACAACTTCCTCGGACCATAACCCTATTTTGTTGGACACCTTGGGGGATAAAGTGAGAAAATCGTGTGTGTTCCGATATGAAAATATGTGGTATCGTGACAAGCGAAGTATATGGGTGGTGCGCAAAGCCTGGCAATCTGCACACCATCCCAATCCTATGACGAATTTTGAAGCTAAGCTGTGTCAAGTGAGAATTGATGTGACTGCCTGGAATCGTACTCAATTAAGGAGAATCTCAAACCAAATCTCAGAGGCTAAGAATCACCTCTTGAAGTTTGAATGCTCTAACAATCATGACCTAATGGAGGAGGTAATAGCTAGAATGTCTTTGTATGAATCCTTGAGAAGATAAGAGATATTCTAGAAGTGAAAATCCTGATTAGATTGGCTCAAGGATGGGGATAAAAGCACCAAATTTTTCCATGCCTAGACCATTATTAGACATCGGAGGAATCTTATTAGTGTTAGGACAAAATAGATTGCCTCAATGGAAATAGGTAAGAATATTACAACTCTAGGCAATATATTACAAATAAATATAGATTGATTAAATAAGGTTACAACTCAATGACTGCAAGTACAAATAAATATAGAGAAAGAAGAAGAAGAGGATTGAAATAGAAAATACAACTTTTGACAAAAAGATACAAATAAACTTGAGGTAGTAGAAAGAAAGATGTAGATGAGATTATAACTCTTAAGCAAAGATACAAGTAAATATAACAAGAATGATAAGAAGAAAAACAATAGAAGAAAATAAGAACAAGAACAAAATAATAAGATACTCTCACTCACACAACCAAAGTGAAGAGTGTTGGGGATCACCAACTTGAACAAGGTTTGAAACCTTTGTCCAAAAGCTTATTTCCCCATAACTCAAGCACTAAGGGATCTCTCTCAGATTTTGGAAATGCTTTCTGGAATTATCAAGCCTCAAGGTGCTTCTAGCCAAGTGCTCTAATGGATAGAAATGTTGTGTCTTTCAAGTGAGCTATAGGTTCCTATTTATAGAGTTTAGAGACACCCTTTGAATTTCAAATTCCACCAACCCCCATAGTTGTTACCAATGTTTAATTGGATTAATATGGAATCACAAAATGAGATGTGAGAGTTATTTGGGTTTTTTTAGGCGTTCAACAAACATTGAAAAAACTGAAAAAATGGTCAGTTTTGGCCTGTGGCCGCGGCCACTACTCTTTGTCCCACTGGCCGCGGTCACTGACCATTTTCAGCACATAAAAATGTGTTGTTTTTCCAAACGGTTCCAAACCCTCCCAAATGATTTTGTAACTCCCAAAAAACATTATTGGGGTTAAAATCATATCTCTAACAGCCATTTAACATATGGCTGTATGAAATTCATCTCAATGTTGTGTAACACCAAATTTACACAATAAAGGGTAATATTTGGAAGTTACAAATTTGTAACACCAAATATTTTACATTATTTGGATATATCTCATATATCTAAATATTGTAACTCTCTATTATATGTTACAATATGTGGCACTCTTTGTCACACTTATTTAATCTAAAACATTATATTATAATATAATATTACATTATATTATAAAATAATATAACATTCTCCCACTAGATTAAATAGTTATCTATTGTAACACTTATTTAATCAATCATTATATTTTAAAATATAACATATCCCCCACTAGATTAAATAAGAACTCTCTCTTATAGGAGTCATTGCATTAGTGCATAAAGCAAAGTGTTTTTCAACTTGAACTTTACTATAGTGTAATTATCACAAATTTTTTCGAAAAATTTGTTGCACTAGGCATTGAACCATCTTTTCTTGATAACAAATCGGTGATAACACAAACACCTTTGCAATGTTCACTTGAGACCTCTATGTCTTGCTTTGCACCGTTAATGGCCATGTGCACTTTCCATTCATGGACGTTCTTGAGAATACTCCCAATTCTCATGAAAGGCGGCACCACCCCTAGGTCCATATAGGTAGAATTCTTACAGTATTTTGTTACCAAAAATAGTTGTCTTCACAAGACTGAATTCTATTAAAAAACCTTTCGGTTTTAACCCTCAACTTGGTAACACACAAGTACTCAATATCTCAGATGGGACTTGTTTTGAGTACAACTAATATTCACTTGATTTTCTTGTTGTTACCTATTGAACCTAACACTAGTTGAATAACTAGTGTTAAGATAGGTTACCATCAATCGTGAATCTCTTTAGGGAGTTTAAGTCCCATCCCTCTAGATGATGCAGCCACTAAATCCCTCGTTAGTGGCTCAGTGAAAGGATCCGCCAGATTTTCACTTGTTCTCACATAGGATATTGAGATTACTCCTCTTTGAATCAATTCTCTTACATATCCATGTCTTAGACTAATATGTCTAGACTTCCCATTATACACTCTGTTGTATGCTCTAGCCAATGTCGCTTGGCTATCACAATGTATCGATACAGTAGATACATTCTCTTTGATTAGGGGAATCTCTATCAACAGATCCCTTAACCATTCGGCCTCTTTGCTGGTAGCAGCTATAGCTATGAACTCTGCTTCCATAGTGGAATGAGATATACAGGTTTGTTTCTTGGAACCCCAAGAAATTACACCTCCACCAAGTGTAAATACCCAACGAGTTGTGGACAAGTTGTCCCCAAGATTGGATATCCAACTTGTATCTGTATATCCTTCATAAATTGAAGGAAATTTGGAGTAGTGAAGGCTTAGTCCTTTGGTTTTCTTGAGATAACCTAGGACTCTTCCAATTGCCTTCCAGTGATGCACTATCTCTCAATTTAATAGCTTCTCTATAAGTCTTAGGATCATCCTCAATGAGAAGTATAATAGGAATTTTCCTAATAACTTCCTCTCTATTTCCTTCTACCATGTAGAATGAAATTAGTTGAGAATCTATCTCATCCACTACTAGACTTTTATGATTTTTAAGCCTTTCACTTCTTCTACGTTCAAAGGGTTGCTTTACATCCTTTTGAGAATTCTCCTCTTGAGAATTAACTTTGGATGTAGAAGCTTGAGAATTGTTCTTATATAACAAATTCTCCTTTAGAGATGTTGAAGCTTGAGAATTGTTGTCACATAACATATTCTCAAAAAATTCAACTTCTCTAGATTCAATCACAATATTAGACTTTAAGTCTAATAGCCTATAATGTAACGCCCTGGATAGCCAAGACCGTTACACTGTGTACTTATGTGGATGCCAAAAATCCACCAAGAAAAAAATCCCCAGTAAATGGTTAAAATACGCACTTAGTCACATTATCAGGCTCAGACCTGTAAGTCTTGTGAAACCGGGAGATTATCCCAAGGGAAGCATCACCTTGTGGGCTGTGAAGTATGGCCTTGTTAGGCTAGGAGGCCAAGCTACGGGTCACAAGGGGCCAGGCGCATCAAGGGCCTCGCGCCATGCACCCCCCGACCACGCACAAGGGTCTCACTATGTGAGGCTGCCCTTCCCCCGCATGCGAGGCTACCCTTCCCCCGCATGCGCCTGCCAAGGCCACAAGGGTCTCACTATGCGAGACTACCCTTCCCCCGCATGCGAGGCTACCCTTCCCCCGCATGCGCCTGCCAAGGCCACAAGGGTCCCACTATGCGAGGCTGCCCTTCCCCCACATGCGAGGCTGCCCTTCCCCCGCATGCGCCTGCCAAGGCCACAAGGGTCTCACTATGCGAGGCTGAAAGTAAGGTTACAACTCAATGACTGAAAGTAAAAATAAATATAGAGAAAGAAGAAGAAGAGGATTGAAATAGAAAATACAACTTTTGACAAAAAGATACAAATAAACTTGAGGTAGTAGAAAGAAAGATGTAGATGAGATTACAACTCTTAAGCACAGATACAAGTAAATATAACAAGAATGATAAGAAGAAAAACAATAGAAGAAAATAAGAACAAGAACAAAATAATAAGATACTCTCACTCACACAACCAAAGTGAAGAGTGTTGGGGATCACCAACTTGAACAAGGTTTGAAACCTCTGTCCAAAAGCGTATTTCCCCCTAACTCAAGCACTAAGGGATATCTCTCAAATTTTTGAAATGCTTTCTGGAATTATCAAGCCTCAAGGTGTTTCTAGCCAAGTGCTCTAATGGATAGAAATGTTGTGTCTTTGAAGTGAGTTAATAGGCTCCTATTTATAGAGTTTAGAGACACCCTTTGAATTTCAAATTCCAGCAACCCCCATGGTTGTTACCAATGCTTAATTGGATTAATAGGGAATTACAAATGAGATTTGGGAGTTATTTGGGTTTTTTAAGCCGTTCAACAAAGATTGAAAAAACTGAAGAAAAAAAATGGTCAGTTTTGGCCTGTGGCCGCGGCCAGAGACATTAGTGGTCGCGGCCACTATTCTCTATCCCACTGGCCGCGGCCACCAACATTCAGTGGCCGCGGCCACTGACCATTTTCAGAACTTAAAAATGTGCTGTTTTTCTAAACAGTTCCAAACCCTCCCAAATGATTTTGTAACTTCCAAAACACATTATTGGGGTTAAAAGTATCTCTAACAGCCATTTCACATATGGCTTTATGAAATTCATCTCAATATTGTGTAACACCAAATTTACACAATAAAGGGTAATATTTGGAAGTTACAAATTTGTAACACCAAATATGTTACATTATTTGTATATATCTCATATATCTAAATATTGTAACTCTCTATTATATGTTACAATATGTGACACTCTTTGTCACACTTATTTAATCTAAAACATTATATTATAATATAATATAATATTACATTATATTATAAAATAATATAACAATTAGTACTATCAAAGACTCTCATGGTAATTGGTTATCGTCTAGTAATGTGATTGCCGATTGTTTCCTGAAAAAGTTAAAGGACTCTTTTGTCGCACAGGCCACTCGGTTTCCCCTTGATTTGGACGGCTTGGTTTCTCCTTGTATATCTCAAATTTAGAACATGATGTTAACGAAAATTCCAAGTGACACAGAAAATTTAGAGGCCTTTCATTGTATTAATCCAGACTAGGCACCAGGGCCCGATGGAATGCCAGGTTCGTTCTATAAGCACCACTTGGATATGGTGGGTAAAGATATCATCAGCATGGTTAAACATTTTTTCACCCACTGTGAACTCCCTGTTTCATTGAATGTAGCCTATTGGGTTTTCTTGCCTAAAAGAGAGAAACCGACTTCCATTAATGACTATAGGCCACTCGCCTTATGTAATGTGGCCTATAAGATCATTTCGAAGTTGCTAGCTAACAGATTGAGACCGTTACTACCCATTCTAGTTTCCCCTATGTAGTCTGCATTCGTGAAGGGGAGAGTAATTCACGATAACTCTATAATGGTGCAAGAAATTCTTCATTCAATGCAGTACGAAAAAAGTAAGGATGGATTCTTCTTGATGAAACTAGATATGGAAAAGGCCTATGATAGGTTGGATTGGCAATTCTTGAAGGCGATGTTGTCCAACTAGGGTTTCCATGATAATTTTGTGGGATGGATCATGAAGTGTGTCTCATCATCAACCTTCTCTCTGCTGCTTAACGGGGCTAAAGCTAGTAACTTAACCCCCTCTAGAGGCTTAAGACAAGGCGACCCACTGTCCCCAGCTCTGTTCATCATAGCAACAAATGTACTTTCTAAATTGCTTCTAAGAGCGGAGAGTCAACACAAAATCTGTGGCATCAAAGTTGCTAGAAGAGGTACTCCAATTACGCATCTCCTTTTTGCTGATGATATTGTTCTATTTGGGAAGGCATCTGAAGAGGAAGCTCAAAATCTCATGCAGTGTATGGACATATTTTGCTCTTGGTCCAGAGAAAAAGTTAGCAAACCAAAATATGTGGTGCACTTCTCTAAGAGTGTTCCAAATGCTAAGAAAATGGCGCTAGCAGAACTACTACAAATGCCGAGAGCTAAGAAGGGGTGCTTCCACGTTGGTCTACACCTTCTTACATCCTGATCAAGAGAAAAATATTTGCGCTTCATTATAAACAAAGTTAATGGGCGTGTGCAAGGATGGAAAGTGAAACTGCTATCTAAAGTAGGAAGATCAACATTGGTCCAAGCTGTGGGGTCTTCACTGGTCTCATATGTTGCAGCCTCGGGACCAATGCCTTGGTCATTACACGAGTCAGTAGACAAGGCTCTGCGCTCTTTCTGGTGGGGGGATACAACAACTAAGAGAATGGTGCATACTCTATCTTGGGGGAAACTATGTACGCCCAAACTATCGGGCGGCCTGGGGTTCAGATCTACTAAAGCCATCAATGAGGCCTTCGTGGAAAAGAGAGGTTGGGAAATAATAGTGGGGAAGAAAGGTATCTGGCATGATTTGGTTCGGCCTAAGTACTTGAAAGGAGATAATATCCTTGGTTATGTGACGAAACCAAACAAATCTCTCTTATGTAAGGGGATTATGCGCTCGGTGGACCTGTTGCAGAAATGTCTCGGCAGAAGAATTGGAAATGGGAATTCTACCTCCATCTAGTTCGACAACTGGCTCCCAACTTCACCACATAGGCCAGTCTCGCTCTTGGATGCTTCTTATGGAGTCAGTTGGGTGGGCCAGTTCATTGAGAATAAAACATGGAACGTATCAAAACTGTCCCAGTGGTTCGCAAGTGAAGATGTGGAGAGAATTACCAAAATCATCATCCCTTTGGAGGATAGGGAGGATGATTGGATATGGTTTCATGATCCTATTGGTAACATCACAATACGGTCGACTTTCACCATAATTTTCTTAGGCCAAATACATGGGTCAACATGGGAATGTATTTGGAAAAGCAAGATACACACAAAACTAAAACATCTTTGGTGGCAAATCGTGGCGGATGCACTCCCAACCTCCGGACGATTGGCACAACTTATGGATGTTAGGACAACTTGTTTCCTTTTCTGTGGGACAGCTGAAGAGACCTCATTCCACCTATTTTGGAAGTGCAACTGGACATCAAAATTACGGTTCGCTAATCTTTATGGTTTTTGCACCGAACTAAAAGGTATTGAGAATTGGCAAGACTTGTTTTCCATCTTTAATTGTCATCAAAATATCTCCGCCCCCTTCGTTTTGAGGAATTCTTTCTTCAAGCTTCGATTCTCGTGGATATTATATGTAAGGAAAGAAATGCTATTGTCCATGGCTCAACCCCCCGAGCAATTTATAGGTTTTTGCACCAATTTTAGTGGTCGAATGGCCGAATGGAATATTGAATCCTGTTCCCCTAAGAAGATGCAGGCTGCGTGGGGGCCACCACCACCCAACTGGCTTTGCTTCTCAACATATGTGGCTATTTCAGAGGGAGACACAACCTTGGATGCAATGTGTCGTGATTCAACAGAATCAATCATCACAATAATCACAGAAACCGTTCAAGAGATGGACCTTACGAGATCTGAAGCCTTGGCACTCTTGTTAGCAGCTCGGTCTACAAAACAACAAGCCTCTATGTCATACATATTTCAAAGTGATTGTAAGAAAGTAATTGACGTCTTCTGCAAGAACTCCATGGTCGAAGCACCAAATCTAATGGATATTAGAGAAAAATTCCAGGAGTGATGTGCTGAATTATGTCATTGGGAGTGTGCAAAGAATGATAGAGAAGTCAATTATATGCCTCATAATATTGCAAAATTTTCTCAATACCACAGGTTGGTTGGCAAGATGGATGCGAATAGTTATGGGAAAGATATCCTCAATGATTACAAGGCTTGGTTCCCACCATAAGAAGCTCCACAATGGTTTGGGTTCGGGCAACTTCTTTGAATGTATAGGTTACAGTTTGATGGCCAGTTCTCTGTCACCAAAGGGCCGCCTGTTATCGCTAAGTTCTTGCTCGGCTGTTGTTTTTCATTACCTTTCCTAGCTTTCTGCTTGTTATTGCGTTGTTCTGGTTTATTCCTAGCATTTATTTAGTTTGTTGCGATACCTAAGGTTCTTAGGGTACGTTAGAGGGTGTACCTCTTTATTTCAACCTTTTAGTTGTTGTTTATGCTCTGGTGGGCTTCTTGTTTGGAAGTGCCTTTTCATTGTTTTGGAAATTTTTATTGATATGAATTTGTGCATCCTTGCTTCATGCAAGGCTCACTTCAGCAAAAAAATAAAATAAAAGGAAAATTAAGAGTTTATTTTCTTTAAAAATAATTAAGGAATTTAATTAGTATTTTCGGGATATAATACCGGCTAAAATGTTTTATATATTTTACCAACTGTTGAAAGTACGGGTTAATAGCGGAACTTTTAAAGATTTTTTTTTTTAGCAGATTGTGGGAAAATACTATTGTGATACCTGAGCCTAGGTATCGAGACCATAGGGTAGATTTCCCCGAGACTTAGGGTTTAGTCTCAAATATATTTGATGAATTTCCTTGCTAGGTTTAAAACCAAATAAGGATATTTTATCCTTACAAATGATTTTTATTAAAATGACCAAACTGCTCAAAATAATAATAATGAATTATGAAGTGCCATAATTAATCCGAGTATACTATATGGATAACTATAGTATTGGCTAGCGTAACTGGACTGAACGTTGGAGGGTGAAGTCCTGCTAAGAGCTAAGGACTCCAAGTAAGTCAACTTATGTTGTGTGGCTGCAACATGAAACGACTATTGTATTGTATGGTAGTATAGGGATACATGCACATATATACACTGTCGTAAAAAGTTTGCTTAGAGACGTTAGTCTAGTTGGTGCTGATTTAGAAAATATGATTCGTAGATATCCGTCATATCCTAGACGGTTTATCCCCATCACACTGCATAATTTTATTATGTCCAATTCATTACCGCGACGAGTGACCAAGAGGTGAGGATTGCTGGTTAAACCTAGGGGCGCCAAAATGAATGGGACCTAGGGGCCCTTATGCTTACTTAATCAGTGTATGGTTAGAACCCGATCAAGTGCTCTGATAAGTTATTCCCGGATAGCAGCCGTGAATATTGGCCATTCAGTGAGAGTGCCTATAGATACTAGGGGTTGCCAAGTTTGAGTGAAGCTGAACACCCTAGAGGCAACTGCTCACCAGCACCACTGATTAACATAGAAGTCTTTGTAAAACCGTGTAAATTCGATTACACTCTTGGATAAGTAGTGATGCCCTAGGTAACTTGATGGTTATCCTTGTGAGGGATTTACTCTTGGATAAGTAGCGATGCCCTAGATCTTAGTTTTGAGACTCGGTTCTTCCTTACAGATTAACATTTATGCTGGAGGGCGTGTTATGCCTGAATTGTTGGAAATTTTCGAGCATTGGTGTCGAATTATATTGTGTTATATTATATCTGCTTGCTTTGGGATTTTCTAAGTGCAGGGATATATATATTTGTTGATAAGATATAGTTGTACTATAATATATCTGCTTGTTCTAGGATTTTCTGAGTGCAGGAATTTATCTGGTTATATGAAATAATTTGTCATTGGTTATCAGGCATGACCATAAGTTTGTCAGGATGCTTTGTGTTCTTGAAATTGAGTGTGTAGGGTCTGGATGGATCCGGAAACCTAATTCCATGCATGCTTTTGTTTTAAAGTTTAACTTACTAAGAATTTTTGCTTACCTAGTTGTTTCCTGTTATAGGTAAGAACAATGGCAAGGCAGAGCAGTGAGTGCTGGAGTCTACCTTGCAAATGTGCATGTGGACCGACCTTTCGGGAAGCCGTTTTATTATTGGAAATGTTGTGTAATTTTCCTAAACTAGGCTCACTCTACTCTTTATAAAATATGTTGTAATTAAATGTTAAGTATTGGCATACGACTTTTAAAAAGTTTTTTTTATACGGGTTTTTGAGACTTTTGGTTAAATGAAAACATTTATATTTCAACATTATTGAGTCTTAAAAATCCGGGTCGTTACACTTGCACACACTCAAACACTAGGGTGCATCACTACCTACCATGCACCTTAATGCATTCAACCAAAATTCAAATAATCACATTTTAAAAATAAATTAATAAATAACATTTAACAAATAATTTCACAAAAATTCTACCAAACAATTCTAACAATTAATTTAAACAAACAAACAATAAATAAAAATAATTCACCACACTTAACAATTAAATAAAATAAAACAACAAAATTCTAATAACTAAAAAAAAATTTGGAGCAATACAATAAAACAAGGTTGTATGTTTAGACATACACTATGTGCGCAAATGTCTACTCTTCTTACTTCAATTCCTAATAATTTTCTTTGTTCTACCTCGAAACTCTCCTTGTTGAGAACAAGACCCTAAGCACTCAACAACACAATGATACACTCAAAACATATTCGTAAAGCATATCACATTCATTTCAATGCATAACACAAATCAATTACAATAAATTAATCAAATAGGTAACCATGAAAAATCAAACAACCCCTAAGTTTATTTTATTTCTATAAACCCAGTTTAGTGCTCAACATTTATTTTAATTATTTATTTTCAATAATTAAAAATTTCACTACACACATTTCTCAAAATAAATAAATATTCCATAAAATTACCAAAGTTCGTGTCTAATATGCTTCTAAATCATTTATAAAAATTATAAAACATAATTATTTATTTTAGAAACATGCACAAATTATTATAATTATTTACACATAAAATCACACTTTTAAAATGCATAAATTATAAACAACCTAATCATGTTTCTAAATCTATTCTAAAAAGTTTAACATTATTTCTAAATCGTATGAACAATACCCAAACAAAGAGCAATAATTTATACCATTTATTTCACAATTACCAATAATTAAATTCTAGAATTTCCTTACAGTAATATCTAAGCTTCAAACTGAGTTCCAAATTACTTTACAATCAATAATTAACATCATAAAAATTCGAATAGTGACTAAAACATAATCAAAGTAATTTTCATAATTAATCTAGGCATTGAATCAAATAATTATAAATAAATACACAAACAATAAAACACTCAAACTAAACACCCAGAACTGTTTTCTAACACATAATAATAGAAAAAAAAAATTAGAAAAGACCTAAAAAAATGCCCAAACCGGGCTTCGCCAGAGTTGGCTTCTTCTTTGGCGCTGACGACTCTAAGGATTCAGATTTCAAGGCTTTTGATGTCTTTCTTTGAGTGGAGACTTTTCCCAAGCCTTCTATCACTTCATCACGACCAAAAACCACCAAGAATTTGCCCCAACGCTACTATTTTGAAACTCTTTTCTCCAACTCCGGCTCACCGCCAAAAATGGAGCTAAAAATTGGTCTTTATGTTCTAGATCTTTAAGCTATGTTTCCTTATGTCCAAATTATTTCTTGGAGTCCCCTAAGCTTGGAACCAAGCGTCCACGAACCCATAACTCATCCTAACCCCCTTAAATAAAAAATCCTCTCAAGAACACCAATTTTAACGGTGAAAAAATAGTGAACTTTGAAAACTAACCTTCTAGCCCCTTTAGTAACGTCCAATACCCTTCTTAGATAATAGGAAATACATTCCAATCATTCAAAACCACTTGGAAATTCCCTAGATCTCTTAAACCCAAAATCTACTTCTTTATTTCTCTAGAAAATCAAGGACGTCTCTTTCTACCACTCGTGTGACTCTCTCTCTCTCTCTTCGAATGATTTTGAACTGTTCAGAGGTCCTCTAAATCTTGTTTACACAAAAATAAACAAAGCCCCAACCACTTCGTTGTTGTTGACCAATTCTTGTGCACAAAATATTGTTTTTTTCCATATTTTCCTTAAAAAAAATAAAGGAAAATATATTTGATTATAACTGACTTTAAATTCGAATTTGCATGATTTAATAAAATTATAATCACAAAATAATCATAAGATAATATCTTCTAATACCCCTAAACAAAAATCACACTTAGGGACATTATGGTCTTTTCACCATTACATGCAAATATTATTATTTAATCCATTTAAATAATAATAATGTACAAAACCATATAATATAATAAAATAAAATAGAATGACACCATATTATTATTATTATTATCATGCTCATAATAATAATAATAATAATAATCAAAATATAAACAAATAATTAAATAAACCCACGTAGTTAATTATTTATCAGGCATTACTCATATGCTATGATTTTATTTCGATTAAAAAATTCAATTTTAGATATCAAAATTTCTTAATTTCATAGGAATCACATCCATAATCAAACTTACAAGTTACAAATTACAACAATACCCTCAACGATAAAATTATGAAACTACCATGCCGAGAAACATGTCTTACACAAGAGTCGTTAAGTGTGTATTTGTAGGTTATGCTTCAAATAACATGGCCTATAGGCTATTAGACTTGGAGTCTAATTTAATCAAATGAAGTTGAGTTCTTTAAGAGCTTGTTGTATAGTGACAAAAAAACTCAAGAACTGATCTCATTAGAAGGAACTCAAGAGGAGTTACCTTCAAGGGTTGTAGAGCAACTACTATTGCCTAGACGAAGCCAAAGGCATAAAGAGATATGATCACAAGATAAAAATCACAAGTTGAAACTCTTTATTTAGTAGAGGGAAATCACACGGGGTACACTTGGAAGTATCCAAGAGACTTTCAATGTCTCCCACTGGGAGAGGTGAGAAACATCCCACGTCTCCCAGTGGGAGAGGTTGAAAGTCCACGTTTTTGGACACCATTCAACCTCTCCCACTGGGAGACGTGGGATGTCTCTCACCTCTCCCATTGGGAGACGTGAGATGTGCACTTACAATGTCTCCACCTACGATGTCTCTCCCCGTGGAAGACATTATAGACTTTTAATGCCTCACAAATAAAGTCATAAAACTCATATATTGTTGTAGTGAGTGGAGGACGATCCAAAAACCTTCCAAGAAGTTATGTCTTCAAGGGACTCCACTTTTTGGAAGGAGACAGTTGTTAGAAAGTGTGTCATTGAAAGCATATATATTAGACACTTTTTTTATGAAATAAATAATTGAGATGAATTTTTTGCATATTTTAATTGTTTGTTATTATTATTATTATTATTACTATTTGAATATCAAAAAATTTCAAATTTGCTATTGTGATTACAATCTTGTATTGGTACAACATAATTAAAATTGTAGGGAACGAACTTAAATAGTTCGCAGTAAAAAAAAGTTATATGGAATCTTTGGATTCAATACTATTAGTACAATTCAATAGTATTATGAATACATGTAATCTAGATCCTAGTTACTAATGCAGTAGGACATCTTAGTGGAGGTACTTTGTATAATGTGGTTATACAGAACTGGACCAGATATGTTATTAATACTTAGTTAAATACTATTTTTTTATAAGTATTAATTAAAGATGTCAATAAGATGATCATATAAAAATCGATCTTACTATGAACTCCTGTTTATATCATTTGAGTCATTCGATTCACTCTTTATGGTTTGTCAAAATGATCAGGCTGAAAACTTTTGATTTAGGGACTCATTGATGTAAGTGGCTTGGGATATAGTGTACAAATAAGATATCTATACCTTTCTGAGAGAAATTGAATAATAGTTTCCTTAAGGGTTAACTTTTGGAACGAGAAGGTTATTGAGCTCAAATTCAAAAATCAGTTTATGAATTAACCTTCACTAGTAAAGTTAATGGTACTTAAGGAAACAAGAAATAATTAAATGAGACAAAACAATGAACTTATTCCAGCTTTAATTATGAACCATTAATGGAGGATTGAATTGTATGTAATGATTAAATCGATGAATACTTTTTATCTTTAAAAATTACTCTGTAAATAAATGTCAATAATTGCAATAATGTAATTTCATATTTTTAGTTGAATAGTATTGAGATTAATAAATTAATATTATTATATTAAAGAGATATTTAATTAATAATCTAAAATTATTGGAGCTTGAAATTATAGGTCCATAGGTCCCCGAGGTGGCTCTATCAACACTATTCAACGTAAGAGTTGAAATCGAGATAAAGCGGTGAAATGACACATTTGGAAGAAAAAAAATTTCACAAAAAATATGTAATTGAGATTAATTCATTATTAATTTTCTTAATTAATTATAATTTTCAAAATTAATAAATCATATAAATAAATAATTTTTAATTAATTAATTTTTTATTTATTTAAAAATGTGAAAAAAATATCATAATTCAAATTGGATTTGAATTGGTTCAAAATCTATTCATATATTTAAAATATTTATATGATAAGGACGTTGGTTTTTAGTTTTTAAGATAATTTATCATTTTTTTGAATAAATAGATTATTAAATAAATAATAAATAAAATAGTTAAGACACATGTCTTGAGAAGGGCATGTGTCACACGTGTAACAGAGTTCCTAGACTCACTCTGTGATATTTTATTTATTTAATTAATTTAATAATAAAATTGTTTAATTTTTGAATTTTCTATTTAATTCAATTATTAAAACAATTAAAAAGAAAATAGTTTTCTAGAGTTTTCAAAAGGAGACTTAGTGATTAAGTTTTCTAAGTTTTCATAGATTTTTCATAAAGAGAGAAATTTTATCGTATCTTTTCTCTAAGCCTGAAAACCAATCTCAAACCTAATTCCGAGATCTCATGTGTTGAGTACCTCTTGCGAATCACTAAAAATTCTCACTATTACTCTACGTGCCCATACACGTCTTGAGGTGTAGAGAACACTTTGGAAGATCGTGGCCTTAGTACCTGTTGATTGCTTGGATTGAATGTTCGTTAATTAAATACTAAAAGATTGCAAGGTATCTTGATAGAATTCAACTAGTATGTTCTTCTTTGTATTTGTTTTGATTAATGCATGTTTATTAATGGATTCGTTATTTAAAGTTTATTTAGTGTATTTTTTTTTTAAATCTCTCCAGCCCACCACCTCGTGCATTCTGCAGCGCAAATGGTAAACTTGTTACGAACAATTTGTACCAGAGCGGTCATTAATCTCTGTATACATTAATTGTTGTATGGGTATAATATGCATTCTTATGTTATTGTAATATGTGATAAATGGAAGGATGTATGTGTTATACATGTTTGTTCTTAAATATCCTTAATTATATGTTCTTTTGGGTTTAGGAATTATTCTAATTTTTTTTTTTCTAGATCTACAAAATTATAAGCCATATTTGGGGCATAGTTATAATTTAATTTTTTGGCGCTGTAACTTTTTTTTTTCGAAATTGTGTATTCCCGAGTCCCAAGCCGCTCAAGCGCCAAGTCTCGCACATAGCCATGGCCGAGAGTCACTCGGCCACCTGCCTAGTCGCGCCCCTTGTCGAACCATGTAGTGTGCACGTGGCTCTCAAGCCGCCTGCACCGTGTCGAGCCCCTTTGTTGCAAACTCCCATCGCTTGGTTCATCACTAGAGCGCTAGGGTGGCTAGTTGTTTCCTTGAATTTGTGGGCTTGACCCAATGTTAATTAGTCTTTTAAAATTATGATTATATTTTGAATTAAGTGACCCAAATTCAAAGTGGCCTAAATAACTAATTGAGTTTTAATTAACCAAGTTCAAATATTTTTAAAAGATTGTGTTAAGAATAATTGAAGTTATTATAATTCAAAATTAGGCTTGATGGCATAAAAATAATTGACGACCCAGAATTTGCAGATGGAGATTCTACATGAAGTCTTGTTTTTTTTTTTTAATTTTGTGAATTATTTCAAGTGTTGTAATTTTTCTAGAAATACCCAAAACACCCGACTCACATTTATTTATTGAATTTATTTATTTAAATATTTGAATGTATTAAATGGGTTTAATAGTATTGTAACATGCCATATATATTACCCACACAATATTTAATTAAAGCATGCATCTCATACGAGCAGCAACATGTTTTAATTAGGAGCGTCCTATTTGACTATATATTTTTATTTAATGAATTATATAATAAACCTAGTTAAAACTAGTACACGATGGTGAATTGATTTTAAAGAGTTAATTTCAAATCGACTTGATAAATAATTATATTAGATAGACAAGTGATATTCCTAATAATTGGAGCATTTATAGAGTAAATAATTTATGGTACTATTTAGTAGTATTAATAAATTTTGTTTAATATTTAAATGCTTAATGATATTAGTAATTATTAGAATATCATTTGGTAAATTTACTCAATTAATTTAGTTTACGAAAAAGCATAGGATGTTTTGAGAAAACACATTCTAAAATAGTGAGCGGGAGAAGGAAATGTAACAATAACTGCTATGGTCTCCATTATTAGTTAACACCGAAGTTTCATGGAATGGGCATCGAGGCTCCTTTGTTTGTGTCCCCCTAAGAAAGGGTCTCAACTATGTTATTTTCAAGGTTAAGAGCTTACCTTAACCCTGTTTTGATGCTTGATAAATCCCTGAGCTAGACCTTCAATTCCTCAATACAAATCCCAGAATTTCCAGCTAGTTTCCCCTTTAGTTTTCTTTGGTTTTTCTTCCTTTGGTTTTCCCTTAAGCGTGAGAGAGAAAGCTGAGATAAAGTCTTTAGTCGGTTTATGTTTTTTCTAAAGGCTTCCTTAAGTCTAACTTATCTATGAGATTAACCCCGAGGCTCGGGGTGCCGGAACTGTCCCCGAGGCCAAAATGGTAAAATCCCCCAATATTCCCGCCTCGACATCCTAACCTCAAATATATCTCCATATATTTATTTTCAGGTCCCGATAACCCAAATCACTACCCGCTATCTAAAGTATCCCCGACTTCTCCAAAGTCATATCTTAAACCCTCATTGTGACTTTACCCACTACCTGGCCCTAGAATCGTCTTGAGTCGTGCTCAGCGAACCTGTCCACATAATAATGTGGTTCTCACATATGTCACATATCATATTACCACATAATATATTCAATTATCACATAAGCATTATTAAACATATAATCACTCATTAAATCACAATTATTCCATTAATGCCCTCCTAGCACACTAATCAAGGCCCTTAAGCCTTATTAGCGAATTTGGGTCGTTACAACTATCCCCTCCTAACGAGAATTTCGTCCTCGAAATTTACCTGAACAGCTCGGGATGCTGATCCCGCATCGTCGTCTCTAACTCCCAGGTCGCCTCCTCGACCTTGCTATTCCTCCATAATACTTTTACTAACGAAATTGTCTTATTCCGCAGAACTTTATCCTTCCGATCTAAAATCTGAACTGGTCTCTCCTCATAGGATAAATCTGCCTGTAGCTCCAAGTCCTCTTGCCTCAACACATGTGTAGTATCAGAAACATACTTCCGCAACATAGAGATGTGAAACACGTTATGAACCCCTGATAAGGACGGTGGCAAGGCCAGCCTATAAGACACTTGCCCAACTCTCTCCAGAATCTCAAAGGGTCCAACAAACTGAGGGCTCAGCTTGCCCTTCACTCCAAATCTCCTCACACCAAATCTCCTCACTCCAAATCTCCTCACACCTCTCAACGGTGAAACTCGTAGAAACATGTGGTCCCTGACCTGGAACTCCACGTTCCTACGCTTAGGGTCAGCGTAGCTTTTCTGTCTACTCTGCGAGGCAAGCATCCTAGCTTGAATCTTTTCAATGGCCTCATTAGTCTTCTGAACCATATCTGGCCCTAAATACCTTCTCTCACCCATCTCATCCCAGTGAATAGGCGATCTGCACTTTCTTCCATATAACATCTCATAAGGAGCCACTCCAATCATGGATTGATAACTGTTGTTATATGAAAACTCAACCAATGGAAGATACTTGCTCCACGAACCCTCGAAGTCAATCACACATGCCCTAAGCATGTCCTCCAATACTTGAATCGTCCTCTCAGACTGTCCATCAGTCTGAGGATGAAAAGCTGTGCTAAACTTCAACTGAGTCCCCATGGCTCTCTACAGAGCTCCCCAGAACTTAGAGGTAAAGATAGGGTCTCGATCAGATACAATAGACTTTGGAACCACATGGAGACGAACTATCTCCCTCACATACAGCTCTGCATACTGCTCCACAGTATAAGTTGACCTAACTGGTAGGAAATGAGCTGACTTGGTGTATCTATCCACTATCACCCACACCGAGTCATGAAGTCCAACTGTCCTGGGTAATCCTCCCATGAAATCCATCGTAATATCCTCCCATTTCCACTCTGGGATACCCAAAGGCTGCAGCAATCCCACTGGTCACTGATGCTCAGCCTTAACCTGCTGACAGGTTAAACATCTAGATACATACTCAACTACATCCTTCTTCATCCCAGGCCACCAGTATAATGTCCGTAGATCCTGATACATCTTCGTGGTACCCAGATGAAGTGAGTATGGCGTAGTGTGGGATTCATCCAGTATCTCACGCCTAATCCCCTCATCTGCCGGAACACAAATCCGTCCCTGATACTGAAGCAAACCTGTCTCTGAAACTGAATAATCCTTAGCTGTCCCCGCTAAGGCTTGCTGCCTACTATCCTGCAACCGCACATTAGTCAACTGACCATCCTTGATCTGCTCCAGCAGGGTCGACTGCAAAGTGATATTGGCTAACTGGCCCACCACCAGTTCTATCTTCGCCCTGACCATCTCATCAGCCAATTCCCTCGAGATCCGAGTAGAACTATACAACTGTCCTGGGCCCCTCCGGCTCAATGCATCTGCCACCACGTTGGCTTTCCCAGGATGGTAAAGGATATCACAATAATAATCCTTAACCAATTCTAACCAACATCTCTGTCTCATATTCAGATCCTTCTGTGTGAAGAAATATTTCAGACTCTTATGATCAGTGTAGATCTCACACTTCTCCCCATACAGATAGTGACGCCACACCTTAAGTGCAAACACAACTGCCGCTAGCTCCAAATCATGAGTTAGATACCTCTACTCATACTCCTTTAGCTGTCGAGACGCATAGGCTATAACTTTCTCATTATGCATCAGCACATAGCCTAAACCCAACCTCGATGTGTCACAGTAGACCACAAACTTCCCTTCCTTCGAAGGAAGACTCAATACAGGCGCGGAAATAAGCCGTCGCTTCAACTCTTGAAAGCTGCTCTCACACTTCTCTGACCAGACAAACTTCTGGTTCTTTCTTGTCAATTCTATCATCGGCGAAGAAATCTTCGAGAACCCCTATACAAACCGCCTGTAATAACCAGCCAACCCAAGGAAACTCCACACCTCCGAGGAATTCCTCGGCCTCGGCCAATCTCTAACTGCCTTTTCCTTGGACGGGTCCACCTTAATCTCTTCTTCCCAAACTATGTAACGACCCAAATTCACTAATAAGGCTTAAGGGCCTTGATTAGTGTGCCGGGAGGGCATGATGGGAATCATGTGTGATTATTATGATTAAGATGTATGATTATGATTTTAAGCATGTTAAATGACTATGTGAATTATATTATGTGATAATAATGATATGTGAATTGTATTGTGTGGGTGCTGTGAAACAAATGTGATGCACGTGCCAGGACGGTCCTCGGAAACTAGATAATGGTAACTGGTGATTTGGTAACCTGCGTAACCGTTAGTAACTATAGAGAGTAACAGGTTTTATTGGGAAAGTGGTAGAATTGCAAAGTTAGGGAAAGGAAAAATAAGCCCTTGAGGTCTAGTTAGTAAGTGATATTAATGGAGGGTTAAAATGGTATTTTGGCAGTTAGTAGATGAGTTTCAGCTGAAGAGGGAATATCATATACGTATAACACTTTGGGAGTTGGTTATGCTGAATTGAGGAGACCTAGAATAAGAGCAAAAAGGAGATAGAAAGGAGAAGCAGAAATCTAAACTCTTGGAAGGAGAATCAAGGGATGTTTGAAGTTATCAACCAAGCTTAGGCCAAGAAAACTCAGAGGTAAGATTTTGATTATGTTATATCCAAGTTTAAAGTCTGAATTTTAGTTAAGGAAGGTGAATTGAGATGAGTTGGTGGCTGGTTTTATGTAATTTCAGAATTGGGAACCAAGGGGGAAGGAGTTCAAGAGCTGGAGGTTGAACCTATCACTTAAGGTAAGGTCTCTGTATGTTTATTAGGTTTGTTTTGTTAAGGTATAGGGAGTTTGAAGTGTGGGTTGTGCTTGAGTTCAAGCAGTTCATAATTTCTCTGGTTTGAGTTGTCAAGTGGGAAATTCAAGAGTGAATTTTAGGATTGAAGGTGTGAGTGAGCTTGGGCATGATGTCTTTGAGTTGTTGTGAGGTTTGTTAGGGGTTTAGAGTTGGTTTTGGGGCTTAGAATAGAGTTTGGGGTGATTTGGTGAGGTTGGAGCTCGGGAAAATGCGAAGGGAAACCCAGAAATCTGGGTCTGCGATGGTGTGCCGCGGCATGGCTTTTGCTTGCCGCGGCCTAGGGGTCTCTGGAGGTGGGTGCCGCGGCACAAGGCAAATTTAAGGGAGTTAAATTTTGCAATTTTTGGTCTTTGCTCTGGGGGTTCGGGGGATGCCTCCGGGGTGTTATTCTAAGGTTTTGGGGGTTCCGACAGTGTGGATTAGGTACCGGGGAGGTAGTCTTGGATTGGTTAATGACAAAGAATATTATATTTGTGTTTTGATTAGGAATTTGGAGAGGCTCGGGGTAGAGGACCGTGCTTGTGGCTACGTGGCAACGGAAATCAGTAAATTGAAAGGTAAGAACACTGCACCCGAATGTATGAATGTGATGGGACTAAGTGCTCCCGAGATTTGTTTTGTGTCATCGTTGGTATTACGCCAAGGGACACGTGTAGGCGGTCTAAGAGTACCGTTCATGAATTTAGCGCATGGGACGCGAATTGGCCACTGGGAGCCAGAAACGAAAGGATAACAGAGGGAGCGGCTTGTGAGCGCTAGCCCTGGTTATCATTTGTGCATTGTGTTATATGAGCTGATATGCTTTGTATATGAAATACTTGACTATTGATATTCTTTGTAAATGAAATACCTGACTATTGATATGCTTGAAGTTTATGAGATGCCATATGTGAGATTGTCTTGACAGCTAAATGTGCATGTTCTATTGTTGATATGTGTTCTTGCTGGGCCTTGGCTCACGGGTGCTACATGGTGCAGGTAAAGGCAAGAGCAAGCTGGACCAGTCCTGAGGTGGAGAGCTCCGAAGTGTAATGTACATAGCCAGCCGTTTGATCACCACGATCGAGGAGTGTGTCAGGACGGAGATCACCTAACTGCTCATTTTGCCTTAGTATGGTTGTTAATGTATATAAACTTTGTAACTTTTGTAGTATGGCTTTTAAACTGTCATCTTTGGGATCCCATGTACATAAACAATGTTTAGCAATGAAAATGTATCTTTTGAGACCAAAACGTTTTTAACCCTAGTTCCTCTACTATTTCAATAACACGTTTTTACTTTAATGACTTGATTAGCGAGTCTGGCACTTTATAAACACACAGTGTAGCGGTCCTGGCCATCCAGGGCGTTACAAACTATATGTCCAAAAAAGGTCACCTCTGGTAGCCAGAACTCACACTTCTTAAACTTGGCATACAACTGATGCTCCCTTAACCTCTCCAAGATCTGTTGGAGATGATGCTCATGCTCTGCCTCTGAACTGGAGTATACTAGGATGTCGTCGATGAAGATAATGACGAACTGGTCCAGAAAGTCCTTGAACACCCTGTTCATCAGATCCATAAAAGCTGCTGGGGCATTGGTCCGACCAAAAGACATGACTAAGAACTCATAATGCCCATAACGCATCCGGAAAGCCGTCTTTGGTATATCCTCATCCTTGATCCTCAGCTGGTGATAACCAGATCGAAGATCAATCTTTGAGAACACCGTCTTACCTTGCAGCTGATCAAACAAATCATCAATCATTGGCAGAGGATACTTATTCTTAATAGTCAACTTGTTCAATTCTCTGTAATCGATGCACATCCTCAAGGTCTCGTCCTTCTTCTTAACAAACAACACTGGTGTGCCCCATGGAGAGTAGCTAGGCCTAATAAACCCCAAATCCAGAAGTTCTTGCAACTGTATCTTCAACTCTTTCAGTTCTGCTGGTGCAATCCTGTATGGTGTCCTGGATACTGGTTCTGTCCCCGGTGCCAACTCAATCTCAAACTGTGTCTCCCTACGCGGCGGCAACCCTGGCAGATCCTCAGGGAAGACATCCAAAAACTCATATACCAATCTAGTCTCACCCGGCCCTGCCGGCATAACTCTGGTGGTATCAACCACACTAGCCAGAAAACCTATGCATCCCCCCTGCAACAAGTCCCTGGCTCTCAATGCTGAAATCATAGGTATGCGGGGTCCAGACACCGCACCTACAAAGATAAAAGGGTCCTCACCCTCCGGCTCAAAAGTAGCCATCTTCTTCCTACAATCAATTGTAGCCCCGTACCTAGCCAGCCAATCCATTCCTAGAATCATATCAAAGTCTCCCAAATCCAATTCAACCAAATCCACCGAAAGTTCCCTACCATCTACCATCACTGGCAGTGCCCTAATCCACCTCCTAGAGACTACCAGCTCCCCTGTAGGCAACAAAGTCCCAAACCCCGCAGTCCGATACTCACTAGGTCTACACAGTCTATTAATCACCCTACTAGCAACAAAAGAGTGCATAGCACCAGAATCAATCAATACTGTAAAAGGAAAACTAGCACTAGAAAGCTGACCTGTCACTACCGAGGGACTAGCCTCAGCCTCCGCCTGAGTCAAGGTGAACACCCGAGCTGGGGTCAAGCTATCCACCTTTCCCACTTCACCTTTCTTCACCGTTAGGTAGTCTTTCCTGAGATGCCCCACTACCCCACAAACGAAACATGCCTTGGCCTTGCACTCGCCCAGATGGCGTCTCCTACACCTCGGGCACTCTGGATAGGTTCTCCATGCCTCACCGCCACCCTGGCGGCCACCCTGACCACCCCGACCCCTCCTATCAGAACCAGGAGCGGCTGAAGTGTCAGGAGTCTTCCTCTTGAAGTCACTGGGGCCTCCACCCCTACCTGTCCCAGAATAAGGAGGCACCGCCCTGCAGCCCTCACGCCTCACCGCGCTCTCCTTCCGTATCTTGTTCTCTGCTTCCTCAGCAGTAAGAGCCCTTTCTACAGCCTGGGAATAAGTTGTTCCTCCAGGTACCGTGGTAATCCTAACATCCCGGGCTATCATAGCATTAAGCCCCCTGACAAAGCGATCTTGCCTAGCAGCATCAGTAGGCACAAGATCTGGTGCGAACTTCGCAAGCCTATCAAATTTCAGGGCATACTCTGTAACAGTCATACCGCCCTGTACCAAACTCACAAACTCATTGACCTTCGCTGCCCTAACAGCAATATTGTAGTACTTCTGGCCAAACAAATCCTTGAAACCTTCCCAAGTCAGTGTGGCAACTTCTCTGGTCTGCGATGCCACTTCCCACCAAATACGAGCATCCTCCCTCAACATATAAGTGGCACAGGCCACACTATCCTGTCCTTCAACCCTCATGAAATTCAGAATCACTGTAATCATAGTTAGCCACTGCTCGACTTTCAATGAATTTGGTCATCCCTCAAAGACTGGGGGTTGCTGCTTCCTGAACCGCTCATATAATGGCTCCAACCTGTTAACAACCTCCCCAGGCTGCACAACTGGTACCACTGCAGGTGGTAAAGAAGGGGCAGCACTCCCTGATGGAGCCTGCTGCTACAAAATATGAATCAGTTCATCTTGGCTCTGTAATCAAGCCTGCATCTCAGCCATTAACTGCTGCCAGTTCTCAGGGACTGGCAGAGGTGTCTGGCCCTGGTCATTGCCCCTGGTCCCAGACCCAGTGCCGGCTAGCCGTGAAGATTTCCTTGGACGCATAACTATCCAAGTCAATCTACAAATATCGACTCGGCGGTCAGACCACAATGACAGGTTAAGAGCTTCCCCAAAACTCAACAATAGAACATAATCATTCACAGATAACCAACACATATAAGCATCCATGCACCATAAACAGTCAATCATTCATATACTCATTTACATGCACGGCAATGTTAATAAACATGCCTCAGTATTTTCACACAGCAGTCAAGGGCCAGGCCCTATCAGTATCTCATGCTTCCTAGAAATTCAGTGAATATCACATACATAACTCATCTCAGGCACATAAGCACATAAACACACATATACACATTACCAAACCCCGACTTGAGCTTGTCTCCAGCAGCGAATGTACATATCTAGGCTGTCTTCAGGAACCCTTAAACCTAGGACGCTCTGATACCAAGTTGTAACACCCTGGATAGCCAAGACCGTTACACTGTGTACTTATAAAGGTGCAAGACTCGATAGTCAAGTCATTAGTTTGAAATCGTGCCGCTAAACATGTAAGAGCTAGGGTTAAAAAAGGTTTTTGTCTCAAAAGACTCATTTAGCATACATAAACTGTAGTATCATGGGATCCCATACAAAAACAAAGTTAAAGAAAGTTTACAGACTCCCAAAAATACATGAGGAACCACTAGCCATACTAAGGCCAAAACAGACAGTCTTCAGGTTCCACGTCCTTGCTTAGATCTCAACCGTGGCAGTCGAGCACCTGGCTATGTACATTCCGCACGCTGAGCTCTCCAGTCAGGGCAGATCTAACTTGCCCTTGCCTTTACCTGCACCACGTAGCCCCCGTGAGCCAAGGCCCAGCAAGAAAACATCACAGGTAACTCAAACATTAACAATAGACAAATAGCTTAGTAAGCATGTACACTTATCAGATAGTCCACATCAGATATTCAACATATACATTCCAATACCAGATGCATTCCATCACATATAATATTCAGGGCCGACGACTTAGGTCGCACCCTCTGTTTAACCCACTGACTCTGGCCCGCTTAAACCAAGCTCAGTGCATAATAAGCTGTCCTCGGCTACTAGTGGCTGAGTCGCGCCCTGTGCGCTAGTGAGACCCTTGGCACCCTTAGGTCGTTGGTTCACTAAATGGCTTGCATGGCATAATACCATCTTTTCAAGCTTCTACAATAGGGAGCCCTTAGTCCTGTCACATATATTCAACCAGGTGCAGTTTTCTTACCTTTAGTCTGTACGCTTATCGAATTACAAGCAACGTCCCTCAAGCACGACTCATTCCCGAGCCTAAGCCTTTATCACCTAGCCACAACCAAAGTATAGTGTTCCATTAATACTCAATTATAGGTTTCCAGTTACAAAACTAACTCCCATGACTCCTAATTCCACCAAGCACGGTGGTGAAGCCAAACCCGAGCACCCAAGACCACTCACCCATGCTTAAAACCCTCAAAATCCCAAGTGTGCAACCAAGGGCTGCGACCCCCAAAGCCTAGCTGCGGCCCTTCCCCAAAACAAAACTATCCCCACTCTGAACCACACACGCGTCGCGGCCCTTGCCTTGGGCGCCGCGGCGCGCCTCCTTGGCCGAACCTCCTTGCCTTCTTTGCATGCTAGGGCCGCGGCGCTCTAGAACAGAGCCGCTGCCCTCCCCTTCGAACCCAGATTTTTCACCATTCTAAAGCTCAAAACCTCACCTTAAACCATCCCAAAACTCCCGAACTCTTAACCAATTAATTCCCAACCTCTTTAACATGATCTAAACAACATAACTCCCAAGAAAACACAGCCTAACACACTCCAATCTCCTCCTTTCAATTTCTGAAACCCAAGTGCTACAAACACCCAAACCAGCCACTCAAACACAATCTAGAACCTCTAAACTTGGAGTTAGAACTCACCTTTGCTGTAGAATCACTTCACCAAGCTGTAGCCAAGCTAGGTCCCCAAGTTCCCTTCTTTAATTCTGCCTTAAACACCAAGACTACACTTGTTTCAACACTTAATCAAAGTCCAGAATTCTAACCACAGAGAAGAAAGTTAAGAGCTTACCTTAACCCTGTTTTGATGCTTGATAAATCCCTCAGCTAGACCTTCAATTCCTCAATACAAATCCCAGAATTTCCAGCTAGTTTCCCCTTTAGTTTTCTGTGGTTTTTCTTCCTTTGGTTTTCCCTTAAGCGTGAGAGAGAAAGCTGAGATAAAGTCTTTATTTGGTTTATGTTTTTTTATAAAGTCTAACTTATCTATGAGGTTAACCCCGAGGCTCGGGGTGCCGGTACCGTCCCCGAGGCCAAAATGGTAATATCCCCCAATATTCACGCCTAGACATCCTAACTTCAAATATATCTCCATATATTTATTTTCATGTCCCGATAACCCAAATCACTACTCGCTATCTAAAAGTATCCCCGACATCTCCAAAGTCATATCTTAAACCCTCATTGTGACTTTACCCACTACCTGGCCCTAGAATTGTCTTGAGTCGTGCTCAGCGAACCTGTCCACATAATAATGTGGTTCTCTCATATGTCACATATCATATTACCACATAATATATTCAATTATCACATAAGCATTATCAAACATATAATCACCCATTAAATCACAATTATTCCATTAATGCCCTTCTGACACACTAATCAAGGCCCTTAAGCCTTATTAGTGAATTTGGGTCGTTACAATGAGTGTCCAACTAAGTCCCGGCTTGAACCAAAATCCACGGTAACTAGTATACTACAAACTAATACTAACTACTACTACTATCTAGCTAGCTAAGTAAATATTCTAGGACTTTACAATTCCCCCCTACTAAAAATAATTTCGTCCCCGAAATTTACTTACCAAACAATTTCAGATACTGTGCTAACATGTCCTCCTCCAACTCCCACATTGCCTCCCATTCCGAACTATTACTCCATAGGACCTTGACTATTAGAATACTCTTAGACTGTAATTCCTTCACCCCCCCCCTATCTAGGATGCTAACCGGTCGTTCCACGTAACTCAAGTTTTTCAGGAGTGCTATCGTATCGTGCTTGAGGATGTGAGATGAGTCTGACACATATCTACGCAGCATCAAGATGTGGAACACATTATGGTTATCTGCTAGAGCTAGCGGTACGGTTAATCTATATGCAACTGTTCCCACCTTGTCCAATATCTCAAAAGGACCTATAAACCGAGGACAAAGCTTGCCTTTCTTCCCAAACCGCTTCACACCTTTCATAGGAGATATCTTTAGGAAGACTTGATCTTCGACTTTGAATTCCACATCACGTTGTTTGGCATCCACTTAACTTTTCTGATGGCTCTAAGCACCGAGCATACGCTTTATAATAAGCGCTACTGCATCCTAAGCTTCTCTAACAGCTTTGGGTCCAAGATGTTGCCTTTCTCCTACCTTGTCCCAATGTAATGATCGACACCTTCTTCCATAAAGTGACTCATAGGGTGCCATCCCGATTGTTGACTGGTAGCTATTGTTGTACGAGAATTCTATCAGTGGCAAATACTCACTCCATGATCCTCCGAAATCAAGTACACAAGCATGCAACATATCCTCTAAAATCTGAATGGTACACTCTGACTGACCATCGGTGTGAGGATGAAATGTCGTACTAAGACTTAACTTGGTACCCATGGCTTGCTGCAAGCTTCCCCAAAATCTCAATGTAAACACCCATCCTCTATTGGATACTATGGTCTTAGGGAGTCCATTCAGTCTTACTATTTCTCGGACATACACGTCTGTGTACTGATCTGCTGTATACGTAGTCTTGACAGGCAGGCAATGAGCTGACTTGGTTAGTCTATCTACTACTACCCAAGCCAAGTCCATCTGCTTATTTGTTCGTGGTAGTCCTGTCATGAAATCCATGGCTATGTCTTCCCACTTCCATTATGGAATACTAAGCGGCTGCAATAAGCCTGCAGGCCGCTGATGTTCTGTTTTCACTTGCTGGCATACTCAGCATTTAGACACATACTCTGCTACATCTTTCTTCATCCCTGTCCACCAATACAATGCCTTAAGGCCGTGAGTCATCTTTGTCGACCCTAGGTGAACTGAGTATGGAGTATTGCGCACTTCTTCTAAAATCTTCATCTTAATCCCTTGATCATCCGGCACGCATACCCGATCCTTATATCTTAAGAATCCCTACCCTGATATCGAGAAATTTATGGCCTTCTCTTCTTTAACTGCAGCTATGTGAGATACTAATGTGTCATCATGCCCTTGTTCGATCAGTATATCTTCTAACAGACTTGACTGGATGGACAAGTTAGCCAGTTTACCAATGACTACTTCTATTCCGGCATTGATCAGCTCTTGCTGTAGCATTTTTTCTATTCATGCTAACACTGCTATACTTCCATAACTCTTCCTACTTAGCGCATCAGCAACTACGTTTTCTTTTCCCGGGTGGTATAAGATTTTGCAGTCATAATCCTTTACTAATTCTAACCACCTGCGCTGCCTCATGTTGAGCTCATTTTGAGTGAAGAAATACTTTAAGCTTTTGTGATCCGTATAAATCTCACACCGTTCTCCATAAAGATAATGGCACCAGATTTTCAATGCAAAGACCACCGCTGCCAACTCCATATCGTGCGTTGGATAGCGTTGCTCGTATTCCTTCAGCTGCCTTGAGGCATAGGCTATCACTTTGTCATTTTACATCAGCACACAACCCAAACCTTGTTTCAACGCGTCACAGTAGACTACAAACTTGTCTTTGGGTGTTTGTACACAAAGTACTGGTGTTGAGCATAGCTTATCCTTATGCAACTGGAAACTTTCTTCACACTTATCCGTCTAGTTAAACCTTCGATGTTTCCGGGTCAGTTTTGTAAGTGGAGTGGCTATCTTAGAAAAGCCCTCTACAAACCTCTGATAATAACCTGCTAGCCCAAGAAAACTTCTTACCTCTGACGTGTTCTTAGGTCTTGGCCAATCCTTCACAGCCTCTACCTTAGTTGGGTCTACAGCAACTCCGTCCTTGGATACTAAGTGGCCAAGGAACACTACCTGTGAAAGACAAAATTTGCACTTCTTGAACTTGGTGTAAAGTTGATGCTCTTTCAATCGGAACATGGTCATTCTTAAATGTTCCTCGTGCTCAACTTCGTCCTTTGAATACACCAAAATGTCATCGATGACCACTATGACGAATTTCTCCAAGTAGTCCTTGAAGACCCTATTCATTAAATCCATAAATGTAGTTGGAGTGTTCGTAAGACCAAAAGACATAACTAAAAACTCATAATGTCCATAATGAGTTCTAAAAGTTGTGTTAGGAATATCCTCTTCCCGTACCTTGAGCTGGTGATACCCGAACCGTAGATCAATCTTTGAAAACATGAACGCACGTCGAAGTTGATCAAACAAGTCGTTAATTCGGGGTAGCGGGTACTTATGCTTAATTGTCACTTTATACAGCTCACAGTAATCTATACACATCTGCATGCTTCTGTCCTTCTTCTTCATAAGTAGAACCGGTGCTCCCCATGGGAATGTCTTGGTATAATGAAACTGAAGTCTCAGAGATCTTGTAGCTGCGTCTTTAACTCCTTGAGTTCGGTAGGTGCCATCTGGTATGGTGCCTTTGAGATAGGCTCGATGCCCGGTACTAGTTCGATTGTGAAGTCAATTTCCCGAGTCGTCAGCAACCCTGGTAAATCGTTAGGAAATACTTCTGGGAAATACTTTACAATACGGACATCTCCAACCTTTAGTGGTGTTTCCTTTACCACATCCGTGACGCTGGCTAAGAATGTGTGACATACTTTTTCTATCATTCTCTGAGCTTTGAGAGATGAAATAAGCGGCGTACGTAGTCCTGAATCCTTTCCCATAAAGCATAGTCTCTGACCGTCAGGAGTCTCGAACGTCACTTGCTTACATCTGTAGTCGATGGTTGCGCCATGCCTTGCTAGCCAATCCATTCCCAATATTATGTTGAAGTATTTGATTTCTAGTTCTATCAGGCCTCCTTCTAGTTCTACGTCCTCCATTTTGATCGGTACGCCTCGTACTATCCATGATGATAGGACTACTTCACCCGAAGGCAATTCGGTCACATACCTCGTTCTAAATTTTTCACAAGGTTTGTCTAATTTCTCTATCATTCCTAACGAGATATACGAGTGTGTGGCTACCAAATCAAATAATACTAAACATTCATTATTGAGGATAGGAATCTGACATGTGACCACTTTATTACTAGCTTAAACTCTCCCTTGGTCAATGCAAAGACTCTGGCAGGAACCATCTTGTTGTTCCTTTTCTCTTCTTGCTTGAGCTGGGGACATTCTTTCTTTCGGTGACCTTCCTGACCATAATTGTAGCATCCCTTGGTGTTTGCACGACACTCACCAGGATGTTTCTTTTGGCACTTAGAGCACTGCGGGTATTCTACATAACCTGACCTACTACCTCCATTGTTTGTCCATGCTCTTTTATCATTGTCGGACTGCTTATTGTCAGGATGCCTTCTCTTTTGACCATTGTTGTTGCTGGGCTGATGGTTGTTGTTGTGGTGGTTATTCCGACCATTCTGAGGCTGACACTGCTATTTAGGCTCAGGCTTACTAGCCTCCTCCTTACTAGCCTATTTATAGAGTTCAAGGAGTGAAACTAACCCCTTTTAATTTGAATAAATAAATGAATATAAAATGAAAAAGATTTGAATTTTCGTTCAACAGACGCCCAAAACTCGGTCAAAATCGTTCAAAGGCAGGTCCAAGTGGCTAAGGCTATTTTTAAATTAAGAAATCATCAACATTCAAAATTACATCACCAAGGGCGATATATCGCCTACCCTGGGCAATATATCGATTCAACCCTAATCTCGAGCCCCGTTCGAACGTTTGTGCAAAGTCGACATGTTTTCCGTATCTTCCGTAGGCGATATATCGGCCCCTAAGCTGCGATATATCAGCATACGTTGATATATCAAACACGTATTTGCACTTTTCAACATATTTTGAAATTGGATAACAGCTTTGACTGAGTCATAATATGATCCTAACAGTTTCTGGAAGGTTCTAGAGCTTCTAGATCTTTCTTTTATTTAAACTATTAATAAAAAATACTTAAATCCTTAATAATCATGCATATGACAAGTGTCATGCTCTTAATGGTTCTATCTAAACCTTAGGTTATAATAAATATATTTCTATGACCAACAATATTAATCAAACCTTATGTTATAATTAATATTCTTAAACTATAGGTTAAACTTATAAAATCCATAAATGTTGCTATTAGTGTCCAACTAAGTCCCGACTTGAACCAAAATCCATGGTAACTAATACTAACTTCTACTACTATCTAGCTAGCTAAGTAAATATTCTGGGACTCTATATACAGATTCAGACCATCCTTCTTGTGAAAGTATTGCAAGTAGTGGCCAAGTACAGAACCTGACTCTAGGGTTATAGTCAGGGTTATGAAATTTGTATCTTGAGATGTTTGAATGAAATTCGAGGACGAAATTTCTGTAAGGAGGGGATAGTTGTAGCGTGCCAGAAGGGCATAAATATGCATGTGGGCCCCATTCGATTATTAAGGGCATATTTTTAATTTTAGTCCGTTGAGGGCATAAATACAATATATTTGTATGCTGTGATTGGTACCACAAGGGTGTGGTGATATGTTTGTGATGTGCAATCTGAGGCGGTCCTAGGGAGCGGATAGCTAAATAGTCACAACGGGGCCGATAACCTGGCTCGGGAGGAGCCTAGGGGTATTTTGGGAACATTGTTGGTGTTCGGGATTTATCGGGTAGCGAGTAGTAATTTAGCAATTATTTGGTCATGTGGAAAAAGGCAATTTTTCCCTTGGCGGCATTCATAAGGGGTAAGGATAAGTTAGGGGTATTTTTATCTTTCGCTCCATGGGATAGACACAGCTGGGCCTAGGGGATTCTGTGGAATAAACTAGAAGTTAGGAAACATTTCCACAAGTTCCCTTTCCCTCTCAGTCACATTTTTCTCTCTCAGAGCTAAGGAGGAATTTATTCTACTGAACTCAAGGAGAAAGTCTTTGGGATTCAAAGGGGATTGAAGCTAGAAGCAATTGAGGTTTAGCTCAAGGTTGGGTCATCAATTGATGTAAGGTTGTTTATGTGTTTCTTCTGGTAATTACTACTGATTTTACTAAGTTTACTGTTATGGTTTAAAGGTTCTATAGAGTTGAACTTCAGGATATGAATTTTGAGTTTTGATGAGTTGGTGAGGTGAGTTTTGGGGCATTTTTATGAGTTATGTTGCTTTGGTACGAATTGTGGATTGAATTTTGGGTCTAGGCTCTGAGTTTTGTGGATTTTGGAGAGGTTAGTTCATAAAATGCATGAGGAATTCTGGGTTTTGGGGCTCGCGTCGCGGTCTTGTTGTTTAGGTGTTGTGGCCCGTGTTTGCAAAGAGGCCTGGGGCGCCTCTGATCTTGCCCAGGCCGCGGCGCAGGTAGGGCACGCTGCTGCCCATGTCCTCCAATAGAGAGGGCTTTGCCCTCTCACTTGTCGTGGGTCGCGGCCCTAGAGGGCATGTCGCCGCTCAAAATAGGAAAAAGGGGAAAAAGAAGGTTTTAAGCTCGAGAACCCAAATGTTAAGTCTCGAGAAGGTTCTACTACCCAGAATTCGAGGTCCTAGAGGCTAGATTAATATTACGAAGTTCTTATTTGAATTAGGTCTTTGTGGATGGTTATTATGAATGTGTTGTGACTAGGTTTATGTCAAAGCACGGGTTAGAGGACTGTGCTTGGGACCACGGTAATCAATCATCTCAGGACACAGGTAAGAGAATTGTTTGTACCCGTAGAGTTATGTGGTGTGTTGTGCTATATGTATTGTTTATAGCTGTTATGTCAAAAATGTGGTTGTAACTAATCGGCAAGTGCTGAGAGCGGCAAGAGCCAAAAGCGGCAAAGGGCAAGGATCGGCGTTATGCATGCGGAATGCAGGCTGCTAGGGTGAGACCCTCTAAGGCTGTTGTACACACCCATTCTGTGAAGACTGCTGACCTTGTGCCTGAAGACGCACCCCGAGCAGAGGAGACTGCTGTTGTGCTACTGTACAGTTGCAATTGTTATACTACTATGACATGATGTTGTACTGTTGTGCCATCGTGTATCCCAATAACAATTTGTAGATTGTTTATTGCCTTTGATTAAGCATTTATTTGTTTAGATAAATTATTGTATGTTGTGCTTGGGGTTCTCTTGCTGGGCCTCGGCTCACAGGTGCTATGTGGTGTAGGTAAGGGCAGGGAAAAGGTCGGTCAACCATGAGTTGGAAGGCATGGAGTGACGCGTACATGTTCGGCCTACCTGACTGCCACAGCGGGGGTTTTTCTGAGAAATATGTTGTAAAAGCTAATTTTGTCACCTAGGTCAATAATATTTTCCCCTGCTGGGTTGTAAATTTGTTTCTAAACAGTATTTTGGGATCCCAATGTAATACTTTTATAATTTAAATAAACGTCCAACTCGTTTTACAATGAAATCTTATTTTAACTAGTTTTCATTTTAATTAACCACATTTTTTGGTCTAATATCTCGATTAACGAGCTAATGGCACATTTTAAAATTACATGGTAACGACTCTAAGGGAAGTAGGGCGTTATAGAAATGCTCTATTTGTTCAACTCTCAAGTCAAATAACTTCTTCAACTGAACCTTTAATTATATCTACTCAGCTAGTGCCATTCTTCATGATGTCTCTAAATCCTTGTAAACCCATCTGAAACTTCATTGGCTGATCCATTTTTCATCTCGTCGAACTAATATAACCCTAGTGGTACCGACCACAATAGTTAGGCATCTCTTGAACACAACCAGGTCCTTCCCCTTTAAACTCAAAAGTCACCATCTTTTCTTATAATTCATGGTTGTCCCTTATTTGGAAAACTAATCCATACATGGGATCATATCAAAATCCTCATATAATCAACTCAACCAATTATTATTGGCAACTTTTTACCAATAATACTCTGACCCATCTCCTGGGAATTACCAATTTTCCGCCGGAAGACACTAAAATCTCAAGCACCATAGAGTAATAATCATACATCATGTGCCACATATCTATGTCTCTTCTAAGAGATATGCAGTACCAGCCTCATTCAGCACAATATAAAAGATCGAGAACTAGAAAACTGACTTGCTGCCTCTGAGGAACCAGCCTTAGGCTCTGACTGCGTCGAGACAGAGACTCGAGCTGGGGTTGAGCTATGTGTACTCCTTGGTTCTTCCGTCTTTGATTTCGGGCAATCCTTCTTGAAGTGCCCAACTATTCCACATAGAAAACATGCCTTTGCTCGACAATCTCCCAGATGGCGTCTCTTGCACCTGGCGCGTACTGGATAACTCCTCCAGACCTCATTGCTACCCTGTCGGCCACACTGAGTACTATGACCCCTCCTGTTAGGACCATGATTAGTAGAACTTTCACAGGTCTTTCTTTTCTGGTTAATAAGGACTCCACCCCCACCTGATCCCGTAAATGGGTGTACCAGTATCTTAGCATCCTGTCCTACGACACTCCCACTCCATATCTCATCTCTTGCGTCCTCTATAGCAAGGGCCTTCCCTACCGCTTGAGCGTAGGTAGAAATCTCATGTACTGAAACGATCCCAACTCTCTAGGCTAGAGTTCAACCCTTGAATGAGTCGAACCTTCCGAGCCACATTTGTTGGCACCAAATCAAAATAAAATTTGGCCAACCCATCAAATTCATTGACATACTCTGTCACTGTGTTACTACCTTGAACCAAGTTCATAAAATCATTGGTCTTCGCAATTCGAATTGCGTCACAGTAGTATTTCTCATTGAACAATTGCCTGAATGCTTTCCAACCCATCATGACAACATTCCAGGTTTGGGATACTACTTCCCATCACGTTCAGGCATCCTCCTACAACATGTACGTGGCACAAGCCACTCTATCATTGCCTACTACTCCCATATAGTCAAGGATGGAGCTGGTCATACCCATGCACTGTTCAGCTCTAAACGAATCCATGCCTCCCTCGAAAACTGGAGGATAATACTTCTAAAATCTTTCATATAGTTGTTCTCATCTATTCCCACCCTTGGGTTGAACCGAAACTGGTGCCATTGTTGTCAAAACATACAGAGCAGTGTTCCCTGATGGAACCCGCTGTCTCATCCACCTAATCTCCTCATCTTGATTTTGTAGTCTTGCTTGCACTCCAGCAAACATCTGCTACCAATTCCATGGGGAAGATAAATGGTTTTGGCCCTGACTATCATCTGCAACCCTGATATTAACCATGCCTTGTCCAATAGACTGCCTTGGATACATAACTTCCGAATCTATCTGCAGTAAAAAACATAACCTATCAGGCATGATAGTCATATCCAGAACTATTCCACGAGAAGTGCCAAACAACACAATAACCACATACAATATGCATACCAAGACACAAGTCTATAACATTCATGCATCAATTATCAAGCCTTGCTCCCACAAAATATATCTATATATGTCATGCTCTCTATTCTAGCATGTAGATAAGGCACATATGTTCAATTAAGCAGTCATGCACATTATCACATTATTAGATACCAAACCGTGAGTCGAGCTTATCTTTAGCAGCGAGTGTACATGCCCAACCAGTCTTCAGGAATCCTTAACCCTAGATTGCTCTGATCCAAAGTTGTAATGCTCTATTTAGCCAAGATCGTTACAATGTGTGTTTAAAATAGTGCTTAACTCGCTAAGCGAGTCATTTGGACTTAAATTATTAATTAAATACTAAATCAAGTTTCGGTATTAAAATTTTTGGTCAATGAAGTAATCATTATACATTAAAAATATTAAGTTTATACACGGGATCCCAAAAAGTGGTTACAGACTGATAAAAGACAAATAGAATACAAATTAGCTATCCTAAATGGAAAAATAGGGTTCAACCCTAAATCCTCCCAAGCTATGGCAATACAGAGCATGATCCCTATTCTCGAGCCTTAGCGGTATAACCTAGTCACAACGCAATAACGATAACCATCAATCACTTAAACTATTTAAGAGTTTCAAGGTATAATTCTAACCGGGTTGTAGAATCATTCCCGAGCCTTTAGGTTTGAGTTCCCGAGCTTACAAACCTTAATTGGCCAATGTTCTCTATTTGACCTATGGCGCTCCTTGCAAGCGTCGCAACCCTCAACAAGTCAGAGAGCCAAACCTCAAAATTCCCTAGACACATGCCGCGACACACCCACCCAGCGCTTAGGCGGTACAGGGAACCCCCTAGGCCTCTGAGTTCATGCATGTCGCAATGCTCCAAGAACAGCACTGCAGTGCGACCCCGCAAATACAGATTTTCCAGCATTTTCCATGCATTTTCCCCAAGCCAAACTTATCAAAATCCATCCTAAACAATAACCCAAACAACAATTGAGTCCCAAAACCTCAGTAATATTTTTATGACAACACAAATACAACTTTACTCCAATCCATAACTCAATCATACACCTAAACAAACTCAATAAAAGCTTAACTCATTAGAATTCGGCAAAACAAAGTAAGTAAATCTTACTTGATCTGGACAAATTCGAACCCCTATGTAATGCCCCAAAATCCTTAATGCGATTTAATGGCTTGATTTGTAGGCCGTGTGGGCCATAATTGTTTTATTATGCCATTAAATGATTATATGCATGTTTATGTGAATTATATTATAATATGATGTTAAATGCATGCATGTGGGTCCACATTTGATTATAAGGATATTTTGGTAATTTGGCCAGTTGAGGGCGTAATTGAATATTTGTATGCATGTCGGTGATCTTTTGTTGAGGCCACATTATAATATGGATTTGTTCGAGCTATTCGGCATGAGACGATCTTTGAGTGAAAATTTGCAGTTTACTCATAACGAGATTATGTTCGGGGCTCGGGGTGAGTCTCGGGGTGATTTTAATGATTAGAGCATTGGTGGGAATTAAAGGGTAACGGGATATGAATTATTGGTGTTTGAGAATATTGAGATTAACGGGAATTGGAGAGCGTTAATTATGATTAACGAAATAGGTGAGAAATGTCCATTTTGCCCTTGGGAGCCTTTAGAAACTATATTTGAACTAGGGGTATTTTGGTCTTTTTACCCCTAAGATATAATTAAGCCATTGAAGACTGTAGAAGGAAGGGAAAAACAGAGCATAGAAAGCACCTTCTCCCGTACCTATTTTCTCTCCTTTTTCTTCTTGGATTTTTGAGCTTAAGTTGAGGAATCAAGCTTGGGAAATAAGTCTTGAGAGCTTGGTAGTGTGTTCCACCATTGAAGAGCATCATAATCTGAGCTTGAGGTAAGATTCTAGCCATTAAATTCTTGGTTTGCTCTATTTTAGTTATGGAATTCAGCAGAGATTTCTAGGTTAGTTTATTGGTTTTATTGGGAGTATTTGGCTAGGGTTCTTGTGGTTGTGATGCTTGGGACTTGTGGGGATGGTTTTTGGCTTCATCTGGCACTTAATTTGATGTTTGGAAGAATTGGAATCAGGTTGGGAATGGAGAAGTCGAAGGGAGAAGGTTCAGGGGCAAAACTGGCTGGGTGTAGCTCTATAGCACCCACAAGGGAGCGCTACAGCGCTACCCAGGGTTGGTATAGGGTGTTTTTGGTCTGAGTAGAGCACTGGGGCGCCAGTGAGTAGCGCTGGGGCGCTACTCTGTTCCTTCAGAATCCCATTTTTAGTGTTTTAAGGGGTTTTGGCTCCGGGTTTCAATCCTTAAGGGACGAGATCGAATCTACTCACTGCGTGGGTACGTTTCGAGGTCTCAAGAGTGGGATTTAGGTTATGGTCCTATTATTGTTGATTTTCATTAATGGAGGTTATATTTGGTTATGACTAGGTGATCGCTAAAGGACTTAAAGTCAAATCGTTCTCAAGGGTCATTCCTTTACTCATTCTCGCTCGAACTAGAGGTAAGAAAACTGCACCCTGTGTATATGACATGCGTGGTTGTTGTTGAGGCATGTTGGTTATTAAATGTGGACATTGATTGCATATTAAATGCTTAGCAAATCTTGCTTATTTGTGTAAGGCACTAACTAGTCAGGGTCAGCCCTGGTCGCGTATTACTGACCTAAGAATCAGGAACGGCATAAGCGTCAAGAACGCAAAGCTGATAAAAGATTTGAATTAATTGATATCAACGTTGAATAACTCTAGGAGCATTAATGCTGGACCGACCCTAAGGTCGATGAAAATTATAAGCGCTTGACTAGTCTAGGACTAGTTACTCAGAACCAGGGCCAAAGGCCTAGGTGACTGCTTGTCACGTGGCTAGGGAAGGGAATCCCATGGTTGTGACTCTATGGTCATGTGGTAGGTTTTATTGGTGACTAGTTCATCGAGCACCTATCTTGATAAGATAGTGAAAGGATCAGTTATTTGTAAAGCCCAGGTGACCCTATCGCCACATGGTTAATGAGAACGGAACCCACTTTAGTGACTTTTCTAATTTTCACTGCTCTATTTTGGACTGAAAGCCCTGAATGATTATTATGGTCATTGTTATATTATATTCATGCATTATTGTGTTTTCTTTCTGGGCTTTGGCTCATGGGTGCTATGTGGTGCAGGTAATGGGAAAGAAATGCTCACCCAGCCTTGAGTGGAGAGCTTAGGTTGTAATGTGTACATATGCGGCCGCTTGACCACCACGGCCAAGGAGTTCTCAAAGGAACTAGGGGGTTTATCCTATTTTTTCCGCTTAGGTCGGCGGGTTGTAAATTTAAACTGTAATGACCATTTTGAGTTGTAAATGTTTTGATGGGCCCATGAACAGTTTTATGTTTTAAATAAAATATATCATTTCCTTTTGATTGGTTTTCCACCTTACCCTATTAATAACACCTAGAAGCACGTTTTTAACCATAGAACTCGGGTAGCGAGTTAAATTCACGGTTCAACGTTCACAGTATCTGTCCTGGGGTAACTAGGGCGTTACAACTTAGTATCAGAGCGTGTCAAGGTTAGGGTTCCTGTAGACTGGCTGGGCATGTACACTCACCACTGAAGACAAGCTCGACTCATGGTTTGGAAACTATTTATGTAGTTATATGTATAACTACTTAAATATAGTATAAATGCTTTACCTGTTTACATGAGACACCATGTTAAATCTGTGCCCTGAATATTACATCTTCAGCAACCGTGTGCTAAATAGTACTGAAATTGCTGGAACATACTTATTAGTATTGTTGATTGTGAACTATTATGTGATACATGCTGAGTGTTAAATGCTATAATCATGTATCTATTTGTATATTCATATGATTGTGGAATATGATAATTATCTGCTTGTTCTTGGACCCTAAGGCGGCAAACGATTTAGTTATCACTACCTGACTGGCCATATTAATTATTGTTTCAGTAAGGTATAAGTTTATAAGAATGAATCCTAGGCATACAAATACATCAGCTGGCCAAAGTGATCAAGGCCAGAATAATAATAATCATGGTCAAGAGAATGACCAGGGACAAATTCCACAGCCAGCTCCTGTAAACTGGCAGCAATTGTTTAACGATCTGCAGGCTACAATGTTGAGACAGGGAGAAGAACTCCGCCTCCTGAGACAACAGCAAGCTCCTACAGTAGCTAGTGTATTAGAGGCACCTCTTGCATCGGTGCCAGTAGTTGGGCAGCTTCCTGAGGTTCGTAATAAATGGGAGCCTCTCTATGAAAGGTTCAGGAAGCAGCAACCTCCAGTTTTTTAGGGTAGTGTAGATCCTATCAAGGCAAAGCAGTGGATGAGTATGATTACCACCATCCTGGACTTCATGCGAGTGACTGGTAATGAGAGGGTGGCTTGTGCCACTTATATGTTTCGGGAGGATGCCCGAATTTGGTGGGAGGCTATTACCCAGACCGGAAACGTCAATGCCCTGAGTTGGGAGGAGTTTCAGACTCATTTTAACGAGAAATACTATAATGATGCCATCAGGGCGGCAAAGGCTGAGGAGTTCATCAGGCTACTTTAGGGAGGTTCGTCAGTGGCTGAGTATGCCTTGAAGCTTGATCAATTGGCAACGTTTGACATGGAGTTGGTGCTCACCAATAGGACCAGGAGGGAGAGATTTCTCCAAGGGCTACAGCCCAGATTAGCCTGTGATGTTCGTATTACCACTATGGCTGGGGTTACTACCTATGCACAGGTGGTTGAGAAGGCACTCATAGCTAAGAGTGCAGAGAAAAAGATTTGGCAAGATAGCGCAGCCAGAAAGGGGTTCAGGAAGACAGGTCCTCCATTTTTGGGTTCTGGTAGGGGTGGAGGCCCTAGTGATCAGAAGAGGAAGGTTTCTGACACCTTCCCAGTTCCCGGTCCTGATAGGCGACCCCGTGGTGTTTCAATGGGTCATCCAGGTGGTAGTGAAGCCTGGAAGCTTATCCTGAATGCCCTAGATGCAAGAGGCGTAATTTGGGAGAGTGTAGGGCAAGGGCCTGGTTTTCGTGTTGAGCAGTGGGTCATCTTAAGAAGGATTTCCCTAAAGCAAGAAAAGAAGAACCCAAGACAGCAGACAGCTCAGCCCCAGCTCGAGTGTTCGCATTGACACAAGCAGAAGCTGAGGCTTCTCCCTTAGTAGTTACATGTCAGCTTCTTAGTGCTGGAACCCCTTATAATGTTTTGATTGATTCTGATGCTACACATTCTTTTGTTGCTAGTAGAATTATTGATAGACTGTGTAGACCCTGTGATTTTTATGCTATGGGGTTTGGAACTTTGTTACCCACTGGGGAGTTAGTGGTATCCAGAAGATGGGTTAGATCTTTGCCAGTGACCATGGAGGGCAGAGAGTTATCGATGGATTTGATAGAGTTAGTTATGACTGACTTTGACATGATATTGGGCATGGACTGGTTGGTGAAGTATGGGGCAACCATTGATTGCAGAAGGAAGATGGTCACCTTTGAGCCTGAAGGTGAGGATCCTTTTGTGTTTGTTGGTAGTGTGTGTGGACCTCACATACCTATGATTTCTGTATTAAGGGCTAGAGATCTTATGTAAGGAGGTTGCATTGGGTTTTTAGTCAGTGTGGTTGATACCACTCAGGTCGTGCCAGTGAGAGCAGAAGAGACCAGACTTGCTTGTGAATTCCTGGATGTATTTTCAAAAGATTTTCCAGGGTTGCCACCACACAGAGAGATTGAGATCGTGATAAAGCTGGCACCAGGGACGGAGCCAATGTCTAGAGCCCCTTACAGAATGGCCCCAGCTGAGTTGAAAGAATTAAAGGTACAGTTGCAAGAGTTGATAGATTTGGGTTTTATTAGACCTAGTTTCTCACCTTGGGGAGCGCCAGTTCTGTTTGTGAAAAAGAAGGATAGTTCTTTGAGGATGTGCATTGATTACAGAGAACTGAATAAGCTAACAATCAAGAACAATTATCCTTTTCCAAGGATAGATGATCTGTCTGATCAGTTGCAAGGTAGGACGGTATTCTCAAAGATCGACGTTCATTTTAGTTATCATCAGTTGAGGGTCAAGGAGGGAGACATACCAAAGACTGCTTTTCATACCGGGTATGGGCATTATGAGTTCTTAGTCATGTCTTTTGGATTGACTAATGCCCCAGCTGCATTTATGGATCTGATAAACAGAGAGTTTAAGGATTATCTGGACCAGTTTGTGATCGTCTTTATCGATGATATCCTAGTATATTCTTAGTCGGAGTCAGAGCATGAGCAGCATCTGAGGTTGGTTCTACAAAGACTGAGGGAGCACAGATTATTTGTAATGTTCAAGAAATGTGAGTTTTGGTTATCTCAGGTATCCTTTGTTGGGCACATTGTCAGTAAGGAGGGGATTAAGGTAGATCCAGCGAAGATTGAGGCAGTCAAAGATTGGCCAAGGCCAATGAATGCTTCTGAGGTTAGAAGTTTCCTTGGATTGGCAGGTTATTATAGGCGTTTCGTGGAAGGGTTCTCAAAGATTGCTACTGCATTGACTGAGTGATAACTCTACAAAATAGAGTTATTTTACCACATTTTTTATGCTAATTGTTGCTTAGTCTTTGAGTTTTTAAGTAATTTATTGAGTTTTTAAGTAATTTTGCATTTATTAGTCTTATTGTAATTTTCCAGATTTTTATATGTTTTTATAGATATTTTATTGTTTTATGTTGTAATTTAGTAATTTAATTATTTAAAATTAGTATTGTTAGTTTGATGCTAAAAATATGATTTTATTGGAATTAAATGTTATGTAAATTAAATTTTAATTAATATTTTCATGGAAGTTATATGGTATATTTATTAGTGAAAATATTAAATTTTAATTTAGTTTATGATTATTGTGTAGGAAACAATGTTCTTTTTGGGCTCTTGAAAAGCAAAGAAAATGATGAAGAAAAATGTGGCATTTTCAAGGAAAAGAATGGAGAAAAAAAGTAGCAATTCTGAAAACTAAGGCCCAAGTAGCTTCAGCCCAAGTTTCCAGTAGGCCCAGCCGCCTTCCTTGCTCCAGTCGTGGCCCATCTCCTTCCAGCTGCTCCACTCGGCCCAACACCCCAACTCCAAGCTTCAGCCCATGGTTCCAGCTCCCTTCAGCAATCACTCCTGCCACCCAGCAGCTTCACGTACCAACCGAACCCCCAGCCAAGACGACACGCCATCAGCCTTCCTCAACCACACGGCCCAGCTACCCTCCTGAAGCACCTCTGCCTTCAGCCCCCTAGCTTCTCCTTCAGCTAGCTCTTACATGCCTGGGCCCATTTGCCACAGCCACCAAACCCATGCATGCCCAATTTTCTTGAGCCCAATATTGTCCCTTTTGTCTAAAAATACCAATTTTTTTACCCAAACGTTTCCACACATTTTACCACAAAACATCATTATTACACCCTATAATTTACCCCTATTTGCCATATTATAATTAATTAAATTAATTTAATCAATTTAATTAATTTAAATTGATTATTTTAATACACTTTTTTGGATATAAATAAGGGAGTAGAGTGCATATTTTGGAGGAGGTTACCATACTACACATTTTACACTTTCAAGACCTCTCCATTTTCTTCTTCTTCTTTGTTGTAAATTTTCTGTGTTTTTAGAGGAAAAATTTGGAGGTTCGTCCTCCAAATTTTCCTATTTATGTTTGTAATTTTTTTGTTTGTATTTTCTATTCTAGTTATGAGTTTCTAATCTTTTTAAGATCATTAAGGTGATGATGAAACAATATGTAACTAGATAGTATTTATGTTGTGTGTTGATTTCCCATTTTGTGCAATAAAGTTTATGCATTTTCTTCTTCAAATATTTTCTTTCATCTTAAATATCTTGTATTTTTTATTGTTAGCTCATATTTACACTTTGTTCTTCATTAGTGCAAAAACATAATATTCTTTGTGTAAGATGTGTCATTAAATTGTACACATCCATGCTTAGAACAAAAATATTATGTTTTGCCATATAAATAATGTTCATTGCTTTATTTGTTATTTCATTAGATTGATTTACACTAAATGCTTTGAAATTATAATTTTGAAAAGTGGTGAAAAATCTTATATTTTTAGAAGTAATTTGTGCTTAAAATTATAAATCTATTTGGAAAATGATAGTTTGATTTATTTTAACTATCACTAAAACTTGGGAATCAATGGACTTATAAATATTATTGAAGTTATATTTTGTGGATTCTAATCCTTAATAATCTTATTTTTCCATCTTGTTTATAATTATTAATTTAGTAATATATATTGTCTTTTATTTTATTTTCAATATTAAAAAATCTCTTCAATCTTTGGAGCTAGGTTAGAATTTATTAATTTTGATTTAAAATAGTTTTATTTTCAATTTTAGACAACTCCTTTGGGTTCGACATCCTTGCTTACACGATCAATATTCTATATGAATGATTCATGCGCTTGCGATTTATAAATATTTAAAACATACCCGTTTTGGGTCCACCATTGAGCCGACACGCAAAATTCAAAAATTTGTGTGGTCAGACAAATGTGAGAACAACTTCTAGGAACTGAAGCAGAGATTGATTACAGCTCCGATTCTGAGTCTTCCAACAGATCAGGAGAAGTTTGTGATTTATTGCGATGCTTTTCATCAGGGTTTTGGGCTATGTTCTGATGCAGTTAGAGAAGGTAATTGCTTATGCTTTACGTCAGCTGAAGGAGTATGAAAAGAGATATCCCACTCATGATTTAGAGTTAGCGTCTGTGGTCTTTACTTTAAAGATATGGAGGCATTATCTTTATGGAGAGAAGTGTGAGATCTACACAGACCACAAGAGCCTGAAATACTTCTTCACCCAGAAGGATTTGAATATGAGACAAAGGGGTTGGCTGGAGTTAGTAAAAGATTATGACTGTGAGATTTTGTATCATCCAGGAAATGCCAACGTGGTAGTTGATGCGTTAAGTCGAAAAGGTCCAGGACAAATTTATGGTGCGAGGTTGATAGCCAGAGAGTTAGCAAATGATATGACCCGAGCTGGTATAGTGTTGCTAGTGGGCCAGTTGGCCAATATTACGCTACAATCTACATTGTTGTAAAGAATAAAGGAGGGTCAGTTGAGTGATCCCCAGCTGATCCAGATCAGAGAGGATGTTTTGGCTGGAGCATCCAGAGATTATATAGTGTCTAATTTGGGCTTGTTGAAGTACAAGGGGTGGATATGTGTTTCGTTAGACACTGCTTTGAGGCGAGAGATTCTGGATGAATCTCATACTACACCTTACTCTTTGCATCAAGGCACCACAAAGTTGTATCAGGATGTGAAAGCGTTGTATTGGTGGCCGGGGATGAAGAGAGATGTAGTAGAATATGTGGCTAAGTGCTTGATATGTCAGCAGGTCAAGGCTGAGCATCAGAGGTCGGTAGGGTTATTGCAGCCTCTGGATATCCCAGAGTGGAAATGGGAGGACATCACGATGGATTTCGTGGTGGGGTTACCCGGGACTGTTGGTCAGCATGATTCTATTTGGGTGATAGTGGATCGCTATACCAAGTCAGCTCACTTCTTGCCAGTGAGGACTACATATACAGTGATCAGTATGCAGATCTCTATGTGAAAGAGATCGTGCGCCTTCATGGAGCTTCGAGGTCGATCATGTTAGCTTGTGACCCTACTTTTACTTCCAAGTTATGGGGGAGTTTACAGAAGGCTATGGGAACATAGTTGAAGTTCAGTACTGCTTATCATCCTCAGACAGATGGGCAATCTGATAGGACGATCTAGATATTGGAAGACATGCTGCGGGCATGTGTGCTGGACTTTGGTGGATCTTGGAGTAAGTATCTACCTTTGATAGAGTTTTTCTACAACAACAGTTATCAGTCTACCATTGGAGTTGCACCTTATGAGATGTTGTATGGTAGGAAGTGTAGATCTCCCATTCATTGGGATGAGACAGGTGAAAGGAGATACTTAGGTCCTGAGGCAGTTCAGAGGACCAGCGAGGCCATTGAGAAGATTAGAGCTCGGATGCTCGCTTCTCAAAGTAGGCAGAAAAGTTATGCAAATCCCAAGCGCAGGAACGTAGAGTTCCAAGTGGGAGACTATGTCTTCCTTAGAGTCTCGCCATGGAAAGGGATGAGAAGGTTTGGGAAGAAGGGTAAGTTGAGCCCTAGATTTGTAGGTCCATTTGAGATCCTGGAGAAGGTTGGTCAAGTGGCTTACAGGTGGGCCTTGCCACTGGCGTTGTCAGCCATGCATAACGTGTTTCATGTTTCAGCTCTTCGAAGATATGTATTTGATGTGAATCATATTTTGAGCTATGAAGATTTAGAGCTTGAGGCAGATCTCTCCTTTGAAGAGCAGCCAGTCCAGATACTTGACAGAAAGGATAAGGTCCTCAAGAATAAGATGATACCTTTGGTTAAGGTATTGTGGAGGAACAACAAGGTCGAGGAAGCGAACTGGGAGCGGGAGTCAGATATGCAGAGTCAGTATCTCGAGTTTTTTAGGTAAATTTCGAGGATAAAATTTCTGTAAGGAGGGGATAGTTGTAATGCCCCAAAATCCCTAATGTAGTTTAATGGCTGGCCATAATTGTTTTATTATGCCATTACATGATTATATGCATGTTTATGTGAATTATATTATAATATGATGTTAAATGCATGCATGTGGGTCCACATTTGATTATAAGGATATTTTGGTAATTTGGCCAGTTGAGGGTGTAATTGTATATTTGTATGCATGTCGGTGATCTTTTGTTGAGGCCACATTATAATGTGGATTTTTTCGAGCTATTCGGCATAAGACGATCTTTTAGTGAAAATTACTGGTTTAGTCATAACAGGATTAAGTTCGGGGATCGGGGTGAGTCTCAGGGTGATTTTAATGATTAGAGCGTTGCCGGGAATTAAAGGGTAATGAGATAAGAATTATTAGTTTTTGATAATATTGAGATTAATGGGAATTGAAGAGCATTAATTATGATTAAAGAAATAGGTGGGAAATGTCAATTTTTCCCTTGGGAGCCTTTAGAAACTATATTTGACATAGGGGTATTTTGGTCTTTTCATCCCTAGGATAGAATTAAGCCATTGAAGGCTGTAGAGGGAAGGGGAAAACAGAGCATAGAAAGCACCTTCTTCCGTACCTATTTTCTCTCCTATTTCTTATTGGATTTTTGAGCTTAAGTTAAGGAATCAAGATTGGGAAATAAGTCTTGAGAGCTTAGGAGTGTGTTCCACCATTGAAGAGCATCATAATCTGAGCTTGAGGTAAGATTCTAGCCATTAAATTCCTAGTTTGCTCTATTTTAGTTATGGAATTCAGTAGAGATTTCTGGGTTGGTTGATTGGTTTTGTTGGGAGTTTTTGGCTAGGGTTCTTGTGGTTGTGATGCTTGGGACTTGTGGGGATGGTTTTTGGGTTCATTTGGCACTTAATTTGATGTTTGGAAGCATTGGAATCAGGTTGGGAATGGAGAAGTCGAAGGGAGAAGGTTCAGGGGAAAAACTGGCTGGGTGTAGCTATAGCGCCCACAAGGGAGCGCTACAGTGCTACCCAAAGTTGCTATAGGGTGTTTTTGGTTCTAAGTAGAGCGCTGGGGCGCTACTCTGTTCCTTCAGAATCCCATTTTTAGTGTTTTAAGGGGTTTTGGCTCCGGGTTTCAATCCTTAAGGGACGGGATCAAATCTACTCACTGCGTGGGTACGTTTCGAGGTCTCAAGAGTGGGATTTAGGTTATGGTCCTATTATTGTTGATTTTCATTAATGGAGGTTATATTTGGTTATGACTAGGTGATCGCTAAAGGACTTAAAGTCAAATCGTTCTCAAGGGTCATTCCTTTACTCATTCTCGCTCGAACTAGAGGTAAGAAAACTGCACCCTGTGTATATGACATGCGTGGTTGTTGTTGAGGCATGTTGGTTATTAAATGTGGACATTGATTGCATATTAAATGCTTAGCAAATCTTGCTTATTTGTGTAAGGCACTAACTAGTCAGGGTCAGCCCTGGTCGCGTATTACTGACCTAAGAATCAGGAACGGCATAAGCGTCAAGAACGCAAAGCTGATAAAAGATTTGAATTAATTGATATCAGCGTTGAATAACTCTAGGAGCATTAATGCTGGACCGACCCTAAGGTCGATGAAAATTATAAGCGCTTGACTAGTCTAGGACTAGTTACTCAGAACCAGGGCCAAAGGCCTAGGTGACTGCTTGTCACGTGGCTAGGGAACGGAATCCCATGGTTGTGACTCTATGTTCATGTGGTAGGTTTTATTGGTGACTAGTTCATCGAGCACCTATCTTGATAAGCTAGTGAAAGGATCAGTTATTTGTAAAGCCCAGGTGACCCTATCGTCACATGGTTAATGGGAACGGAACCCACTTTAGTGACTTTTCTAATTTTCCCTCCTCTATTTTGGACTGAAAGTCCTAAATGATTATTATGGTCATTGTTATATTATATTCATGCGTTATTGTGTTTTCTTGCTGGCCTTTGGCTCATGGGTGCTATGTGGTACAGGTAAAGGGAAAGAAAACTCACCCAACCTTGAGTGGAGAGCTTAGGTGGTGATGTGTACATATGCGGCCGCTTGACCACCACGGCCAAGGAGTTCTCAGAGGAACTAGGGGATTTATCCTATTTTTGCCGCTTAGGTCGGCGGGTTGTAAATTTATACTGTAATGACCATTTTGAGTTGTAAATAACTTGTAAATGTTTTGATGGGCCCATGAACAGTTTTATGTTTTAAATAAAATATATCATTTCCTTTTGATTGGTTTTCCACCTTACCCTATTAATAACACCTAGAAGCACATTTTTAACCAAATAACTCGGGTAGCGAGTTAAATTCACGGTTTAACATTCACAGTAACTGTCCTGGGTTAACTAGGGTGTTACACCCTAGCTGCGCCCCTTTTCCTCCTAGCTTTAGGCACACTTCCAAGCCTTCAACTCCAAGATTTCTTCTCCAAAATTCAAAGAAACTCGTAAGTGCCTCAGAGAGAGAAAGAGAGAGAAAACTGAAATAGAGAGATTGAGTGTCTTGGTGTTTCTGGTTATTTCTTGAAGGCTTCCTAAATCTACCCCTTTGATACCAAAAAGACTTAAATGCCCCTAGAACAAAACCTTACTCCTTAATGCCCCCAAGGGCAAAATCGTCTGTTGCCACCATTTTCCCACTAAACCTAAAGTAGCCCTATAAATTCCCAATTAACCCCAACGTACCCAAATAATCACCAAATAAATCCTCATTGCCCGATAAACCCCTTCAATCTACTAAATTACCTAAATACCCCTATGCTCACCCCAAGTCGGGTATTTACCCCTGATGTGACTTTTCCGCCAAATTGCTCACTAGGATCGCCTCGGGCCACACATCTCAGATATATCCCCATAACACTGGGGTTTCACTAATAAAGCATATACAATACAGATATACCCTCAACAGGTCAAAATTTTCAAACATGCCCTGATTAACAAAGCAGGCCCACATGCATATTTAATACATAAAAACATGCATAAACACTCATATCACCATATAAATCTTATATGCCATATAATCACACATATATCCAGTAATCTCACAATTAAAATCGGTTATGCCATTGTGGCACTGTATTCAAGGCACTAAGCCTTATTAGTGAATTTAGGACGTTACATATGGAAAACTGACTCAGCTCACCATGAGTGCCAAAACAAGTCTATCTATTTTCTACCCGCTAGGGGGAAAAGTAAGGGGTGAGTTAAAAGCCTAGTAAGGAAGTACAAACAAGACATATAAGCATAAGCAACATATTCCATGCATTCTTAACATAATTTTCTTATAGCAATCGCTTCCAACACTAATCATAATCATCAACATGATATTATTTGCGACATAAGCATAATCGTACATCATAACCACAAGATCATTTTCAACATGAGCATAAACATTCAATGTAAGATCATAAGCAACATAATTGTAAGCATACAACATAAGATCATGGCTCCCCTATTTTCCAATGATCACTGTTTACCGAGTTTTTCGGAAACGAATAACTAACAGAATAATAAAAAGATAAGAACTGTAGAAATACTGAAATGTAACTAAACAAACAGTGTTTTTACGTGGTTCAGGCGTTAACAAGCCCTATTCCACGAGTCGATGTTATTATACTTGGAAAAGGTTACAGTAAGATGGCTGGTGCACAAGAACTTCACTCACTCACAATGTTTCTCTCGGGTTCTCTTGAAGAAGATGAAGCTAGAGAGATTTTGGTAGAGTTTTTGCTATGTGATCTATCCGTCCTCCCTCTTCTTGTAAAATGAAGGGGCCTTTATAGCTAGGGTTTCGGATTAGGGTTTTTCTCCATGTACATGAGTCTTAATTACACCAGCCATAAATAGGGGATACAATTACTGTAGTCGCATGGCTACAAGACTCTATGTGGGTATATTTACGTGAAAGTATGGGGAACACACAAAGTCAGCCGTCTTTTCCAAGTTGTCAGCGGAACAGTAGGCGAAAAGGTACCCTTAGGCGTGCTGGGATGTGTGCGGCTTTGTCCTGACGGGCGTGTCAGGCGGGATCCTGTGTCAGACAGATATCATTCCAAATATGCCTTCTCCCGGACTCGACAGTTCGGTTTTGTTCTGTGCGAGGCACGGAACTGTTTCCGCGGAGACCACTCGAAGGGCCTCTCCTGGAAGGGGTCTCCCCGAGGGGTATCCTTCGGGAGTCCGGGAGAGTCAACGAGTTTCCGTGTTGTGCTTGCTTGGAAGAGTAATCCGGATATCAAACAGGAGAGGCGAAGCCTTTCTGTCCATCCGCGAGCTCTGGTCACCTACCGTGAAAGACATCGATAATTCTGCTTCCCCGAGGTCATCAATCTAAACGCTATCCGGAAATCTGGATAACATTTACCCCCCAAGGTCGCGGAGCTTTGAGAGATCTGAGAGCTTGTACAATCAGTTTCTTAGACTAGGCGAGGGGGCACCTTCTGTGTTCCCGGAAGGGTTCTTTTTTCCCGCCTGAGTATTAGTATGAAAGAGAAAAGGAATTTCTTCTGTTTGAGATCAATTACTCAAGTGCGGCAAGGATCACGTGTCATTCTGGGAATGGTTCTGCGACCAAGACGTGTGCGTGAGGCGACTGGTTGAGGATGCGTGCGTCAGTCATCTGACCAATGATTTGACGGTTTTTAATGGTACTCAGGGCCCGAGGTGGTGTAATGATGGGAAATAAATACTTTATTCCCATCCGAGGAGTAATAAATAGGATCGTCGCTTCCTCTCCAGCCGTTGGATCTGATGCACACAGAATGGGAAGATCGGGACCGTCCACTTGAGGAATTCGAAACGGCCTCTTCCCTGCTATAAAAACGAGGGAAAAGACCTTTCTTCCTCTTTACGCTTTCAGATTCTCCATCTTTAGGATTTTCAGATTTCCAAACCTTCGAACTCTCAGGCTTCCCAGCTTACGTTCCCCCGAACTTGCCATTTCTTTTGGTAAGTATCTGGAAACTTTTCTTTTTGATTTGGCAGTGGGTTTATTCCCCGAAGTTCCTGGTTTGAATCGCCGTTCGTCTTTGCAGCTTTTACTTCTCGCGATCGTGCTGTGCAGTGATCCAGTTATTCCTTCAACCTCCAACTACCCGAATATCAGTAAGTATTTCTACTTTGCTCTTTCCTCCCAAACCTAAGGTTGTTGGTAGTTGTTAGAGTAGAGGTTTCTGCCATTATTGCTTATGTGCATGTGTGAATAGGGCTTTGGTAGGCATGTGATTGATTGTGAGTCGATAAGTAGCCTTTTCTGCATGTTTTGGCGATTTGCGTTTGGAAAGTCGTCCCTTGTTTTGCTGTTTTAGGGCATAAGCATGAACGCCTTTAGGGTGTCTTTCTCTGGAAAAACGCTTCTTTTGGTGGGCTTAGGCTCGGGGTCTGAGTCTGGTTCCTTGCTGTCCTTCGGGTGGCATGGTGCCAATCCCTCGGTAAGCTCGGTGGGAGCCTCTCCAAGCAGTTTTCGGGGAGGGTCTCCCCGACGCCTTTGATACCACTAGGGTATGACAAGGGTGCTGACTGCTTAGAGTGTTTTCTTCTTTCTTTTCTTTTGTCCAGTGACGAACATCTCGAAGGAACAACTCCTTGCTGCGGGGGAGGCTGATTCTGCCCAAGAGAAGGGCTCTCCTGTCGCTGGTGGAAAGGGGAAAGGAAAGGCGAAAGCGGTCGCGGCTAGCCCACCAACCTCCAATAGTTCCATCTGGGAGATGGACCAAAAACCGAACCTTTTCAGGAATTATGGCATGCTGGAGCTGTATTCCTCTGAGGCAGGCCTGAAGAACATCCCAGGTCTGATGTGGCACCGTCTGTCGGTGCTGGGCGAGTCAGCTAGCCAGAGTCACGAGGGCTTTGGTGCCTGGAGCTGGGCACACATAGTGTGCGGGGCGCAATTGCCCCTAAGGAGTTACTTCGCCAATTTTTGTGTGAAGGCGGGGATTGCCCCCTTCCAGTTAATTCCTCCCAGCTACAAGCTCTTAGCAGGGTGGTTCATCTTTTGCAAGTCCCGGAGACTGGAAGCTCCTACCCCGGAGGAGGTGCTGTACTTTTATGGGTTGAAGTCTCAGCCTATGAGGGGTCACTCAGACAAGGTGGGGTTTTACAGGCTAGAAAGGTACCTGGATGTGATGTGCCCCACTTGTCATACCGCGAGGGTTCCAGACCTCCGGGAATACTGGTTCCTGACGACTGGCTTCCCGCTGAAGAGGGTGCCAGCCCTATCTTTGGACTTCAAAATCCCTGGTAAGTGCTTCTTCTTTTCCTTTTCAACTTTGTTTCTTTGCGTTTGATTTGCCTTTTGGGAGGATCTCTAACGCTTGTATTTGATTTTTGCTGAAGTCGTTCCGCGGACACCTCGTTGCGCGGAGATGATACGGAGGTCCAAGTTCTACGAAGGGCTTTCTGAGGAAGAGTTGAGAGTGGAGGGACTTGTGACCTCCGAATCGTTGAGGGAGTATGGGTTACTCGCCTCCTTCCAAAATATCGAGCCAGTAAGTGGTAGGGGGCAGACTCAGGTGTCGGCTGACATCCGGGAGCAGATTGCCCTGGAGCTGTATAAGGTGATCACCCAAGCCGCTCGGGACGAAAGTACTCTATCTCCTAGTTGGGCAGAGAGGTTCCCCGACCCCCAGCTGGAGGAAGAGGAGATCGAGGCTCGCCACGCCGTGGCTTACCCTAACGAAGGGGCTCCGGGGGCTAGTTCCTCCGGGAGAGGTAAGACTAGTTTTCGATTGATCCACACCCCCAGCCTGTCTGAGGTTTCCCGGACCTCTCAGATGGGGTTTGATCCCCGTTTCCTTAGGCTAGATCCGCGTAGGATACCTTTCGACAGGTACTGTGATAGGGTAGATGAGCTCCTCTGGTGTCTGAGTGATGGTAGTCTGCCAGAAGGTGTCATCATGGTTGACCCTTCTTCTCTCAGCATGTCCTTCCCGGACTTCAAGGAGTACGGGAGCTTCCTGGAGCAGGAAGCGATGTTTTGTTTTGCTCGGGGAAGGCCATCCACGTTTCTCGTGCATGGTCGTCCCTTTCAAACTTTTCTTTTTCTTGTTTCTTGTTCCCTGCTGGCGGGCTTGCTTGTGCTTTTATGTTGTTGATTGTCTTGTCTTCCGCTTATCTTCTTTCTCATTTCTTGTTGGTTCGTTAACCTTGCTTTGTACGTTTCTTGCAGAGTATCCCGAAGCCAAGATGTTGGGGAGGGTTACTTTGCTTATTAAGAAGGCTGCCACCAGCCAAGACCCGCCCACGGGGAAAGGACGGAAGACCAAGGCTGGTAGGGGAGGTAAGGCTGCCTCCCCCAAGAAGACCAGTGGCGAGGCGCAAGCGTCTCCGAGGGTAGAGAAGTCCCCTACTGACGGGCCTTCCGAGACTATGACGGTCTCGAGTAGCAGTAGCGACGGGGAAGGGCTTGTGTTCCCCGTGAGGACAACTGGGGTGAGCAAGCGTCCCGGAGAAGATGCTGAGGGCGCTAAGAACAAACGCCTTAGACACTCTTCTCCTGGTCGAAGGCAACAACAACAGCAACGACAGCAAGCACAACTACAACAACAGCAGCAACAAGAACAACAGACACAATCACCATCGTCACAGCTGCAGCAACCACAACATCCAAACCGTCAGCAGCAACAAGGGCAATTACTTCTGCTGCCGCAGCAGCAAAAGCAACAGACCGGGGCCTTAATACCCCGCCTGCCTCCTCCCCCAGCTCAAAGGGGGCCCATCCTTCCGGGGTCTCCTACCTCTCAGACAACTAACCTTCCCCTGCCTGGCCTGAAGTTCCACTTCCCACGGAAGCCAGCCAGTTTCCCCGCTGCCCTCCTGGAGGGTGTAAGACGGGCCGATAGCTTTTTGAAGAGGCGGCTAGAGGCGGAGAAGGCGGTTACTCAGGGAAGGGCAGATAACTTGTCTGCCGTGAAGAGAGCTGAGCTGGCCGAGGGGGTGAGATCTCTTCACCCGGCCGGAGCGGTTCTGGATGGTCCAGCCTTGGAGAAGAGGCTGGTGCCTAGGCTCGGTCGTGCATTGGCGCCGTTTGGAGCTGAGATGATGGAGGACATGGCCCTGAGCTTATGCGAGCTCAATTCTGAGAAATGGGCCATCAGCTCCAGCAAGGACCCGCTGTTGCTGACACACGCTGTGAAGCAGCAATTGTCCGGGGTAAGCCGTCAGTTGTTATTTTTTGGGATCACTTGTCTTTTGGTTCTGCTTTAACTCATCCTGTTGTCTTTCCTTGCAGGCCTCTATGATCGCGGAACGCTCGTTCCGGGAGGTTGGTGCAGCTCTGGTTCAGCTGGAGGAGAGCCAACTGGCTCGCCAGGCCTTGGAGGTAGAGAAACAGAAACTGACCCAACAGGCCTTGGGGTCTTCGGAGAAGATTGATCAGGCCCGGCGCATGGCTGAAGAAGAGGCGGAGAAGAAATATCTTGCCAAATATCAAGAGTACTGGGCCAAGGCAGAGAATGAGTTTAGACAGCGGTCGGATGGGATTAAGACCGAAAACTCCAAGCTCCGGGAAGAGCTGTCCCAAGCCAAGGTGGAGAAAGATACCCTGGAAGCCCGCTTGCAATCAAAGAACGATCTCCTCCTTAAGCGGCAAGAGGAATATTCCACTCTTCAGAGTAAGCTGCACGAAGAGGAGCAACTCCATAAGAGGAGCAGGGATCTCGTGTCTATGCTTCAGTTGGGGCTCGCCGAGAAGGATAAAGAGATCGGGGCTTTGCAATTCACTGCCAGGGGGCATGTGACCGAGAAGCAATCCGTGCTGAACCAAAATAGGGAGCAGCGCAAGGCGATTGATTCTCTTAAGGGGGAGCGGGATGCCTCCAAGGCCGAAATGGAAAAATTGAGGGCCCAACTAACTGCCGCGGAAGCACAGCTGGCAACCTCCGAGGCGGAGCGGTTGAAGGAGAAGGGGGATGCTGAGGTGATACTGAACAGGACTATTAATATATCGCATGTGGTCCTCATGCATCAACTCTGGAAAGTGAACCCGGAGGTGTTAGGCTATCTGGGAGATGATGCCGAAGCCATGAGGGAGAAGCTACTCGTGTGGGATCAGGGCCCAGAGGCGTACGTCCAAACTTATAACATTGACGAACGTGCTGAAGCTCCTGAGGCGGGAGATCCCGGAGAGGCGGGGACCTCTGAACCTTCTCATGACCAAATCCCTCCTTCCAATGAGCCGACTCCGCCAGCCTCAGCTGAAACAGATGCCCCCGAAGCTGCGGTCGTGGACGCTGTAGTTACCCCCAATGCTTGAAGGGGTTTTATCTTTAATTGTTTTTCATTTTGAGTTTTTTATTGCGGACATTTTTGCCATAATCATAGCATTCTCCTTTCTTTTCTGCCGAGTTCTTTATTTATCTTTGCGCTTAGGGTAGACATTTATACGGTAGAAACTGTTGTAGGGGCGTATGGGGTTTTGGTTCCAACGGCCAAAACCTATGCACTTCCCACTTGAAGCTTTAACGGATGATGTCTTTCCCCACGTAGTTTCTAGGTTACGAAGGTTTCCTGGTTCCAACGGCTAGGCTCCTTTCACCGTACTTTATCTTTCCTGAGGCAAATAGCCAATCCCGGGACTTGTAGTTATACTGTTCGCTGGGATTGCTAAGGTGAGTCGTTCCATTGTTTGGAACGGGAGTTCTTTTGGTGAGCGTCGCTAGACTCAAGGTTAGATCTTTGCGAAGCAAAACTAACTGTTGTTGCGAACCTCATGGTGGCTGGCTTCAGGGACCTGGCATGGAGCCCTGCGAGGCTAGATCCGCGCGAAGCAAAGCTTTAGAGCGCTCGCGGATCTTGCCATCTTTTACCTTGCGGGATCCGGAGCTGGAGCATGCGAAGCAAAGCTTTACAACGCTCGCGGATTTTGCCATCTTTCGTCTTGTGGGACCCGGAGCTGGAGCTTGCAAAGCAAAGCTCTACAGCGCTCGCGGATCTTGCCATCTTTTGCCTCGCGGGATCCGGAGTTGGAGCTTGCGAAGCAAAGCTCTACAGCGCTCGCGGATCTTGCCATCTTTCGCCTTGCGGGATCCGGAGCTGGAGCTTGCGAAGCAAAGCTCTACAGAGCTCGCGGAGAATTCTGCAAAGGACTTGTCAAGGAGTTGGGGGTGTTTTGGCGTAGCTCTATGAACGTGCCTCAACCCCCAGTCCCGTCCATCGCTGGGCTACACAGGAGATAATTCTCATGATACATAATGGCAGGCATTTCCGTGGCAATTTTCACTTAAGCACATAATGCACATATGACACGTAATGCAAGCATGTTCATGGCAACAAATAAACCTAAGCTTAACAATTAAAGCAAAACAATTTAAAAACTTCAAACACAATGCTAGCACATAAGTGGTGTTCTGTGTACGTTTTGTTCAAGGGGCGTATGGCTAAGCCTTAGCCATGTATACCCCCCAAGTGAGCGTGGGGTCCGGACGTCTCCGGACCGCGTGGTCACTTGTTAAAACGCAGCTTTGAACATAGGGATAAAAAGTGCAGTAAAAGCGGAGTGAATCCCTCCGTGTTTCATTAAAATAGCCTGCTAGGCGTTAGTTTTACAACAGGGAGGATTATTTCCACATTTTTCACTTTTGTTATTTTCACCAAGGACTTCCGACTGGATGGTCCGGGGCCTACTGGTAGTAACGGCGGAGGTGCTCCGCGTTCCAGGCGCGCGGGACTTTAGATCCGTCGAGTCTCTTTAAGTGATACGTCCCATGGCCCACTTTTTCTTGGACTTCGTAGGGGCCTTCCCAGTTGGGTCCGAGGACTCCTACTCCCGGATCCTGCGTAGCAGGAAATACTCTCCGTAGGACAAGGTCCCCAACTTCGAATGCACGGCTCTGGACTCTCGTGTTAAAGTGTCGGGCTATCTTGCCTTGGTACATTTTTAGTTGGACCTGCGACTGCTCCCGGAGCTCTTCGATCATGTCTAAGGACTCCTGGAGGAGGGCATGGTTCCGGGTAGGATCGTAGGTGTCTTGCCTGTGAGAGGGGATCATAGCTTCTACTGGGATGACGGCCTCGCAACCGAAGGTCATGGAATAAGGCGTGTGCCCCGTCGAAGTTCTCTCTGTTGCGCGATAGGCCCAAAGTACTCGCGGAAGTTCTTCCGGCCAGTGAGCCTTGCAGGCTTGGAGTTTTTTCTTCAACGTGGTCTTTAATATTTTGTTTACAGCTTCCACTTGTCCATTAGCCTGGGGTCTGGCGACTGCGGAAAAGCTTTTGATAATTCCATGCGAAGCACAGAAGTTCGTGAAGTGTTCACTGTCAAACTGCTTTCCGTTGTCGGACACAATTTTCCGTGGAAGCCCAAAACGACACACTATATTCCTGATGACAAAATCCAGTGCTTTTTTAGATGTGACCGTGTTCATAGGTTCAGCTTCAACCCATTTGGTGAAGTAGTCTACCGCGACTATGGCGTACTTCACTCCACCCTTTCCAGTGGGGAGGGAACCTACTAGGTCAATGCCCCAAACGGCGAACGGCCAGGGGCTGGTCATTAGGGTAATTTCCGTAGGCGGCGCTCGCAGAACCTTGGCGTACCTCTGGTACTGCTCACACTTCCTGACATAATCCACACAATCCTTCTTCATGGTGGGCCAGAAGTATCCTTGTCGAAGGATTTTTTTGGAGAGGCTCAGCCCGGAGGTATGATCGCCACAGAAGCCTCCGTGAATCTCATGGATGATGGTGCTGACTTCGGTTCCGGCAACACACCTAAGGAAGGGTATGGACAACCCCCTGCGGTAAAGCTTTCCATCCATAACCACGTATCGGGGAGCTTGATACTGGAGCTTTCTTGCGTCAGCTTTATCAGTGGGGAGTTCTCCGGTGGTGAGAAATCTGAGGATGGGTCCTATCCAGGAGTGGGAATGGTCGATGATGGCGTTTATCCTTCGCGTCTCAGTACTGGGGGCTTCTAAGTGCCCGATGGGGACTAAGCCATACTGTTCAATCTCCGGGTCCGTTGCAAGCTTGGCCAGCGTGTCCGCGAGTGAGTTCTGGTCCCGGGGGACCTGGCGGATTTGGTAGCCTTTGAAATGCTGCTGTAGGTCGCGGGAGAGAGACACGTAGGCAGCCATCCTTTCGCCTTTCGTCTGGTACTCCCCGGATATTTGGTTTACCACAAGTAGGGAGTCGCTGTACACTTCAATTTTTTGGGCTCCGACTTCTCTGGCCAGTCGTAACCCAGCTAACATGGCTTCGTGTTCTGCCTCGTTGTTGGATGCTGGGAATGCGAAACGGATGGCGCTCTGGAGCTGATGCCCTTGGGGAGATATTAGGATGACCCCCGCTCCAGCTCCTTTTTCATTTGAGGCTCCGTCTACGTAGACCTTCCAGGTGGGAAGTTCCGGGACAGGATCTTCTGGGAGGTCATTCATTCCCGAGCATTCCACAATAAAGTCCGCGAGAGCTTGACCTTTTATGGAAACACGCGGTTGGTAGTGGACGTCGAACTGGCTCAGTTCCATGGCCCACTTAAGCAATCTGCCAGAAGACTCGGGCTTCTGCAGGACTTGTCGGAGAGGGTGGTTGGTGAGTACTTTGATGGTGTGCGCCTGGAAATATGGCCTCAGCTTCCGCGAAGCGATCAGCAAGCAGAGGGAGAGTTTCTCGATCATCGAATATCTGGACTCGGCATCCAATAACCTCTTGCTTACGTAATACACAGGGAGCTGGATACGGCCATCTTCCCGGACGAGAGCGGCACTTACTGCGTGCTTAGTCACAGCCAGGTATAAGAACAACGCTTCTCCTTCGACAGGTTTGGACAGAATGGGAGCTCGGGTTAAATGTTCTTTGAGGTGTTGGAAGGCTGCTTCGCATTCGGGGGTCCACTCGAACTTCTTGTTCCCTCGCAGAACATTGAAGAAGGGGATACACTTGTCAGTGGCCTTGGATACGAAGCGGCTGAGAGCAGCTATCCTTCCGGTAACGCTCTGGACATCCTTATGCTTCCGGGGGGAAGGCATATCTATGAACGCCTTTATTTTCTCAGGGTTGGCTTCCACTCCGCGGGAGCTGACAATAAAACCGAGGAACTTCCCAGACGAGACCCCGAAAGTACATTTCTTTGGATTTAGTTTCATCCCGTACTTTCGGATCACGGCGAAAGCTTCCTCAAGGTCGTTACTGTGGTCCCCGGAGGTCTTGGACTTTACCAACATGTCGTCCACGTACACCTCCATGTTCCTCCCCAGTTGGTCCTTGAACATTCTGTTTACCAGACGCTGGTATGTCGCCCCAGCATTCTTCAAACCGAAAGGCATGACCACGTAACAGTAGACACCCTTATCTGTGAGGAAGCTGGTGTGTTCCTGGTCCGCGACATGCATCTTGATCTGGTTGTATCAGGAGTATGCATCCATGAAGGATAAGAGTTCGTACCCAGAAGTAGCGTCCACCATCTGATCGATTCGCGGGAGAGGGAAACAATCTTTCGGGGAGGCCCTGTTTAGGTCCGTGAAGTCAATGCACATTCTCCAGGACCCATCGGGCTTCGGGACCAGAACTGGGTTGGCCAACCACACGGGATAGTGCGACTCCTGGAGAAAGCCTATGGACATCAATTTGTCCACTTCAGCTTTGACGGCTTCGGCTCTCACTGGGTCCAGCGGCCTCCTCTTTTGGCGAATTGGAGTTGCAGATGGGTCTATGTTGAGTGCGTGGCACGCAACATTGAGATTAATCCCCGTCATATCAGCGTGGAACCATGCCAGGATATCCTGATTATCCTTCACAGTGGCCACGATCTTATCTCGAACGGCCGACGGCAGGTTTTTCCCCACCTTAATGACCTTGGTGGGTTCTCCCGGGTTGAGGATCACCTCTTCGACTTCCTCCATCGGCTCTATTGCTTTCTCGATTCCCACTCTTGGGTCGAGTTCGTCAAAGTATGCCTCCTGAGCACCCCCAGTTTCTGGCAATACTTCCGCCAAAGGAATGGCAACAAACGTCTCTCGGAACGTGTAGACGGCTCGGACGGAGACGTTATAACAGCTCCGTGCACTTCTTTGGTCTCCTCGGAGGGTGCCAATACGCCCATCGTCGCAGGGAAACTTCAAGCATAAGTGGCGTATCGAGGTTATGGCCCCACAATCGATCAGGACCGGTCGGCCTAAGATGGCATTATACGCCGTGGGGCAGTCGACCACCACGAATGTGCTATGCTTGAAGGCACAAGCGTCGCTTTCTCCTCTGAGGGTGACTGGAAGTTGAATTTTGCCTAATGGCATGAGTGCGTCCCCATTGAAACCTTGAAGCTGGATGGGGCATGGGGCCAGGTCCGTCTCGGTCAATCCGATCGCGTGGAAGGCCGCTTTGAAGAGGATGTTCACGGAGCTTCCGTTATCGATCAAGATCCGTGAGACCTTCTTATTGGCAATCTGGGCTTCCACCACGAGGGGATCGTTGTGGGGGAAGTGCACATGCCGAGCATCGTCCTCCATGAAGGTGATGGGAAGATCCATCATTCGGGGACGTTGAGCAGGTGATTGGACCAAGGCGCACATCTCCTCGGCGTGCTCTAACTCCCTCAAGTACCTCTTCTGGGAGTTGCGGGTGCTTCCGGCAAGGTGTGGTCCTCCGGAAATGGTGGCGACGTGTCCGTCAACGGGTGGCGGAGCAAGGCCGGGCGGATATGGGTTGCCTGGTCCTGGAGCCAACAAGGCAATGGGCGCCGGAGCAGGTGGAGGAGGAAGTGCTGGGAACTGAGACCCGGGAGCTTGGGGGTGACCGGCTCCAGGAGCGGTAGCGGCCCCCCCCTGTCCCGGGGAATATGCAGCTCCGTGAACTACCCCCTGTCCGGGATAGATTATGGGTATTCTCACCCACTGACCGAGGTGTCCCGCTCTTTCCAGGGACTCGATCTCATCCTTCAACTGAAGGCACTCATTCGTGGTGTGCCCCACGTCTCCGTGGAATTCACACCTCTTATTGGAGTCTCGCGGACGCCTTCCTCCGTGAGACACTTTCGGGGGCTTCCTGTAGTTGACCATGTTACAGGTCGCCCGATAGACATTCTCTCGTGAGTCTATCAAACTGGTATATTCCGTGAACTTGGGCTCATAGTCCTTTCGGGGTTTCTTTGAATAGTCTCCCCGGTTGGAGTTTCTTCCGCTTCGTATGCTCCGCGATTGGCTCAAATCTCGTTCCGGGGCTTCCGATTGCGGCTGCGGCATGCTAGGAGCGATACTACATCCGGTTTGTACTGCTCCATACCCAGAGAAATGGGTTTGACTCGGTGCCTGAGCAGACGCGGAAGGCCCATACACACTCGGAGTGAATCGGGCTCCTGGAAGCGTGAGGGCTGGTGCGGGAGCTTGCGAAGCAAAGCTCGGCGCAGTCACGGAAGGGGTTGGAGCCGGGGGAACTCCAAAGGCTTGCTGGTAGGCATCCTCAAGGTTGATGATTCCCTGAGCTTTTGACATGAATTCGGACAGGGTTTCTGCCCGTCTCCTTTGCATTTCCCCCCATAGCAGGGAGCCGACAGTAAGGCCCGATTGAAGGGCGATCAGCTTCATGTCATCGCTGACCTTGGTTTTTGCAGCAGCTTCCATCATTCTCTGAATGAAAGCTTTGAGGTTCTCAGTGGGTTGCTGCTTGATGTTGGTTAAGGAACCAACCTCCATGTCGTGGTCGCGGGCAGCAATAAACTAGGTCCTAAACGCGGACTGTAGCTCCTTCCAACTGTGGATTGATCCGGGAGCTAATCATTTCCACCAGTCCTCCGCGGACTTGGTAAGGGTGAGTGAGAAGCACATGCATTTGGCGTCCTCACTGACGCGCGCCACTTGCATCATTTTATTGTATTTAGCTAGGTGGGTACGCGGGTCTGTCCTCCCATCATATAATTCTATGTGAGGCATTTTGAAGTTATCCGGGACGGACGTTTCCGCGATCCTCCTAATACATGGTTCCGGGTCTTCCTCCTCAGAATCTGACAGGGCCCCACTTTGCTTCCGGACTAGCTTGGTCAAGGCAGCAATCTGTTCCTCGAGCCTCTTCGTATCACTTTCCGGGAGGTCACGTCCCCGGAGCTTGTCATTAATATGATTTCGGAGGTCATCTCCGCGAGGCCGGGCTTTTTCCCTTTTGGCCTTCTCATACTTGGCCTCCAACCTTCTTCTTAGGTCCACCGTGGACCAGCTATCTTCGGAGTGCGAGTTCGCAGCCCGACCGTCCTGATTGACGGAATCACTGGGGCGGTTGTTCCTTCCCCTAGGCCTGGGTGCCTTAGCACCGGGCCCTTTAGGCACAGAGTGCCCCCTTGGGGCTGAAGGGCGTCTGGGCTTAGGAGCGCCAGAGACCTTCTGCGCGCGGGGGGGGCAGTCGGCCTGGTGATTCACGCCTTTAGGAGGTGCAGGGGCGTCAGCGCGCACAGGCTCTCCAACTTTTTCTTTGCCCTTGTTAGGGGCGGCTTTGGATGGTCCAGCAGCGGCTGGATCCGGCATGGGGGCATCAGCACCACCTCGAACAGAGGTATCCTCGTCCGAGTCGCCTAGATCTCCGAACTTACTTTGGAGGCGTTCCATCATGCGTTGCATTCTTTCAGAGACGCGCTCCTGCTCAGCAAGCTTGGCCTTAGTGGCCACCAGTTCTTCGGCTACTTGGACCAGTTCTGGGTCCTTCTCATAGTAGCAGCCGTCCTTGTAATAACCGTCTTGGACATACTCTTCTTCGTCTTCTGAGTATGTTGTATCTTCGGTACTGACCTGATCCTGGCGGGATGTCGGGTCTTCACCTTGGTAGTCTAAGGGTTCGCTTTGCACCACATCTTCCATCACGGTATCGGGGTTGACCGTAGCATTTTTGTCAACAGCGGATTTTCGCGTAGTCACCATCTCTTTAGTACGAAGTGAATACAAAAAACGTACACAGAAAAAGAGCTGACTAACAACTTCCTACAGCTCTCAATGAAAGCACCAAAATGTTTACCGAGTTTTTCGGAAACGAATAACTAACAGAATAATAAAAAGATAAGAACTGTAGAAATACTGAAATGTAACTAAACAAACAGTGTTTTTACGTGGTTCAGGCGTTAACAAGCCCTAGTCCACGAGTCGATGTTATTATACTTGGAAAAGGTTACAGTAAGATGGCTGGTGCACAAGAACTTCACTCACTCACAATGTTTCTCTCGGGTTCTCTTGAAGAAGATGAAGCTAGAGAGATTTTGGTAGAGTTTTTGCTATGTGATCTATCCGTCCTCCCTCTTCTTGTAAAATGAAGGGGCCTTTATAGCTAGGGTTTCGGATTAGGGTTTTTCTCCACGTACATGAGTCTTAATTACACCAGCCATAAATAGGGGATACAATTACTGTAGTCGCATGGCTACAAGACTCTATGTGGGTATATTTACGTGAAAGTATGGGGAACACACAAAGTCAGCCGTCTTTTCCAAGTTGTCAGCGGAACAGTAGGCGAAAAGGTACCCTTAGGCGTGCTGGGATGTGTGCGGCTTTGTCCTGACGGGCGTGTCAGGCGGGATCCTGTGTCAGACAGATATCATTCCAAATATGCCTTCTCCCGGACTCGACAGTTCGGTTTTGTTCTGTGCGAGGCACGGAACTGTTTCCGCGGAGACCACTCGAAGGGCCTCTCCTGGAAGGGGTCTCCCCGAGGGGTATCCTTCGGGAGTCCGGGAGAGTCAACGAATTTCCGTGTTGTGCTTGCTTGGAAGAGTAATCCGGATATCAAACAGGAGAGGCGAAGCCTTTCTGTCCATCCGCGAGCTCTGGTCACCTACCGTGAAAGACATCGATAATTCTGCTTCCCCGAGGTCATCAATCTAAACGCTATCCGGAAATCTGGATAACAATCACATGTAACTCCCTTTTCATCACTATCATGGCACCCTTTTGACCATAATTCTCCTGACACCCTTTTGGCTATGAATTTCCCTAACACCCTTTTGCCCAGAATCTTATTCACGTCTGCCTTTCATAATGTTGCAGCTCTAGGTTAAGGAAACATACACAAATTCATACATATCGCATAACTAGAGTCCATCCATAACAAAGCAAAAATCTAGCTAACTTCCTTAGCTCAGGTCCAAGCAAAATAAGAGTGGGAATACTTCACAATGAGCCTAGAATAACAATAAAACACTTGTCTTAATATTATGAAAACACGCATGAACACGTCTAAACATCTATCTCATAACAAGTTGCACCACTTTCTAGATTCTAGCATAGCTCATACACATAATCATACTTGCATGTCACACATAACATCATGAAAAACAATGTCGATACACATATCAACATTAAAGTCTTCAAGCAAGGATCTTTGACTTACTCAATTAACATATAACTATGCGTAAAAATGCATTTGCATGTAACATGCATACGTGGGACCATTCTTGAAAACTATGCCAAAGTTTACGATATACACTTATTTCTTCACAATTTTACAAAAATTAAGCAAGCATTATTAACACTTAACTAATTACCTATTGATTTTCCTAGCACGCTTGCTACCAATTTGACTTCTTAAAACCATTTGAAAATATGCATCAAGACTTAATCCCAAAAATCACAAACTAATCATGGCCTAAATCAACAATAGGCAAAGGATACCAAACTTTAATCCAAAAATATATACAAAATTGTTTAATATTCATAATTAATTTTAGAAATAATATTTCCAAAATAATAAATCATGTTCTAACATGCTTTCAGATCCAACCACAAAAATAAGAAATAACACTTTTCTAAAAATAAATTTGTAATTATTTTCAATTCTCTTTCTAGAACACCTAATCACATAAAATCATGGCATTCACAATTATTCAATATTTGTTTAACATTAATAATTACAAATATTATATCATCGTGGCGTAAAAACCATCCTTAGATACACATGCTTGCTGATCTCATAAACTTCAAAATAAAATTCACCACATCATTCATTTATTACTTTTATCTTTTAAGCATATAAATTCACATAAAATCATAAGTTTTCTTAATGAAATGAAAGAACAAAATATATGAAGCTAATCATTTTCATCTTTTGCATATATTATGAAATCATGGCATCAAACTTACTCCTAGTTTACTCATGCTTGTTAAATAAATATATTAATAATAAAATTCAGCAAGTAACATAGAATTATAAAATGACCAATAAAACTTTAATCATATACCAACAATACATGGATAGGTCTAACATGTTTTCTTATGCAAGTCCCTAATAATCCTTAATCTTATTTACACATTTAGAACAATATCACACCATGCAATATAGCTTATTGTAAAGAACACCCTAGACTAATACTTACAAAACATTCGCATAACATAGTTTATAAAAGAATACCACTCATTATCAAAGTCTCAGTGGGGACTTGCTTAAAACCATGCAAGTTGGCGCCATAAGTTTTAAAAGAAAACATAAATTTTTATGCAAAGTTTAAAAGAAACAAAATTAAATAACTGAGTCCCACTGATAATTTAGGAAAGTCTCTTAAAACAAAACATAATTTAAATGGCATTCTACGATGATCGTTTTTCCGTCCATAGGATTACCCCACGCCATACACCCCATGATGATAGAACTCCTCACGTCACCACGCGTGCCATAAAGAAATCCTATTTGCACCTGGAAGGAAAGTAAGGGGGGTGAGCTAAAAGCCCAGTAAGGAAGTACAAACAAATAAGCAAGTAAGAATACAACAAATACAAACACTAACGTTCATCTAAAACATCATGGTATATCAAAACATAATCGTAACATATCATTATTTGCGTATCATAACGTAATCGTAACATATCATCATATCACAATCATACAGCATACATGATGAGCATGGCTCGCTAGTTGTCCATGTCACCCTATGAGGTAAACAGGAGTCTCTGGTCCTTGAATAACCTCGACACGTCCACCCTAGGAGTTACGTTTTTAGCTATAGTAACTCGTTCGATGTATCTAACATCGTAATCTGTTTGATGTATCTAACATCGTAATCTGTTTGATGTATCTAACATCGTAACTTGTTTGATGTATCTAACATCCATACACATATCATATTCAACATATCAACACATTATGACATTCATAATTCATAACAATTCATTCATACAATAGTCTTTCCATTCATAGCATAAAATCATCGAATCTATCTAACTTCCTTACCTCAGCTCCAAGCTAAGAAATTTTCACAATCTTTCAACAAGCCTATATCATAATCAAAACAACATTTCTTAGGTTCATAAAATTACTATTTTGCCCTTCCATACAACTCACGTGTGCATGGGCCATGCACACATAATAACAGTTACACATAACATGCAATTATTCTTAACTACACATAAAGCCATAAAAGAATAATGCTCATTTTACCTATTTTACATGTATGATCCTTTTATAAAAACCACATAGTTGAATAATAAACATAATTTTGGACGTAAAAGTGGAGTTGCATGTAACATGCATACGTGGAAACATTACTTAATTGTGACGTTTTCAAAAACGATAATTCTACATTTCTTATTTTTATTGTTTAAAAAATAATAGACATATAACATGCTTTATTTTTTTAAAAATTTCTAAGTTGATTAAATTTCTCAAAAACATTATTTCATTTTATAAAATAATTTGATTTAGCTTAAAAATAAAATATGTGACAATTTCATTCATTAATCTCAAATTACAAAGAATTAACCAAAAACTTGGAATTAATTAAAATACCTATTTTTAATATGTTTCTTTAGAAAAATAAATTTTATCATTGTGTTACATAAATGATGTGAGAAAATATATTTTTAAGTGTGGAAAATATATTTTTATTTAAATTATTTAAGACTTAGTTTTATGTAACATAAATCCATATGTGACAATTAAATAACTATTTTTAACATTTTTAAAACAAACTTTCAGCCACCATTTATTTTCTTGAAAAATCACAAATAAAAAGAATCTAAATATTTTTCTCAATTAAAATAAAGGAAAATCATAACTTATCAAAATATGCATTCCTACCATTTTAAAATACCATTTTTCAATATTACCATAACTTAGGAAAATAATTTGTTCCAAAAACTCATCAAATTCAATTTAGTGAAACTCACTTCACATTTTCTTACAAAAATTCCAGCTACTATTTTTATCTTTAAAAATCACCACATTCAATTTAAAAACTCATATTTTCTTAAAAATTCAATAAAAATTCTGTAGGTAATTATTTGAGTAAAATATCATTTTAATGGGACTTAAAATACTCCTTTTAATTTCATAAAATTAACATAACATCAAGGACATTGCTTATGAATGCAAATCATTTTTTTTTATCAAACTTTTACCCAATTATTTACAAAAATCAGCAAGCTTAATTTCTCATGAGATTCATCTTTTATCCCAAAAATTTCACATAAAATCATACATGTCCAAAATCTCATCATACTCTTATTATATACATAATTCTAAGAATATTACTAACATATTCACATGAAATCTTATAGAACCAATTTTTCTATTCCATTGAATCTACACATGAAATCCAACAACAATAACAATGGCAATAACATACATAAATTCATAAACACCATATCTCATAAACATGCCTTTATAATAACCCTAACATATTTCTTATCATATTTCTAAAATCATCATTTGCCATTTTACATAAATCAATAGATTAAAAAAAAAATAACCATAGCAATATAATCATAAAATATAACCTCATTATAAAACCTATCAAATCCATTTTCTCAATCATACCCATGAGCCCTTTTTAAACAAATCATATTCTCTTAAAAATACAAATCATAATCATCAATCTTACAATAATCAACCATTAGCATCACCATAAAAAACCTCAAAGATAAACCCATCAAAACCAATATATAGGCTAAGAAAGACCATTACCTCTCTTGATTGTAAAATCAAGAACACAATATGATCAACACCCAAACATCACACCCCTTGTTCAAGCCTAGGGTTTTATTTGAAAACCACCATGAGGAGGAGAAAGAATCCAATCACACACAACAAATAAACAAAGTCAATAACATATAATCAAGAAAAGAGATTTGACAAACAAAAATACAAGAAAACATACTCTAGAATTGGTTCCTCTTCACCTTCTTCTTCTTTCTTCCTTTCTTTCTTCTTCTCCCTCTCTCTCTACATGCCACCCTCTCTCTCTCTCTCTCTCTCTCTAGGTCACGGCAGCCACAAGGAAAAATGTCCTCCTCTTCCTTTCCTTTCCCCTTTATTCAACTCTCTCAATAAAGCCTCACCAACACAAAATGGTAAGTTTCATTTTTCTATTTTATTTTCTCATAATTCCTTTTATTTTTCTTTTATTATAAAAGATTGGAGTCAAATGGTAGTTTCCCAAAATGTCTTTCCTCATCCAATTAACTTTTATTCTCCTTAGAAAATAATGGAAAAAAAAGATATCACTCCATTTCCTACACTACACGTCCACCACTTGTCATAAACTTTATTTGTTTTTTTTTATTTAATTTCCAACTTATTAAAATAAAACTACCCAAAAATATCAAATAAATGGCAATTATAAAATGTGTAGAAAATCCACACATGTGCACCTTATTACCATATACTAGCACACACTAAAACACTAGGGTGCATCACTATCTACCATGCACCTTAGTGCATTCAACCATAACTCACATAATTACCTCAATTGTCACACTTATTTAAAATGTAACACTAATAGTAAAATAAACATGTTACACAATTATTCACTTATTAAATTAATTAACCAAACAAACAATTAACAAATTTAAAAAGATTATACCAAACAATTCTAACAATTAAATAAAATAACAAACAATCAAATAAAACAAATAACAACTAAATAAAATAAACAACATTTAAATAAAACAATTCATCACAGTTAAAATTTAAATAAAATAAATCACAAAAATTTAAATAATCTAAAAAAAAAAATTTGGTGCACTACACTTACGCAGAAATACACATAAGACTTAACAACCAAGTTTACCACAAAATCACATCATGCTTCTTTATTCAAGTATCAAGAGAAAATCAATAAATAAAATAAACAACTAGAACCAATTTCATACCCCTTGGCCAGACACCCTATGTATCCAAAAGAAGCTTGTTGTATTCGTCCACATAAAATCATATCATGAATAGTAAAACAAAACAAGAACTATAACATGCTTAAATTCTGATTCCAAAATCAAACCATCATACAAATCGTAGACCTTAGAACATCAAGGTCGATACCCATAATCACAACAACATAATATCAATATCAACATCATTGCAAGATTTAAACCCTAGCATGCTTCTAGTATTCTAGATTTGCATCAACATAATCATGGCATGTCAATAATCACACTAACATAAAATCAAAGCATCCAAAATCACATGCCTTTTTCGAACCCATCATGCATCATCAACATAGCTTTACATAAGTGAGATCTCAAAATCAATTAAAAACAAACAAAAAAATATCAAGAGCACCAAAATCAAATCATACCCATCTTGCAAGAATTCATCCACAACCTTAGCATATTTTTCTATAAGAACGACCAATCAAGAAAATAAATAATAACAAAAATTCCATTACTACTTGATGGTGTTCAAGAACACAAAGTGAATAAATCCTTTGGCACCTAGGGATTTAAAAAATACACCACCAAAAAAAAAAGAGAAACAAACTTCTTAGAATCTAGAAAGACATATATGTTACCAATAATCCAAAGTAACCGACCTCGTTGATAAGTTTTTTTATTTTTTACCTCTTTCTTCATACATAATACAATATTTGTTAATTTTGAATATGTCTAACAAATATTGTATTTGGTTTTTTTATTTTTTACCTATTTCTTCATACTCAATGAAATATTTGTTAATTTTGAATATGTCTAACAAATATTGTATTTCTTGTATATGTCTAACAAATATAAGTCTTACAAATTTTGTGTTTCTTGCATATTTTTATTTTATTAATTATGTCAATTTTAATTTAAATTAATATTAAAATAATTTCAATTTAATTAATTATTAAATCAATTTAAATTTGAATTAAAATCATTTCAATTTAATTAATTATTAAATCAAATTTAAATAATATTGATTATAAATTTATTTTTTTAAATTTGGGAGACTTTCAATGTCTCCCATTGGGAGAGGTGGGAGACTTCCCATGTCTCCCAGTGGGAGAGGTTGAAAGTCAAACGTTGACTTTCAACATCTCCCACTGGGAGACGTGGGAAGTCTCCCTCCTCTCCCAATGGGAGACGTGAGACCTATACCTACAATGACCCTGCCTACAACGTCTTCCCTATTGAGAGACATTGTAGACTTTCAATGTCTCCCAAATAAAGTCATAAAACCCCTATTTTGTTGTTTGTCCAAGAACCAAAATCAAAAATCAAAATAAAAACACATACCTAGAGATCTTGAAACCCCTTTCTCTTCTCCTTTCTTTCTCTTTTTTGTCCTTTCCTCTCCCTTTTTCTCTCAAAGCTTCAACACCCACCAAATGGTTTTCCAAGGCTCTCATGTTGTTCATTTATAATACCCTAGTGACCTAACCCTAACGACAAACCCAAGTGTGAAAACTATAATCCAATCCCACAAAATAAGCGAAATACCACTATTTTCTCTCCTTACACCTCATCTAAATCCTATCCCAATGTAAACACAATCTATTAGATAAGTCTTGTCATCTTATCCCAAAAGATTACAACCCATTTCCTTTTCCTTTTATTTTCTTAAATTAAATGAAATAAAAATAAAACAAGTCCGCACACACACTCTAAATAACTAAAAATGCAACATATTCTAATCATATAATATTGTCACACTTAAAAAAACTGTAAAACTAATAATTAAACAAACATTACACAATTATTCCAATATAATCAATTAAATCCTAATTCACACATTTAAATAAATAAAATAAAATAAAATTTGGATCACTACAATAACCTTATGAATTCGGTCATAAAAAATAAAAATAATAAATAAAGATTACGGATTAAGTGCAATAAATTGAAAATATTAGTGACTTTCACCACAACTATTTTTAGAAGATAACAATTAGGAACTAACTGCCAAACTAAAACATAATGTTAGAGACTTTTGTAGTACAAAATTAAGGATAAAAGTGTAACAAATTGAAATATTATGAATTTTTGTTGGAAACCTCCTATTTAAAATAGCAATTTGTTTTACATTTAAAATTTGAAACTAAATTTAAATTTATATATAATTACAAAACATTATATTATATATAACTCAAATATAAATATATAATATATTAATTATTATGATTTACTAAAATAATATAAGAATAAAGGGAATATTCTACTTTTAGGAGAATTTATTTCTATATATGTATCCATCATTATATTTATATAAAGGAGATGAAGTGGAACCATTTTTCTTCTAATATTCTATTTTTTCTATTTTGTAGTTTTTTTAATTTTTATTTAGCATTTATTAAAAGAAATAATTAATTAACAATTTAAAAAAATCCATATAGTCCCACATGGTTTACAAACAATTGTGGGTATTATACATTGTTTATAAATAAAGTATCATTGGATCACTTTGATTTTTCTCAACATTAATATTTTTTTTCTTATATGGGTGATTAATTTAACTCAATCTTGCACAAATACCAAATAGCTATATATATTTCTTTTTGAGTTTATCAAATTTAATAAGTTTATAATTTATATATTGAATTTTTGTAGTATATATTTTAAATCATTTAAATTTATAAATTTTATATTATATATTAAATAAAATAACATTATTTATCCATATTTTATAAAAAAAATTGATAGTACTATTATAAAATATCTATAAAAAATAATAATACTGTTATTCATCTTGCTATTATTATTAATATTCTGATTATTATTTTTACAATATGGAGAACAATTATATATTATCCATTATCTATATATATAATGGAGAGCTTTGAAGAGATGAGGTGGCACCCTCTTCTTCTAATTTTCTATTTTCTCTATTTTGTGGGTTTTTCTAATTTTTTATTGAATATTTATTAAAAGAAATAATTAATTTAAAATAAAAAAAATTCGCTATAATCCCACATCGTTTACAAACCATTGTGGTTATTGTACATTTATTCTATAAATAAAGTATCATTGGATCACTTTAATTCGTCTCAACATTAGTATTTTTTTCTTTATATGGGTGATTGATTTAACTCAATCATACCCAAATATCGAATAGTTATATTTTTTATAGTTTATCAAATCATATATATTATTTATATTTTGCATATTTAATTTTTATAGTGTATATTTTTATATCATTTAAAGTTGTAAATTTTATATTATATATTGAAAAAATGATATTATCTATCTATATTTCTATATCTATATATAAATATATATAATTAAGAAAAAAATATATAAAAAAGTATTTGTATTGTTATAAAATATCTATAAAAAAATAGTACTATCATTCCTCTTGCTATTATTATCAATATTTTCATAGCTTTTTTAGAATATGGAACATAATTATCTATATATAAATAAGAGCTTTGAGGAGATAAGGACGCACCCTCTTATTCTAATATTCTATTTCTCTATTTTGTAGTTTTTTCTAATTTTTTATTTAACATTTACGAAAAGAAATAACTAATCAACAATTAAAAAAAACCCTATAGTCCCACATGGCTTACAATTCTGAGTATTATACATTTAGTCTATAAATAAAATACCCTTGGATCACTTTCATTATCCTCAACATTAGTATTTTTTTTTTCTTGTATGGGTGATAGATTTTACTCATTCTTGCCCAAATACCAAATAATTATATATTTTTAATTTATCAAATTTAATATATTATTTATATTATATATATATAATTTTTGTAGTATTTATTTTTATAGATATTTAAATTTGTAAATTGTATATTATATATTGAAAAAAATGGCATTGTCTCTCTATATTTTTATATCTATATATAAATATATGTATTTAAGATAAAATATCCAAAAAAGTAATAGTTCGATTATAAAGTTTCTATAACAAATATTATTATTCTTCTTGCTATTATTATTCTTATTATTATTATTAATATTTTCATTGTTTGTTTATAGAATATGGAAAATAATTATAATAATAGGTGATGTGACACTCTAAATTTTTTCTAAACCAATCTATCTTTATTTTCTCTTTTTTTTTTATTCTACTTTTTCAAATTTATGATTATTAATTAAGTGAAAAATATCTATAAAAACCTATATAAATATCTATCTATATGGTTATTAATATCTTTAAAAGTAAAGGTTCCAAACAGGTAATTTCTTACTTTTTTTTTGTCCTACTCTATCTCTATTTTTTATCATTTTATTTATTTTACTTTTACTAATTTATGATTTATAATAATAATAATAAATGTTTATTCAAATTATTTATGCTTTTTATTTAAAAGTAAATAGATTGAATTGACCTATGGTCAACTATATGATATGACTAGAATAGATCATAACGGTATGTTTACTTATCTTATCAACTGTCAATATCGGTCCAGGTCGATGTAACAAATACATCCAATCTTATCTACTTTGCTAATGTATAGGAAAGAACATAACACTATAATGTGTAAGTAGATCATATCATAGATTGGCAAGTCAGTGTAAATCCTGTCCACTGACTAATCTTAGGACTAACTTATTTTGAACATATAATCATATTTATATTCCACTGTGATTACATCACTATAAATACGATTAGCTATATGCTCAGGATTTAATAGAAGTTTATATTAAACAAATAATCATGAAAATAAAACATGTGAGCAAAGTGATTGACCAAGTCAAAAAATGTTTTCTATTTTTTATTGATAATAAATGAGATTACAAAGAATTTGAGATTTAATTAGGGCATAAAACCCCAACTAAAACCTCATAAAAAATGAGTAAATAAATACTTCCAGACCCATACCTAGCCTCCGGAATGTTGAATCCTACTCAACTGGGTAGTAGGATCGATCCCATGACCTTAGAATTATGTTCTCACGGTTAAAAACCAAATCAAGGTAAAAATGCACAAACCGGTTGCGACTTGGCCTAGTGAGTCGCGACTTGCCCCAAATCAGAGAGTCCTTTGCCTGGGCTCTAAGTGCGGGCCGCGACTTGACCCGTCTTGGGTCGCGGCACCCCCCAAGGCTTCCTCCTTCTGGCTTCTAGCTTCATCCAAGTCGCGACTTGCTAGAACAAGGTTGCGACTTGACCACGAAATCAGCCATTTCCTTCGAATTATCCCACTTAAAACCTTCCAAAAACCTACCCAAACATATCCAAATCCCAAAATCAAAGTTCCCAAACATCCTAATTATCCAACACCAATAAAACCCAAGCTTCAATTCATTCAAAAACTCATCAAAACATAAAATCCAATCAAAGCATAAAAACTTTAAAAACTTAGAACTTATAGCTTGAATTACCTCCGATTAAGTTGTTTCCCAACTAAATCATCCGGATAATAAGCTTCTAATCTTCCCTAGAATCGCTATGCCTCGATCCTTGCTTGAATCCGAGTCCTAAAACTCGAGTTTCCTTCGAAAATGTGATCGGATGTCAAAAAAGGAACGGGAGGGAGAGAGAACGTTCTTTTATAATTCTGATAGGTTACTTCAAGCTTAAGTAACCTCAAGAAAATCCTAATGCTCAGGGTTCCAAAAACGCCCCTGGGGTAAAATAGTCAAAATTCCCAGAATTTCCCCTGATCTCACTAACTCCCAATTTATCATCAAATATTTATTCCCATTACCCAATATCTCGATAATGTGCTAAATACCCCTTGACTCACTCCGAGCCAAGTATGGATCCCGTTGTGACATTCCCACTAGCTTGCCTCCGAGGATCGTCTCATGCTGAGTAACCCTAGCATAACCAAATAATAATGAAGCACCACACAAATACCACGTGTATGCAAAGTATACCCATAATGGGCCAAATTATGAAAATTACCCAATTAAACAGAAATGGGTCCACATGCATATCTAATACACCTAAACATGCATTTAAAGTCGTATTATGATATTATTCACACAATCACATAATGATACACATAAATATGATATAATCACATAATTCCAAAAAATTTCCATCCTAGCCCCCTAATCAAGGCCCTAAGCCTTATTAGGAAATTTGGGTCATTACATTGACTTTTGGGACTAAAAGGTTATTGAGCTCAAATTCATAATTTAGTTATGAATAAACCTTCACTAGTAAAATCAATGGTACTTAAGGAAACAAGATATAATTAAAGGGTAAAATGGTAATTTTATTCTTAGTTAATTATGAACCATTATTAGAGGGTTAATTTGTATGTAATGATTATATGAGTGGACACATTATTGTTATAAAGTACTCAGTAAATGAAATATCTATAATTACAAGAGTGCAATCTCATATTTATAGTGGAGTAATCATGAGACTAATAAATTAAGATTATTTAATTAAAGAGTTTAATTAATAATTACAAATTTATTGAAGCTTGGAATTATAGGTCCATAGGTCCCCACAGTGGCTTTATCAACATTATTCAAGGCAAGAGTTGATATGAAGGGTAAAATGGTAAAAATACATATTTAAGAAGAAATTTGTCCTTCTGGCCAAATATGCAATTATGTGATATTAGTGATTAATTAATTAGTTACAATATAGTTGTAATTATCAAAATTAATTAATAATTAATTATTGTATAATTTTTGAAACTGTTATTAAATAAATATCAAATTTTTGAAATTGATATTTAATTAAAATTGGTTTTAATTAATTAGTAGAATTAATTAAATATCTTTACTTGAGTGGGAGATAGTAATCTGATAAGTTCAAATTGGATTTGAATTTAAAAGATTAATATTTATTCAAATAATTAATTATATGCAATAATTAGTTAAAAATATAATAGATTCAAATTTGAATTAAATAATTGTGAAAAAAAAATCTTGGACCCTATTTTGTAGGAAGCTACACCCACCAAGCAGTCCTAGGGACTCACTTGGGCGTGTAGCACATAAAAAATCAAGATTGGATATTTTCACTTCTATTTATTTAATTAATTAATGGATAAGTCAAAAGTTAGTTTTGATGTTTATATTATTAAAATAATTAAATAATAGTTGAGAAAATAAATATCCCTATTTTATAGGGTACTGCACGACACACACAGTCCCTGGACTGTGTGTGGCATGTAGCTATAGAAATCAGGGATGCATTTTTCACTTTTATTTATTTAATTAATTAATTAATGAAAAATTCAAAAAGTTGGTTTTGATATTTTCACTAATAAGATAATTAATTAATTATAATATAAATTGTAATTGGTTACATATTTATTTTTTAAATATTTTTCTATTTAAGTTAGATTTATCCGAAAATAATAAGATAGTGAATTTATTTGCTCTAAGAAAAGAACGATACTATCACTCTCCCACTGAAAAAGATACAGAACTAATATCAGGCCTATTCTCTTGGTCTAATGTGTTGAGTACAATAAGTTGAATAAGAAATATACCATCCTTTAATCTCTAAGTGCCCACACACTTCTTGAGGTGTAGAGAACATTGTGGAAGATCTTGATGTGAGTACCTGGGAACAGCTTGGATAGGAAGATCATTTATTTTACGAAAAGATAACAAGGACACTTGATAGGCATCAAGAGGTATGTTCTTTATTCTTTTCTTCTTTTTGATTAATGTATGTATATTAGTGGATCTGTATATTTAAAAGTAGTTTAAATATATTACAAAAATTTTGTTGTACACTAGGCCAACGCATCACTATTCTGTTGCGTATTGGGAAATTCGTTCCTAACAAATTAGGGGCCTTATCGAGAACGAGCTGCGTCCGGGGCAACAGCCGACCCCTCCGACAAAGGTAACACATATCCGTATAGAGAGTTAGATCGGGTTGTTGTTAGTTATAGGCTAATTCGATTCAACCCTAACAAGCTCATTAGCCGTCATCATACCAACCCAAACCTAAACACAACCCGCCTCCAGTGTGTGGAACATTTGGTGGTATGCTATGACCACAACTATCCCAAAGGTACCATCATGGTTGACAACACTCTTAATATTAGGTCTATAATTTTTGAAGAGTGTGGAACAAACCGTAGGACCTGACCTTCCCTGCGTCAGGGTGCATATGCCCCTGGTTATAGGCAGTACGTAGACGAGTCCAGCACCGACGAAGGACCTGAACCCCCTAGGACCGAGGAGGTCATAATTTTATATTCTCCCCCACCTCCGTTAATCCAAGAGTTAGAGGTTTTACCTAGCCTGGTTAATAACCTCGAGCTGATCGTAATAGTTTCCTCCCCTAGCCCAGAGGGTAGGGATCTTGCTCTTGTTCTTGTGTTTATATTACATTCAATAATTATTTCTTAAATCTGAACCCTCTGCTCGCTCTTTTCCAGGTGAAGAGATGGAGCTGCCAGAGGCCCCGGGTTTGAGGGGTGCTTTTAAGGCCAGTGGGATCGGAGTTGGTCCCGTGGTAAAGAGGGCCAAAGTGACAAAGAAACGAGCTACGAAGACTGGGGTTACCATCGAGTCTCTGGAAAAAGACAAAGGTGCCAACTCCACCAGGGAGCAGCCACAAAGGAAACTACCCTCAGCTCTAATAACAGTAGTCATAGTTCACCAAGCTCCTCCTCCTCCTCCTCCTCAACACATACCTCCTTCAAATCCTCAAGTGATCCAAGGCGAGGCTCCCATCTTCCAGAACTCGATCAAGCCACTCGACTTAGACAAGATCCCTAAAGCGTTTCGGGGTACTTCGTAGGAGATGGCGAGCCATATGGTTGACCTTGCCTATTGAGCCAATGCCATAGACTTAAGGGCTATAGAGGAGCGTACTCTTGAGGATGTCCTTGAATCTAGTATGGGGATGAGCCTTATCGTGAGTCCTTCTCACTCTTTCTCTTTTCTTTTTTCCTAAGATTTTTTTATAACCTATTCTTGAATTACTTCATTCATTTGCAATCCATACTGGCTCAATTTTGAGGAATTGCTTAGGTTATACCCAGGGACGAGGAGCTCTGAGCTGCCCTGAGAGCCCATCAAGAGGTCGAATAGACCGCCAAAACTGCCCTAGTTTCCTCCCATGAGAGCGAGTAGTCTGCAAAAGTCCCCTTGTCTGCTTCCCAGAATCAGGTCATGGAGGTGAGCCGTCACATGGACCAGCTTCAGGGCGAAAATGAAGAACTCAAGAAGAAGTTGAACGAGGTCGAGGCCAAAGCCAAGGAGGAAGTTGTGGAGTCATCGACTCAAATGGAGGAGAAGCTTTATTATTGCTGGGCTTTCAACCAGGACATGACCTTCTTTTTTATGCAGCCCGAGCTGTGAGAACCATATCTTGCCAAGTTAAAGATGCGGTTCTCACAGGAACCCCAGAGACCGCCGAAGCCTCTAAAGCTATTGAGAGAGATGGCGAGGAGGTGACTTATCTAGAGGGAGCTGACGAACCTCAGTGCATTATTATTTTCACTTTCATTTGTTTAAGCTTCTGCAATTAAGTCCCTTGGGACCAAAACAATTGGCTTTGGGCTCAGGTCGAGGTTTTTTCTCCTCATGATGACAATATATATTGAATATACATCTAACATGTGATCTATTTGTATTTCCCTTAGTCTATTGTTTTCTCATGTGTATGAATCCTTAGATTCTTCTACATTCGAAAACTTAGGGGTTCGCTTTAGATTAAGATAGATTTTATCGATATCTTAGTTGTATCCAAGATTTTGCTCACTTAATCGTGTCATACCTGTTAAGAGTCAGGTTATGGACTAGTCACATCCAGGGTATTTTAATAAGCTTAATAGCATTGTACCTATTAGGAATCAAACCTCGGACCTGGTTATATCCTGAATTTTATTGTTAGAGATTTCTGAAACTTAGTTCGCGTTTAGAATTTTGAAAATTCGAGCTTTAAAAAGTCGTTGAATACTCAATTTTTCCAAACTCTAAGTTTAAATCCTCATCTTAATAAGCTGAACTCTCTTCAAAGCTCTCTTCGGGTATGTGCCCCCTAAGCAACCAGAACGTATAAATGTTCTTTGCTACTTTTACAAAGTGAGCTTATGATGACAAAACGTTAAAATTGGTTACTTAATAATCCAGCTGTTATTAAACTGAAAGGGCTTTCATAAATAAGCCTTACATAAATGATAATTCTGAAAACATTAAAGACAACAAAACTATTGATAATACTTTTTTAAGTGTAAGGCATTCCAGGTCCGTGGAACTATTTCACCACTCAACTAGGCTAGCTTGAAAGTTCCTTCACGCAAGATCTCCACGATCTGATATGGTCCTTCCTAGTTTGGCCCTAACACACTGTCCTTGGGATCTTTATTTGTAAAAAAACCTCGTCGGAGAACCAGATCGCCTACTCCGAGTCTGCATCCCTTAACCTTTAAATAGAAATAACGAGTGGTCCTTTGTTGATAATGGCGAGCTGTAATTGTGATGCCTCATGCTTTTCTTAGATTAGATCGAGGGATGCACTAAGTAGCTCATGGTTATGATCTTGATCATAGGTCTTCTGTCTAAGGGTCGTCACCATTGCCTCAATTGGAAGCATAGCCTCGCTTCCAAAGGTAAAGGAAAAAGGAGTATGTCCCGTGGAGGTTCGATGTCAGGTTTAGTAGGCCCAGAGTACTTGTGGGAGCTGCTCGAGCCATAATCCCTTGGCCCCATCCAATATATTCTTCAAGCTCGCCTTCAGGGTCTTATTTACGGCCTCAACCTACCCATTATGCTTCCGACGAGAAACTCTTGGTTATGTCATATTTTCACAAAAGTCAGTGAAGAGATCACTATCGAACTGAGTTCCGTTGTCTAAAACAATCTTTTTCCGGAGTCCAAATCGACATATGATATTCTTCACAACAAAGTCCAGGATTCTCTTCGAGGTGATCATTGCTAATGGTTTAGCCTCTACCCACTTCATGAAATAATCGATGGTGACTACCGTATACCGAACTCCCCCTTTTCCTGTGGGCAGAGAACCAATTAAGTCAATTCCCCATGCCGCAAATGGCCAAGGAGATGAGATCATTGTTAGCTCGATGGGAGCAGCTCAGGCAACTATGGCGAAGCATTGGCATTTGTCATACTTCTGCACATATGAGATCGAGTCCTTTGTCAACGTGGGCCAAAAATAGCCTTGTCTCAATACCTTTAGAGCTAGGTTTTGCCACCCAACGTGGTCTCCATAGAAGCCTTCATGTATTTCTTGCAAAATAGTCTGTGCTTCCTTGGGCAGAACACATCGCAGGAAGGGCAGCGAATGCCCACATCGATATAGGATCCCTTCATCCATAACATACCGCAAAGCTTCATACAACAACTTTCTCGCGTCCTTTTGATCGTCTGGTAGTTTTCCAGTTGTGAGGTACTCCACTATATGGGTTATCCAAGTCAATTTTATGTTAATCATTCTGAATTCGGGTGTCTCTGTTGTTATACTCGGACTTTACAAGAACTCCACCAGAACAACATTCAATGTATCTACCTCTTTTATGGTAGCAAGTCGAGCCATAGCATCAGCTTTCGAATTCTGCTCGCGGGGTACTTGCTCGGCGGAGCTAAACTCGAACTCAGACAACTCGCCCTTTACCTTAGCCAAGTGGACTGCCATCTTGATTGCTCGAGCTTGGTATTCCCCTAATATCTGATTGACCACGAGCTGAGAATCAATATAACATTCGATGGCTTTTGTCTTTAGCTCTTTCATCACCCTTAGCCATGCCAGTAGGGCCTCATATTCCATTTCATTGTTGGATGCTTCAAACCCAAACCTGCGAGCTGTATGGAACTGATGTCCTTCAGGTGAGATTAAGATTATCCCAGCTTTCGATCCGTTTTCGTTAGATGATCCATCAATAAAGATTTTCCATAATTCCTGCACTGGCTCCCTTATCAGCTCGTCTTGAAAACCTGTGCACTCAGCCACAAAATCAGCAAGGGTTTGGCTCTTTATTGTCATTCGTAGCATACATAATACCTCGAACTGGCTAAGTTCGATAGCCCATTTTAATTGTTGTCCCGATGTTTCAAGTTTTTGCAAAACCTGCTTTAAAGGTTGGTTGGTTAAGACATGAATAGAATGGGACTGTAAGTATGGCTTGAGCTTCCTTAAAACCAAAATGATACAGAATGCAAGCTTTTCTATCAATGGGTACCGTGATTCAGCTCCAAAAGCCTCTTACATACATAATAAACAGGTTTATGCACCCGATTTTCTTCTCGAACTAACACAACATTGACTGCATTTTCTATCACGGCCAGGTTAGGAAACAAACATTCTCCGGATGTTGGTTTTGATAGTATGGGGGTTCAACTATGTGCATTTTAGGTCACAAAATGCATGTTCGCATTCTTTGGTCCATTCAAATTTCTTGTTTCCTATGAGCAAGTTGTAGAATGGTAGACAATTGTCAGTGGATTTTGAAACGAATCGATTTAAAGCTGGCACCTTTCCAATTAGGCTTTGTACTTCCTTACATGACCTGGGCGAAGACATTTCTAACAATGACCTGATTTTTTCTAGGTTCGCATCTATCCCCCTTGTGTTGACTATAAACCCGAGAAACTTTCCCACCACAACTACGAAAGTGCACTTATGGGGATTCAGCTTCATGTCGTACTTTCTCAATATGCCAAAACATTCTTCTAGGTCGGATACATGATTACTGGCAGTCTTTGATTTGACGAGCATATCATCAACATACACCTCCATTTGGTTAGCAAACATTTTGTTGATTAACCGTTGGTATGTAGCTCCAGCATTTTTCAACCCGAATGGCATAACTTTGTAGCAATATACATTATGCTTGGACATGAAGCTGGTATGCTCTTGGTCTGCAGGGTTCATCATGATATGGTTCTATCCAGAACAGGCATGCATGAAAGACATGAGCTCGTGAACGGGCGTGGCGTCTACCAACTGATCAATTTTTGGTAGTGGGAAACAATCCTTGGGACAAGCCTTGTTGAGGTCAAAGAAATTGATACAAGTTCTCCAATTCCTGTTTGGCTTCGGGACCAGCATGGGGTTAGCAACCCAGATCAGGTATTATGCTTCCTTGATAAATCCACATTTAAGTAGGCAAGCTACTTCTTCTTCTAACGCTTCAGATCGTACTGTCTTCAAAAGCCTGCATTTTTTGGACTTTGGCGGCACATTCTTTTCCAAGTTCAAAGTATGCATTATAATACTCGGACTAATTCCCACCATATCTTCATGTGATTAGGGGAAGACATCCAGGTTCTTCCTTAGGAATTCGACCAGCTCCTTTTTCCTTTCAGCTTCAAGATTTTTTCCAACTTTGACAACTCTTGAGAATACTTATGGGTCGATGTTTATTTCCTCGATCTCCTCTATTGTTTTAAGCCTACATCTGTATTCGCCTACTCATGGATCAATGTCATTCCATTGGGCAACCTCAACATATTGTTTCCTTCTTGAGGTTCTTCCATCCCACGAGTTACATCCATTTCCCAGGACTCCTTATCTCCATCACCTATGACCATCGCCTGCTGCCCTGTTGTGATTTTTCGTTCACAGCAATGTTGTAGCATTCTCTGACCATTATCAGGTCTCCTCTTACTATGCATATTCCCGAGGTTGAGGGGAACTTTATTTCCAGGTGTCGAATCGAGGTGATGTCTTCAAAAGCCATTAGCGCGAGTCATCCCAGAATCGCATTATACGCGACTAGACAATCGATCACCACGAACTCAAGTATTTTAGAGATAGTTCGTGCCTCTTCTCGCAGCGTAACCACTAGTCTGATCGTCCCTGTGGTCGTCATCCCTTCACTTAAAAATCTGTATAGAGTCATTGAAGTCGCCTTCAAATCGGTTACGGAAAATCCCATCTTTTCAAAGGTCGACCTGAAAATAACATTTACAGAACTTCCATTATCCACCAGTATCCTCCGTACTCTTCTATTAGCGAGCTACACAGTTACAACCAATGAGTCATTATGCAAGAATTAAATGTGGCTTGCGTCATCTTCCGTACAAATGATTGGTTGTTTTTCTAACTTGTTGTTTCGATAACTGCTGCTCCGGGACAAATTCCACACCGTTATGAGTTTTCAACTCATAAATATACCTCTTTTGGGCCCTGGTGCTCATTCATGCCAAATGAGGTCGTTTGAAAATAGTAGTTATATCTCCTCCTACTATGGGAGGAGGGTCAACCTGAGTCATCTTAGCTCCAGGCTGACTTGTCGAGGCTTATGGAGCTGGATGAGGATTCTGCTTGGCAGGTTGATTGGGAACTACCCAATTTTGAGCGTACTAGGCTAATGGTCCAACCCGAATGACAGTCTCAATCTCATCCTTCAGCTGTCAGCAATCATTGGTGTTATGACCGATGTCATTGTGGAATCGGAAAAACTTTGAGGGGTCTCTCTTCGCCCTTTGATGCCTTAAAGGCTCTGGCTTTTTCCACGGGAGGTGCTTAGAATTTTCCAGAAAGATATGTTCCAGGGTGTCCGTCAGGTCAGTGTAGGTAGCATAAATGGGCTTGAATTTATCCACAGACTTGTTCTTCTTCGTTTCGTTTTGGTCGCCCTCACCATTCCCCTTCCTCTTGTTGTTTCCCGCTCAAATATTCTGGGTAACAGGTTGAACCATAGCTGCAACATCTGTCCCTGCTCCAACAGGGTGGATAGGGGCCTAGCTGGTTCCTCTGACAACAGATCGCGCCTCTTCCAGGTTTATCCACTCCTAAGCTCGGGCCAAGAACTCATCTACACTTTTAACTCATTTTCATTGGAGTTCCTGCCATAGGTCGCCTCCCACTAGGATTCCTATCCTCACTGCCATGAGCTTTGAGCTATCATCAGCGTCCCTAGCTCATGCTCCAATATTGGCGAATCTACTGAAATATGCTTTTAGTGATTCACTAAGTTGTTATTTTACATTGGCCAATGAATCGGCCTCTACGCGAGCTACCTGTGAGGCTTGGAATGCTCTCTTAAAATCAGAAGACAACTTCTTCCATGAGCGTATCGAATGCTTCTTGTATTGTTTAAACCACTGTCTGGCAGGTCCGAACAGAGTCGTCGGGAACAAAATACATCTTAGATCGAGCCCGACATTGTGGGCCACCATCATTGTGTTGAACATCTCGAGGTGATCGGATGGATCTGTGTTTCCATCAAATGTCGGCATGTCGGAAGCCTAAAGGCAATAGTACACGTAGCTACAACACTGTTTGGAGTGAAAGGTTCAAGCTCTTCATCTGAGTCACAATCATCCGCCCCCTTTCCAGATAAGAGTCTCTTCATCTGTTCCCCCACTAAGGCCAGCTGCTCAAGGGTTAAGTCCTTGGTCTCTAGGTTAGCTGGGGGCTATTCAACAACTCCCATCCTATTATACGCGTTTGATGGGTTGTTGTCCCTCCATGTTTGAGCTTGGTTAGGTGGGACATTCTCATCGTCACGTATGATAAACAGACCTCCCTCATGTCGAGTATAACTAACATCATCATTACGAGCTAGATACCTTCTTTGTGAGTTCAAATGATCGCATAGGTCAGGTTGTGGATCATACCGAGGACTTTGTGCTGAGCGCAGATGATTTCTCAGGTCACTCTCAGACCTGCCTCCACACTGGCTCCCCATCTAGTAACTTCCATTTGCAAAACTTACGGACCACGGTTGAGATTGAGGACCTGGATTCTCAGCACGTGCCCGTGGGGCATAAGTATCTACTGATGGGGAAGGATTTCTCCTACTATTCCCATGAGCTGGAGCATCTCGTTGTGAGTGAGGTGGTGTAGGATGTCTAACCGGTGATGGCGGATGCCTTATTGGCGAGGCTATCCTTGTCCCATCAGGACGAACTAAATTAGCATGCCTTGGCTCTACCCCAATGTTTCAAGTTCTCTATGGCTGGGGTTTTGATCGTGGCACAAGAGGATTTGCTGAAGCATTTCGCCTCCATGAACTTTTCCCAGCCCACCCTGGTGGGTTGTTGTGGGCACTCCTGGGTATTTGCGAAGAAGGCACGGAGCGGGGGATCAAAGTTCTGGCCGATTGATTGACATGCTGATGATGACTCCTGTGATGACCGGTGGTCTAAGCACTTTGGTGGTTTCGCTCTGATGGTACAGAGCTCGGAGTGGCGATCCTGACAGAACGACTAGGTTTAGACCGGTTATTCCTATGGGACTTATGAGACCCACTTTGCCTCTTTCTGACATTTATGTCATTTGTAAGAGGGGTAACCAAGCCAAGGCCTCCTTGATCTGTCTGTTTGCTCTAGCAAGATGGCTCCTTCATTGGGCGTTTTCCATCTCGACGACAGTCAAATATCCTGAATTAGGATTTGATGGGTGTGACGTTGAACTCCCAGCATCGTCCTGACCCACCGATTGCTTCCCCGGACGTTGTTCAACATCTAGGCCCCTTTTATTAGGAACAACGGTATGATGGGCCTCTTGCCCACCAAGCTGCTCCATCTCATTTTCATGCATCGATCGAGTGACCACCATGATGAATGTCGACTGAAACTTGTGAAGCACTACTTTCCTCTCAATGAAAGCACCAAACTGTTGACGCGGTTTTTCGCCAATGGTATATTAAGAAATCTAATGGGGATATTAGTGCTAAATTGTAAAGTGTAATGAAATAATAAGAACCCTTTCATAGACAAACAACTTTTACATGGTTCATTGTTAAAATCCACCTAGTCCACGGTAGTATTATTGCTTTTCTCTCAAAATTTCTGCAGAGTTTTAGTAATACAAAAAGGTTGTCCCCTTCCTTGTCCATTATCCTTGATATTTATAGCGGAATTCGATGGATAGGTTTGGGTAACCACGTGAATAAATACGGTATACATTTAATACAGATTATTCCCATTTACATTGGGATATGATTTTATTTAACGCCCAAAACATGCATCCACTAAGTGGTGGTTGTAGTATAGATCGGGCGGTCGATTCCACAAGGATGCAAAGAAAAAAAGTTAATCAATAAAAAAAGTTTGGAGATAAATAATAAGAGGAAAATAGAACAAGTGATATTTTTGTTATTTTTTAGATTTATAGATTAGAAATAAAGATAGACTAAAGTGTGATGTAATAATAGGTAACAAGTAGGAAGGATCAAGAGTTACCAATATGCTTACTTATTTATTTGGATCTTTGATTCATAAATATTACACAAATGAGAAGTTCACATCCCAACTATTCATTTGGAAGATTTAACATTGAAGCACAAATATGTTTTACAAAAATGTATTAAAGTGATTGTTATTCTTTACCATGGAAATATGAGATAAATCTTATGAAAAATCTAAAAATTACATTATACCATTGGCAATAATGCAATAAAAGATTGGACATAAAACCTAACACAAATATTACTTTTACTATTTATAAAATACATAGAAAGAACATGGCTAATTCTATATAGATTTTTGCAAAAGTAAATATTTATGAATGAGATGGAGAAAATGATAAAAATATTATCTATATTATTTTAACTAATTTGATAATACATAGAAAGTGCTTGACAAAATCTATATCCTATTAGTAAACATAAATATAGATAACAAGATGAAGAAATAGAGATGAAAGAAAATAAATCACTCAAATATATAAACTTTAGGCACATGGTGAATCAAAAATACCAAACAAAGTCATATTGTATATAGGATCATCCTAACCTTCCTAAGAAGGTTAGCCTATTATGTTAGACATTCTCATGAAATTCTAGAGAGAAAATATGAGAAATGAGTCTAAAATTTGGTAGAGTTTTGCTACATAAAAATTACATACAAAATGTGAAATGAGATTCCCTATTTATAGAGGGAGAAAATGAATAAAAAGAAATTAAACAACAAAATGGGTTTACAAAATAAATCTGAAATATTAATAATAAAATATGATTTTTGAAAAATCAAATCTTATTATAAATATTAACCTAGTTATTTTGGTGTGTGGTCAATATGCCTTTTTTCTAAAGCACCAAAAAAGATGAGCTTCAAAGCTCAAAATGGCAATTTTGCAAGGGTCAAGGTGCATAAAAGGTTGGGCTGGAATGGCTATTGCAGTTGGACATTTGACCCATTCTGGATCCAATGGCAGGAGGACACATGGCACAGCTGGGTGAAGGAGGAAAAGGGCTTAGTTCAGGTTGGGCCTTCAGAGCTGCTGGAGGCAAGTTTGCTGAAGGGAAAGAAGCTGGAAGAGGTGCTGGGCTGGTGGGATGCTGAGGGAGGCAAGTTGGGCCGTGGTAGATCTGAAGGGCTGGTGGCCTGCTAGCAGGGAGGCGGGTAGGGGGCTCCGCTCAGCTCAGACGCGTCAGGCGGCTCGCAGGCATGTCAGGCACTCAGCTCGCAGCTCGGCTCGGGCTGAGAAGATGGGCCTGGGCTGGGGCTTCACGGGCCTGGGCTATTTGGGCCTCTTCTTTCAAAAATATCACCATGTTCTTTTTTTTCTTCAATTTTTGTTCCTTTCTTTCTTCTATTTTGTTTACTTCTTTTTTCTTTGTTTCCAAGTGCCAAAAATACTAATTAAATCCTAAAAAATAAAACAAACTAAATTAAAAATTAAATATTTTCACTTGTAAATTTAATCATATTAATTTGATGAAATTATTAATTAAAACTTAATTTATTTTGACTATTAAAATCAGTAAATGTGTATTTTTGGGCACTAATCACAACCCCCAACTAGCTTATTGCTAGTCCCTAGCAATTCAAGCGGATAAAAATTATTACCAAGATGAATTAGTGAACTAAATTATGCAAAATCATTTAACAAAAATTTTAGTGAGAATTTAGAAAATGCTATTTATAACTATAAAAGTTGTTATTCAAGAGTTTTGTGTGTGTGCACCAAACCATATTGTTCTTTCCATAAATATACAACACAAACAATATTGAAAAATCACCAATGAATAAAGTCTAAACTCCAAATCCTCACAAAGGTATTGAAAGTATTTTTATGGGAGATGGTTGATACCCTTGGAGTTGGAAATTTATCAATTAGCACTCAAAAATGGATGTTATCGTTTTAGGACAAACAATGTTAAAGAATATTGATCAAAAGATAGGTTAATCAATTAATTGGAATCTAAATGACATTAGAACCTTCAGGATTTACAAAATGATATTAAGAGGCAAAATAAAGAACAAAAAAAAATACACAAACTTTTTTTCTTTTGTTTTTGTTTTTGATAACATAAATTGAAAACAAATGTAGTAATATTGATTTTTTTTTATTTGAATTTTTTTTTTCAACAAAACTACAAAAAATGTTGATGAAAAATGTTGCACTTGTTCCCTTTTTTTTCTATTTTTTTTCATTCATTTTTTGTTATATATTTCTTCCTTTTTTTTTTTTTTGACAAGAGACAACATAAAAATACAAGAAATTAAAAGGGAAATTACAATACAACATAGGTTCTTTAAAACAAAAATTATCCCTCTAGTAAATGTCATGTTTTAAATCCCAAAAATTAATTTTACCAATTCAAATGATCAATAGAAGTTTTCAAAGTTGTTTTCTCATTCTCACATCTCACAAAAATTAAAAGGTTTAAACATTAGGATTTTTCTCAATTGAATGTGTTAAAACCTTTTTTTTTTTCCAATGTTTGGTTGTGCATAAAATTACTCTAAAAAATAACTTCGTAATAGTAAAAATAGCAAAAGCTATCTCACAAAAATTATGTTGTCATGAGTGTTACAAACATTTAACTCAAAATTTCAAAATGGTAATCAAAATATATTTCAACGCATGAATATGCCTACTACCTCCAACTTTAAATGAGACATTGTCCTCAATGTCTAACGTTAAGCTCATTGTGAGAGAAAAAGGGAATATGGTAACCAACAACAAAACCCCAAAATGTAAAATTCGCAACATAAAATAAAGACAAAAATTAAAATAAAACACACTAAAAAGAAAGATAAAACCTGATCAGTCTTTGGTAGACAAAAGCATCGCTTCAGGTAAGTCTACCAACTGCATATTTGCGTACTATCCTGTATCAAAAATGAATTTTCTTTTATCATGCGTCTCAAGAATAGAAGCGTTAGTAACATTTTCAGGATAAAGAAAATGTTTGGGTTCAAAATTGTGGAGGAAATTGGGTGACTGTTTCATTGCAAATATTTTTATGATTTCCTCAATGATTAAGTCTATCACATCAGTATGATAGCTTCCATTTTTCTTTGGAGTGGTTGGAAGAATTTCGGTATGGGAAAGAGTTTCACTCCAAATTGTAATAGCATCATCCTCATTGGGTTTAGAACTGAGAGTAGGGAAGGGTGTTATGGCCTTAGGTTGGGACGGGAATTGACTTAAATTATGTGAAATAATAGTGTTGGTCAATTATGAAAGTTGAGTACTAGTTTTCCTAAAATCTTCCACAAATTGTCTATTCAATTCTCTTTGCTCCTCTATAAATGTGTGTAAAGTGTCCTCTAAGGAATTTGTATTAGTGTAGACATTATATGGAGGTTCATGTGGGAAGTTAGGAAAATTTTGCTCAAAATTCAAGTGAGGCGGTGCATGGTAGTTGTACTCAGGCTTCCAACTAAAATCTAAGTGGTTGGTCCAACTAGAATTATGATTCCTATGGTCGACTCTTTCAAAGTCACAATAATGCCCATCATAATCTACCTCGGGAACCTCGTAACTTTCTCTTTCAAACTTAGTTTCTAAGACATCAAGTTCTCGGTATTCTCTTACACTAAGTTTGCATGCACTCCTAAAACGGTTAGTACCCGCAGTAGCACTAGAATTACGATTGTTTCTAACTGAAGGATAATACATTGGAAAATACAGCTCGAAACGTTTCTTTTCTTCATCATTCATTTTTCTTTTGAATTTTGTTTTTAGGATTTTTTTATTTGTTTTGTTTGTTTTGCTTGTTTTCATGTCGATTTGAGGTTTTTAGAACTGTAACGACCCAAATTTGCTAATAGGTCTTAGGGCCTTGATTAGCGTGCCTGGAGGGCAATAAATGATTTAACATGTTAATATGTGAATTTATGTGAATATGTGATAGAGATGCATGTTTAGTTGAATTAAATATGCATGTGGGCCTCGTTTGGATATTAGGGGTATGTCTGTGATTTTAGCCCGTTGAGGGCGTAAATGTGATAAATATGATATGCATGTGATATATTTCTGAGTAAGACGATTTGAGACAATCCTGGGGAGCGGTTAGCCAGAAAGTCACAACGGGGTATAGAATCTGACTCGGGGCGAGTCAAGGGGTACTTTGGGTAATAGATGTATTATGGGGTTAACAGGTTATGGAAATAAATATTTGGAGATATATTTGAGGTTAGAATGTCTAGGAGGGAATATTGGGGAAATTTACCATTTTGCCCTCGGGGACGTTTTGGTACCCTGAGCCTTGAGGTAACCCTATAGACTTAAGTTGAATAAAACAAAACTTGGAATTGTTTAGAACACTCAGAAACTGACCCATATTTCCCTCACCACTTGGTTTACCTTTCTCTTCACTTCTTCTCTAAGTTAAGCAAGGAAAGCTTTGGGTGGCCATCAATCAAGACTAAGGATTTCAGCTAGGGATTTAGGGGAGCTTGAAGCTTGGAGCTTAGGGAGTTGGTTCTGAGGTTCAATCCAGCAAAGGGTTTTGGCAAGGCTCAAGTTAGGGGACTGTGCTTGGGATATCGATGCTCGGAAAACTCGGGACGCAGGTAAGAAAACCACTGTTCCCATAGATCTTATATGTAGGGCTGAGTCCAATATGTTTGAATTGCAGGGCATAGCCCTTTTGTTGAATTTATTAGTGTTCAGTATATGTTTATTATGCTATAAGTGCGAATGTGTAAATGTCGGTAAGAACCGGGAACGGCGCAGGCTGAGGTCGGCAGGGGCCGGGAACGACAAAGGGCCGGGAACGGCGTTTGGCACGTTGAGTGCAAGGCTGGAGTACGGCAAGGGGCCGGGAGTAGCGTTGACCACGTGGAGTGCGAGTTGCTAGGGCGAGACCCTAAAGGATACTTAGGATATCCTCACGGTGTGGACTGCAATCCCAAGGCCTGGTAAAGTGCCTGGGATGGCTTGGCCGTATGTGTTTAGCCTATTGATGGCCTGATTATATGCTATGTGTTTGTAATGCATATATTTTCTGCTTGTAACGGTTTTCTTGCTGGGCTTCGGCTCACGGGTGCTCTGTGGTGCAAGTAAGGGCAAGGGGAAAATTGAGCAACCATGAGTACAGAGAGCGTGACGAGCGACGCGTACACGTTTGGCCTGCCTGGCAGCCACAGCCAGTGGATTTTGGGAGATGATTGTAATAAAACCTAGATTTTGTCGTTTAGCCGACTTGGTAATACTTATATGTTGTAAATATTTCTAAACAGTATTTTGGGATCCCAATTGTCAAACACTTTATGATTTTCAGTAAATGGAATTATTTTTAAAAGTTTATAACTCTTTTTATAGCTTAATTACACTTTTGACCTAAAACCTCGATTAGCGAGATAAATGAAAATTTTAAACTCACTTAGTAATGGCTCTAACGATGTAGGGCGTTACAACTTGGTATCAGAGCGAGCCAAGGTTTATGGTTCTGGAGATTGATCGAACATGTATGCTCGCTGTCAGTTGTGGATGCTTAAATTCCACCAAGGAAAAATATTGAGGTTTACCCTCATTAGCCTCAGGCAAACCAAGCAACCCAATATTTTTCCCCACGACCCATGTCTCATAGGAGGCCTTAATGAAGATGCCCCGAGAGACCCGAGAGCCTTGCCACGCGAGGGTACCCAACATCCACGAGTACCTGCCAAGGCCACAAGGGCCTCACTATACGCAGTCGTCCATGACCCGCGTCCATCTCATGACTCGGCTACGCTCCCCAGCCTCGCAAGCGAGGCCCCGCCTCAAGTCGTCCTCGCGCACTTGAGGGATCCACACGAGGCCCCGCTCTACCTCGTTCGCACGCACTCGAAGGATCTGTGCGAGGCCCTACCTCGCCTCGTCCACGATCACCTGAGGAATTCGCGTGAGGCCATGCCTCACCTCGCCCGCGCGCAAATGAGGAATCCACGCGAGGCCATGCCTCGCCTCGGCCATGCGCACCCAAGGGATCACGCGGGGCCTCGCCTCACCTCGCCTCGACCCTATGCACCAAAGGCTCGCACGTGAGGCCCCACCTCGCCTCGCCTCATCCATGTGCGCCCGAGCCTCGCGCGCGAGGCCCCGTCCCGCACATGCCATGCCACACCACCAGGAGCATCTGTGCATGCTAGTGATGCCCTTAGGGGTCTCGCGTGAGATGGTCTCGCTTTGGCTACGTGCCTGGGCACCTTGCGGGACCTCTCACACCTAGCCTTCTTAGCCCAGCCAGCAAAGTTTAACTCTCATACGTATTTTTCTCGTCAATAAGCAATCTGATGCTTAGATATACATAAAGGTGCTAGATCGACAGGCACACCTTCAGAAGGTGAGAATACCTGCTAGTTGCAGGGTACACGCATGAATATGGAATATACCTGCAAACCTAAAGGAGTCAGAGTACGAATATGGTACCCCTGCTAGACAAGTAGTGGGAGCGCCAGGAGAGAGGGCATGGTATATGTGTCTATGGCCAGATGTCAGAGTTGACACCACTACCACCTGCACCACTCCTCTGACATTCATACGATTGAGTAGTGGAGACATCCTCATGGTACCTGGCCATGTACTGGTACCAACACCACTACCTCTGAAACCACTCTCCTGACAGTGTACTTGTGTACTACCTGGTCCCCTAGACCACAATGTATCCAGGGCCATTAGAGCCCACTATAAAATAAACCCCACTTCCACATGGGAAAGGGTTGGAAAAAATACTGTAGCACTTCACCATAAGAAATACAAATTGAATTCACCATTTTTCTTCTGCAAGTGTTCTTTGAGTTTCCAATTAGATCTTTAAAGTTTTTCTGTTAATAATCTATACGATTCTATTTTTCTAACTTAATTTAGTTGACGAGTTCTCACCGTCAACAGTTTGGCGCCAACTGTGGGAAGGATAGAGTGCAAGTCACTGTTAGGAAAAATTGTTTTGCCTCAATGGAAATGATTATAATATTACAACTCTATGCAATAATATTACTAATAAATATGGATTGATTAAATAAGGTTACAACCCTATAACTGAAAATTACAAATAAACAAAGAAAATGAAGAAGATGATGAAGAAGAAGAGAGTAGTAAAATACAGCTCTAAGCAAAAGGTTACAAGTAAACTAGAAGTGTTTGAAACCAAAGAAAAGAAAAGATTACAACTCTTGAACAAGAAATACAAGTAAAAAGAACAAGAGAATAAGAAGAAAAAAATACAATAGAAAGAAGAACAGAAATACAAGAAATTCTCACTTGCACAACCTAAGTGAAGAGGGTTGGGGATCACCAACTTGAACAAGGTTTAAAACCTTTGTCCAAAAGCTTATTTCCCCCTAACTCAAGCACTAAGGGATCTCTCTCAGATATTGGAAAAGCTTTCTGGAACTATCAAGCCTCAAGGTGTTTCTAGCCAAGTGCTCTAATGGATAGAAATTTTGTGTCTTACAAGTGAGCTATAGGCTCCTATTTATAGAGTTTAGAGACACTCTTTGAATTTCAAATTCCACCAACCCCCATGGTTGTTACCAATGTTTAATTGGATTAATATGGAATTAAAAAGGAGATTTGGGAGTTATTTCGGTTTTTTGAGCCATTCAACAAAGATTGAAAAAACTGAAAAATTGGTTAGTATTTGGCCTGTGGCTGTGGCCAGAGACATTAGTGGCCGCGGCCACTGCTCTCTGTCCCACAGGCCGTGGCCACCAACATTCAGTGGCGCGGCCACCGACCAATTTCAGCACTTAAAAATGTGTTGTTTTTCCCAACGGTTCCAAACCCTCCCAAATGATTTTGTAACTCCCAAAACACATTATTGGGGGTTAAAATCATATCTCTAACAGCCATATAACATATGGCTTTATGAAATTCATCTCAATATTGTGTAACAACAATTTTACACAATAAAGGGTAATATTTGGAAGTTACAAATTTGCAACACCAAATATGTTACATTATTTGGATATATCTGATATATCTAAATATTGAAACTCTCTATTATATGTTACAATATGTGACACACTTTGTCACATTTATTTAATCTAAAACATTATATTATAATATAATATAATATTACATTATATTATAAAATAATATAACATTCCCCCTGTAACGACCCAAATTTTCTAATAATGCGTAAGGGCCTTGATTAGTGGGCCTGAAGGGCATAATGGGAATTATGTGTGATTTAAATGATTAAGATGCATGATTATGATTTAAAGCATGTTATATGACTACTTGAATAATTGAGATACATGACTATGTGTATTAGTATGCATGTGGGCCCTGACTAGGTTAGAAGGGCATAATCGTAACTTTGGCCATTATGGGCATAACTGTATTGATATATGTGATAATTTTTTAGATCACATTATTATGTGGATGTATCTGTGATCTGTGACTCGAGACGATCCTAGTGAGCAAAGTAGCGAAAAAGTCATTGCGGGGATTTATACCCGGCTCGAGGTGAGCTCAGGGGTATAAATGGGAATTTAGTGAGTATACTGGAGTCTATTTTGACATTGAGGAATATTATTGGTGATTAGTTAGGTATCGGGAGTTAAGCGGGAAATATTAAAGACATTCGAGGAGTTAGCGGGAATTGGGTAAAATTACTAGAATGCCCTTAAGTGGATTAAATGACTAGAAATAAAGGGGAGGGCATTGAGGCCATTTGGCTCTCTAAATATGGGAATTACTGAGACTTTATGTTAGTGGGAATTGTAGAGAAGTGTAGAAGTCTGAAAAAGAAGGAAAAGGAAGGGAAAAGAAAGGGAGAAAACAGAGAGAGTTTTCTAGGTCGGTTTATATTTCCTTCATCTGTTTCTTGAGGGTTTTGGAGCAAAGCTCAGAGGAGAGCTGGGATAAACAAAGCATCAAGGATTTTAAGCTAAGTTTGAGAAGTTGGTAGAGGTTTGACAAGGATTCATCAACACTTGAGGTAAATTCTGTAAGTTCCTTCAGTTCTGGTTTTGGTATTTGGCAGAGATATCTAAGCTGTGTTGATGGGGAATTCTAGGGAAGTTGGAGCCAAGGGTTGAGGAGAAGCAAGTCAAGGGGGTCTAGGGACAACTTGAGGTCGAAATTCCACCAAAGGTATAAATTCTAAACTCTAACTTTGATGTTCAACTGGTTTCTGCTGAGTTTTAGTGTCTAGAAGTGGCTATGGTGAATTTTGAGTTTGGGGATGCATGTGCTTGAGTTCTAGGTATTTGGTGTGCTTGACATGAGTGGATTATGGTCATAAGGTTGTTTTTGAGGTTGGGAAAGATTTGGAAGAGTTTTGGTTGAGGTTGGTTCGAGGAAATCGCAGGAAGGGAGAATTCGGAGTTGGCCAGTCTGTGACTAGCGCTATAGCGCTAACCTTTGGGCGCTTTAGCGCTAGGCCAAGCTTGCTGAGGGGATTTTTCTTCTGTTTGTGGCGCTGTAGCGCCCTCCCATGAGCGCTGTAGCGCTACCCTGTCTTCTAAAGGGGATTTTAGGGTTGTTTGCAAGGGTTTTTGACCAAGGGTTTAGGGTTTGATTCCACCACCTTGTTTGGTGGAGCTAGGATTTCCTGGGGGCTCGGGATTGGCCCCGAGGCTAGGTTTTGGACATGAGGATTGATGATGACTTTGGCCTATGTTTGTGTTTAGGTGAGCGCTAGGGCTCGAGGGGGATCGTGCTCAAGGAGTCGAGGGATCAAAGCTAGTGAATTGAAAGGTAAGAAAACTGCACCTGGTTATATGTTTGTGAAGGGACTAAGTGCTCCCGATACTTGTATCGTGTCAATGATGGTATTACGCCATGGGACATGTAAAAGTGGCCTAAGAGTGCCGTACACAATATTTGCGCACAGGGCGCAGCTTGGCCATTGGTAGCCGAGGACAGCTTAATATTCACTAAGCTCAGTTTAAGCGGGCCGGAGTCAGTGGGAAAACGGAGGGAGAAGCCTGAGAGCGCTAGCCCTAGTTATTATTTATGCAGTGATACATTATATGAGTTGATATGTTTAGCATGTTGAATACTTGATTGTACTGAATGATTATATGGCAGAGATTGTACTGAATGATGTTGATTTGTCTGTTAATTGCTTATGCTCTGTTATTGTGTTTTCTTGTTGGGACTTGGCTCACGGGTGCTACGTGGTGCAGGTAAAGGCAAGGGCAAGCTGGAACAATCCTGAGGTGGAGAGCTGCGGGGTTGAATGTACATAGCCAGCCGTTCGATCGCCATGGTCGAGGAGTGGGTCAGGACAGGGATTGCCTAACTGTCTGTTTTGCCTTAATATTGCTTGATATTGTATATAAACCTTGTGTCTTTTGTAAACAGTCTTTAAAACAATACTTTTTTGGGACCCCGTGTAAACAGATGATGCTTCTTAATGAAAATGTGGCTTTTGAGACCAAAACATTTTTAACCCTAGTTCCTTTATAGTTTCCATGACACACTTTCAATAAAATGACTTGGTTAGCAAGTCTGGCACTTTATAAACACACAGTGTAACGGTCTTGGCTATCCAGGGTGTTACACCCCCACTAGATTAAATAGTTTATCTATTGTAACACTTATTTAATCAATCATTATATTTCGAAATATAACATATCCCCCACTTGATTAAATAAGAACTCTCTCTTAGAGGAGTCATTGCATTAGTGCATAAAGCCAAGTGTTTTTCAACTTGAACTTTACTATAGTGTAATTATCACAAAATTTGTCGAAAATTAGGTTTCACTAGGCATTGAACCATCTTTTCTTGATGACAAATCGGTGATAACACAGACACCTTTGCTTTGTTCACTTGAGACCTCTATGTCTCGCTTTGCACCGTTAATGGCCATGTGCACTTTCCATTCATGAACGTTCTTGAGAATACTCCCAATTCTCATGAGAGGCGGCACCACCCCTAGGTCCATATAGGTAGAATTCTTACAGTATTACGTTACCAAAAATACTTGTCTTTACAAGACTGAATTCTATTAAAAAACCTTTCGGTTTTAACCCTCAACTTGGTAACACACAAGTACTCAATATCTCAGATGGGACTTGTTTTGAGTACAACTAATATTCACTTGATTGACTTGTTATTACCTATTGAACCTAACACTAGTTGAATAACTAGTGTTAAGATAGGTTACCATCAATCGTGAATTTCTTTAGGGAGTTTAAGTCCCATCCCTCGAGATGATGCAGCCACTAAATCCCTCATTAGTGGCTTAATGAAAGGATCCGCCAGATTTTCACTTGTTCTCACATAGGATATTGAGATGACTCCTCTTTGAATCAATTCTCTTACATATCCATGTCTTAGACTAATATGTCTAGACTTCCCATTATACACTCTGCTATATGCTCTAGCCAATGTCGCTTGGCTATCACAATGTATCGATATAGTAGATACATTATCTTTGATTAGGGGAATCTCTATCAACAGATCCCTTACCCATCCAGCCTCTTTGCCGGTAGCAGCTAGAGCTATGAACTCTGCTTCCATAGTGGAATGAGATATACAGGTTTGGTTCTTGGAACCCTAAGAAATTGCACCTCCACCAAGTGTAAATACCTAACCAGTTGTGGACAAGTTGTCCCCAAGATTTGATATCCAACTTGCATCTGTATATCCTTCTAATATCGAAGGAAATTTGAAGTAGTGAAGGCTTAGTCCTCTGGTTTTCTTGAGATAACCTAGGACTCTTCCAATTTCCTTCCAGTGATCCACACTTGGATTACTTGTAAACCTACTAAGTTTACTTACCGCAAATGCTATATCAGGTCTAGTACACTGGGCAGCGTACATTAGACTCCCTATAGCACTAGCATACTCCAATTGAGCCACCGCTCTTCCTTCATTCTTCTATAGTTTTACAATATGATCGAATGGAGTATTGGCATCTTTAACCTTGAGATGGTTAAATTTGTTCAATACTTTCTCAATGTAGTGGGCTTGCCCTAGTGCAAAACCCTCACTATGTTTATTTACTTTGATACCGAGTATGGTATCAACTTCTCCAAGATCTTTCATCATGAAGGTTGATGATAGAAACATCTTCGTTTCTTCTATCCCTTTCATGCTATTACTTAGAATAAGCATGTCATCCACATATAAGCAAACAATGATCACATATCCCTTACAAGTTTTGGAATACAAACACTTGTCTCCATTGTTATGTCTAAACCCATTAGACATGATGGCTTAATCAAATTTCTCATGCCATTGCTTAAGAGCTTGTTTCAATCCATATAAGGATTTTACAAGTCTACAATCTTTATGTTCATATTTTGGTAGGAAAAACCCTTCGGGTTGTTCCATATAGACCTCCTCATTGAGGTCACCATTAAGGAATGCCGTTTTGACATCCATTTGATGAACATACAAGTTGTGTATAGAAGCTAAAGCGAACAAAATTCTTATAGAAGTTGTTCTTGCAACAGGCGCATAGGTATCAAAATAATCGATACCCTCTTTTTGCCTAAACCCTTTAGCTACTAATCTAGCTTTAAAGGTTTGGATAGTGCCATCAGTGTGATATTTTCTCCTAAATACCCACTTACACCCAATTGGCTTAGACCCCGGTGGGAGGTCTACCAATTCCCAAGTGTTATTGGAAAGAATGGAATCCATCTCATCATTGATGGCTTCTTTCCAAAATGCACTATCTCTCGATTGCATAGCTTCTCTATAAGTCTTAGGATCATCCTCAACGAGAAGTACAATAGGAATTTTCCTAATGACTTCCTCTCTATTTCCTTCTACCACTACTAGACTTTTATGATTTTTAAGCCTTTGACATCTTCTAGGTTCAAAGGGTTGCTTTACATCCTTTTGAGAATTCTCCTCTTGAGAATCAACTTTGGATGTAGAAGCTTGATAATTGTTCTCATATAACAAATTCTCCTTTAGAGATGTTGAAGCTTGAGAATTGTTGTCACATAACATATTCTCAAAGAATTCAACTTCTCTAGATTCAATCATTATATTAGACTCTAAGTCTAATAGCCTATAAGCATTGCTATTGTTGGCATAACCAATAAAAAGCACACTTTATGGCTCTTGAACCTAACTTTGTCCTATTAGGTTCGTTTTTCTTGCAATATGCAAGACACCCCCACACTTTGAAGTACCCTATATTGGGTTTTCTTCCTTTCCATAACTCATATGGAGATATCTCATTTTTCTTCATTGGTATTCGATTAAGAATGTGACAAGCGGTTCAAAGTGCTTCACCCCATAAGTTGAAGTTCAACTTAGAAAACACCAACATAGAATTTATCATCTCTAGATAAGTCCTATTTTTCCTTTCGGCAACACCATTGTGTTGTGGTGTATAAGGTGCAGTGCACTCATGAATTATACCATTTTCTTCACAAAATGTATTGAATTCATTAGAGAAGTACTCTCCTCCTCTATCACTTCTTAGCACCTTAATCTTTTTATTTAGTTGATTTTCAACTTCTAATTTATACAATTTAAAAGCATCAAGAGTTTCATCTTTATGCTTTAAAAGAAACACATAGGTATATCTACTAAAATCATCTATAAAAGTAAGAAAATACCTTTTACCACCTCTAGTTAAAACACCATTTAATTCACAAAGATCACTATGGATTAAATCTAGTAAATTAGATGATCTTTCTACACTAGGAAATGGTTTCTTAATCATTTTAGCCTTAACACATGTTTCACATTTACCATAGTTTTTAATATTGCATGCAATTATACCACATTTTAATACTCTTTTCATGGTTGAAAAACCTATATGCGATAGTCTAAGATGCCACAAAAATAAAGAATCATACTCAACAATATAGGCGGAATTAGCATTTTTATTGATAACATTGAAAGTTACATCATTGGTGCACAATTTAACCATTCCCTCACAAGAGTACCCTTTTCCAAAGAATACATTTGATTTGGTAAGTATAAGTTTACCAGACTCAAAAACAGCTTTAATGCCGGGCTTGCCAAGCAAATCACCACTTACCAAGTTTCTACTCATTTTGGGAACATAAAGTACATTCACTAATGTAACTTTCTTGCTGGAGGTGAAGTAGACATCAATAGTACTTTTGCCAAGTACCTTGGATTTTCCCTCATTGCTCATTTGTATCTCATGGTTGCCCTTTGACTCTTCAAAGGTCTTGAACAATGATTTGTCATAGGTGACATGGACGGTAGCACATGTATCATACCACCACCCTTTCACCTTGCCTTGGACCGCATTCACCTCACTAAGGGTAGCAACTATGTTTTCCTCTTGAGTGGCGTTCACCTTAGGTCCTTGTTCGTCTTTTCTATGCCTACACTCTCTAGCATAGTGACCCTTTTTCCCACACACAAAGCAAGGACCTTTCTCGCCCTTAAACTTGTTTGGGTTGGTTTTTGGACCCAAAGGTTTCTCATTACCCTTTTTCCCTTTGTTTTTGGGATGTTTTAGTTATGACACCGCATTTGCTTTGGAAGTCTCTCCATTAGACCCCTCCACAAGTTTATCTCTACATATCGATTCCTCTTCAATTCGAATATGCTTTTGGATCTCCTCCAAAGATTATTCCTCATTTTTATGAAGGATTCTTTTCCTATAGCTCTTCCAAGTGGGTGGTAATTTAGCCACTATAGCACCAACTTGAAAGGCCTCGGGAAGCTCAATCTTTAACACTTTCAATTTATTAAAAATAATTTGCAATTCATGAATTTGAGGAAGAATAGGTTTATCACCAAAAAATTTGAAATCGAAGTATTGAGATATCAAAAACTTTTTGGTACCTTCCTCTTCCGCCTTAAACTTTTTCTCAAGTGCATCCCATATCTCCTTGGCCGATTTGGTCTCGGTGTAGAGGTCATAGAGGCTATCGGATAAGGCATTGAGGATATGACCCCTATAAAGGAGATTGTCCTCCTCCCTCTTCCTTCTTTTCTCCACCTCCTCGGGAGTGTCTTTGTCGGATGGCTCGGTTAGAGGTGCCAAGGAAGACTCAAGGATGTAGGCGATTTTGAGAGTTGTTAGAAGAAACCTCACCTTGTCTTGCCACCTACTAAAATTGGATCGATCAAACCTATCCAATCTCACTAGGTCTTGGTTCATGAGTTTGATTGTCTCCCCTTCCATTGAAACAAAAAGGGATAAGCTTTTGAATGTTAGGAAAAATTGTTTTGCCTCAATGGAAATGATTATAATATTACAACTCTATGCAATAATATTACAAATAAATATAGATTGATTAAATAAGGTTACAGCCCTATAACTGAAAAATTACAAATAAACAAAGAAAATGAAGAAGATGATGAAGAAGAAGAGAGTAGTAAAATACAACTCTAAGCAAAAGGTTACAAGTAAACTAGAAGTGTTTGAAACCAAAGAAAAGAAAAGATTACAACTCTTGAACAAGAAATACTAGTAAAAAGAACAAGAGAATAAGAAGAAAACAATACAATAGAAAGAAGAACAGAAATACAAGAAACTCTCACTTACACTACCTAAGTGAAGAGGATTGGGGATCACCAACTTGAACAAGGTTTAAAACCTTTGTCCAAAGGCTTAATTCCCCCTAACTCAGGCACTAAGGAATCTCTCTCAGATATTGGAAAAGCTTTATGGAATTATCAAGCCTCAAGGTGTTTCTAGCCAAGTGCTCTAATGGATAGAAATGTTGTGCCTTACAAGTGAGCTATAGGCTCCTATTTATAGAGTTTAGAGACACCCTTTGAATTTCAAATTCCACCAACTCCCATGGCTGTTACCAATGTTTAATTGGATTAATATGGAATTAAAAAGGAGATTTGGGAGTTATTTCGGTTTTTTGAGCCGTTCAACAAAGATTGAAAAAACTGAAAATTGGTCAGTTTTTGGCCTGTGGCCGCGGCCAGAGACATTAGTGGCCACGACCACTGGTCTCTGTCCCACAGGCCACGGCCACCAACATTCAGTGGCCGCAGCCACCGACCAATTTCAGCATTTAAAAATGTGTTGTTTTTCCAAATGGTTCCAAACCCTCCCAAATGATTTTGTAACTCCCAAAACACATTATTGGGGTTAAATCATATCTCTAATAGTCATATCACATATGGATTTATGAAATTCATCTCAATATTGTGTAACAACAATTTTACACAATAAATGGTAATATTTGGAAGTTACAAATTTGTAACACCAAATATGTTATATTATTTGGATATATCTCATATATCTAAATATTGTAACTCTTTATTATATGTTACAATATGTGACACACTTTGTCACATTTATTTAATCTAAAACATTATAGTATAATATAATATAATATTACATTATATTATATTATAAAATATTATAATAGTCACTGTTCTTTCGTCGATTTTGATAACGAAAAATGTCGCGACGTTCGAAACGGTTGAGAGAGCCACGTGAGGTGGAGGTCCAACTTGACGGAGATCAGCTAAAAACCTCCATGAGGGATCCTCCTCCACCTACAAACCTGGAGGCCCCAAGGGATCCTGAGGCACCCACAGACGAAAGGGAGGCCTCGTCCCCGGCAATTCCACCTGAGGAGGATCGTCCGAGGTCGGCGACCGCCCCGGCAAGAGGCGCCGATGAGTTCCTGGCTCCAAAGCCGCCACAGGTGTCGAACCCTGGTCGATAGGATCCAGGATCATGGAAGCGCCGGGGTGACAAGCACCCTTGGGTCCACTCTGTCAGCTCAAGCTCGAAGTTTCAATTCTACGAAGACGAGATACGAGAACTTCACCGCAAGAATCAGAGGCCAGAGACCACCTTCGAAATTATGCAAAAGGTGCTAAATGGGCTGTTGCAACGGAGATCAAACGTGACACTCCCTAAGCGCAAAGAGAGAGACCAGAGGGAAGTTGAAACTACTGTCTCAGTAGATGACAGAAAGACACGACTCTCCACTAGTAACACCCCCCGAACGAAGCAATGCAAACATCCCAGACCACCGAAACAGGCCTAGAAGCCAGAGCCGAAGACCAATGCTGCCCCTCGCAACGATGACGAGGTCACCTCAAAGAGAGCAACCTCAGATTTACGAGAGGAGCTCAACAAAAATAGGGCGGGTAAAAGGACCACACCCCCTATGGGGCCCCAAGAAGGCAAAGGAAAGGGGGATCTTAACCCATCAGCTCTGAGAGACTCCCTAAGCAAGAGGAGGCAGGACCTGCACACAGAAATGAGGAGCCTACGAAGCAAAATCATTGCCGCCTCCGGAGGTCAAGCTTTTGAGGAAGAGTTCGACCATGAGTCACCCTTTATTATGGAGATCCAAGCCATCCGGCTCCCAGCCAATTTTAAGGAGCCCCATATGACCCCCTACAAAGGAAGTACATAACCAAAATATCATCTAGACGCATTTAACAATCTGATGAAACTAAGGGGAATTAGTAGCGGGGCCAGATGCCACTGCTTTGCTGTCACATTGAAAGGACCTGCATACAAATGGTTCAAAAGACTCAGACCGGGGTCCATCAGGTCACAGTTTTTCGATGAATTCCTCAAACAGCACCACACCGTGCGGGACTACACGATGTCAGGCATCAGCCTTTCCAACGTGAAGCAAGGAGAAAATGAGAGTCTAAAGAGCTACATTCACAGATTCAACATGGAGGCAGCTAAAGTGGGGAGCCTGACCCGCCGAGAGCTTAAAGTGGCCATCACAGCTGGAGTGCGCCCATGAAGAAAATTATGGGATAACATGCTCAAGAGGGACGTCACGGACTTAGATGATTTCTATGAGCGGGCACAAAAATATATTCGCATGGAAGATGGTCATGAGAGCCTCAAAGCCCGAAAAGACCAAAATTCACCAAAGCCCTCAATCCGGGAGAACCAAAGCAATGCCAAGAAAAAGAAGGTCTATGAGGGGGCAAGGGATGATCATCCCCGAAAGCACTAGCGCTCTGACGAGTGCAGACAAGGCCCCTACACCTATTATACTGACCTCGATCATCCCGCGATAGAGCATATTTTCGTTACGAACGAAAATCAAGTCCCTTTCAGAAGGCCCCCTCCGATGAAAAAAGACCGGTCTAAGAGAGACCCCAGCAAGTATTGTCAGTATCACAAAGATATAGGCCACACAACTGCGGAATGCAACCATTTGAAGGTGGAGATTGAGGAACTCATCCGTAGGGGGCATTTGGGCAGATATGTGCGCAAGGAGAACCATAGGCCAGAAGAAGGAGCGTCCTCGCCACGGGTGCGAGAAGTAGCCCCAAAAGTGCAAGGAGAGCACTAGACCCAGAAAGATACGCAGCCCTAAAAGAGGAGGTGGACAAGCTGAAGGCGAACGAGTTCATTCGAGAAGCGTTATACCCACTATGGGTGTCGAACCCAGTGTTGGTTCCAAAGCCCAATGGAAAATGGAGGACTTGCGTGGATTTTACTAGCCTCAACAAGGCCTTCCGTAAGGACAACTTTCCGCTTCCTAGGATAGACCAGTTGGTAGACGCCACAGCGGGACACGAGCTACTTAGCTTCATGGATGCGTATTCAGGGTATAACCAAATACCAATGAACCCTGCTGATGAGGAGCACACTTCGTTCATAACAGACAAGGGGTTGTATTGCTATAAAGTGATGCCCTTTGGTTTAAAAAATTCAAGTGCCACTTACCAAAGGCTGGTGAACAAAATGTTTGCAAATCAAATAGGAAGGAACATGGAGGTGTATGTGGATGATATGATGGTGAAGACGAAAAATGCGGAAGAGCTCACTAGCGACCTCATGGAGATGTTCAGCACCCTGCGCAAGTACAGAATGAAGCTGAACCCACTCAAATGAACCTTCGGAGTTTCTTCAGGAAAATTCCTGGGTTTCATGGTGAATTCCCGAGGTATTGAAGCTAATCCTAAAAAAATCAAGGCCTTGCTGGAAATGAACCCACCACGGAGCAAAAAAGAGGTGCAGTGCCTGATAGGGAGAGTGGCAGCCCTCAATAGATTCATCTCTAGGTCGACTGACAAATGTCTTCCTTTTTTCAACATCCTAAAAGGGAACAAAAAGTTCTCTTGGGATGACAAATGCCAGGAGGCCTTCACCAAGCTGAACGAGCACCTTGGAAGGCCACCCCTTTTGGCCAAGCCAGAAAAAGGAGAGAAGTTGTATCTATATCTAGCCGTATTTGAGCATGCCATAAGCACCGCCTTGGTCAAGGGTGAGAAGAAGCACCAGTGCCCGGTCTACTATATAAGTAAGTGGTTGGTAGACGCAGAGACCCGGTACCCGAAAATAGAGAAGTTAGCATATGCCCTGGTAGTGGCTTCTTGAAAATTGAGGCCCTATTTCCATGCTAATGTGATTGAGGTGCTCACCAACACCCCTCTGCGTCAAGTCTTGCATAAGCCAGAAACTTCAAGAAGATTGCTAAAGTGGTCGATTGAATTGAGTCAGTTCGACATCACATACACCCCAAGGACCTCCATCAACGGGCAGGTACTTGCAGACTTTATAGTCGAGTTCACATACCGACCCCAAGAGGAGGGGGAAATAGAGGAGAAGGAACCAGTACCTGAAGAGGGGAGGCATCCCGAAGAATGGAGCCTCCATGTAGATGGGGCGTCTAACGAAGGGGGAGCTGGTGCTGGAATAGTAATGATAGGGCCTGAAGGTCACAAGATGTATTGTGCTTTGAGATTTGGATTCGAGGCTTCCAATAATGCGGCAGAATATGAGGCCATGTTGGCTGGCCTGCGGCTAGCTAAGGAATTAAAGGTATCCCACTTGCATATCTTTAGTGACTCACAATTAGTGGTGTTTCAAGTGAAGGGCGAATACCAAGCCAGAGGTCCAAAAATGGCTATATACCTTTCCAAGGTGAAGGAGTATTTGGACCAGTTCAAAAAATACACGATAGAACAAATCCCTAAAGAGCAGAATACGAACGCCGATGCACTCGCGAAACTCACCTCCATAAGAGATGAAGATACGCTTGAGTCTATACCGGTGGAATATCTCCCCAATCCAAGCATAGTCGAAGAGAGGATCAACACGGTCAAGAGCTCCGAGGAGCCATGGTTTGCCCCCATTAGGAGGTACTTGAATGACAGGACCTCACCCTTGGACAAGAAGGAGGCCCGCAGACTGGCTTACAGAGCCGCCTAGTACACCCTAGTAGGCGGGATCTTGTATAAGAGAGGCTTCTCTACCCCACTCCTTCTGTGCGTTGATAAGGGAGAAGCATCAATTTTTTTACAAGAGATACAAGAAGGGGAGTGTGGGAACCATGCTGGGGGGCAGTCCACAGCAAACAAGGTCGTCCGCCAAGGGTATTACTGGCCTACCATGGAGAAGGACACGAGTGACTTCGCGAGAAAGTGTGACAAGTACCAGAGACATGCGACTTACCCGCGGAAATCCCCAAATGATCTGGTGAGCATGACCAGCCCATGGCCCTTTGATGTGTGGGGGATTGACTTGATAGGGGCACTGCCAACCAGAAGAGGAGGAGCCAAGTACGCGGTGGTAGCGGTTGACTATTTCACTAAGTGGGTGGAAGCGGAGCCCTTAGTCAATATAACGACTAAGCAGATCACCACCTTCGTCAACAAATATATTGTTTGCAGATTCGGGGTACCCTACAAGATCATCTCCGACAATGGAACACAATTTGAAGGAGGAGTGTTCGAAGACTACTGCAAGGCCAAAGGGATCAGGAGGAGTTTCTCCGCAGTAGTACACCCCCAAGCTAACGGGCAAGTAGAGGCCATCAACAAGATCCTGAAAAGGAACTTGAAAACTAAGTTGGAGAAGTTGAAAGGGACCTGGGTCGAAGAGCTCCCGAATGTACTCTGGGCCTACAGGACCACCCCCTGTTACACCACTGGGGAAACACCTTTCGCCTTGGCCTATGACTGCGAGGCTGTCATTCCAGTAGAAATGAAGGTAAACTCCTTCCACACGCAAACATACAATGACCAGGCTAACACCGCAGCGTTGGTCGAAAACTTGGACCTGCTGGAAGCCAAAAGAGAAAAGGCACAATTAAGGCTGGCTACATATCAACAGCGGGCATAGAGGTATTACAATTCAAGGATACGGGAGAGCAAGTTCAGAGTAGGAGACATAGTATTGAGGAAAGTACTCCCCAACACGCGAGACCCGGGGGCGGGGGTACTGGGAGCAAACTGGGAAGGACCCTACCAGGTCGCTCAGTGCATACCACCAAACACCTATAAACTGGCGTGCATGGACGACACTGTCGTGCCTCGGGCATGGAATGCGAAGCACCTCAAGAATTACTACCAGTGAGACCTCCACATCCAACAAAGCAGTATCCATGCTTAGTTTGTTACGTGTTATGCTAGCTCAGTAAAAAGAATCAAGGAGGGCGTCTAGATAACCCCCAAAGAAGATGTAAACTTTTTATATGTATAGATATCGTTGTAACCTACCCTCTATGAATGAAACTGTTCACATCTTCGTATGCTATTTTCTCTCCTTTATGTGGGCATCAATCAAAGTGCCTGCCGAAATAAACTGCACCAGACACTTGGGGGGGGCAATAGTGGCCCGTGAAGGAAAAGCACACAACAAACAAGAGGATCCTAAAAACGACCCCTTGCAACAGGATCCTAATAAGGACCCTCTATTAGGAGGATCCTAAAAAGGACCCTCTATCAGGAGGATCCTAAAAAGGACCCTCTATCAGGAGGACCCTAAAAGGGACCCTCTATCAGGAGGACCCTAAAAATGACCCTCTAACAGGAGGATCCTAAAAGGACCCTCTATCAGGAGGACCTTAAAAGGGACCCTCTATCAAGAGGATCCTAAAAAGGGCCCTCTAATAGGAGGATCCTAAAAGGGACCCCTTGCATCAGAGCCTTAAACAAAAAAATTTAAAAGAGGAATGAAATTCATGGTGAACCCTAACAAATAGGGAGGAGATCTTGCAAGGAATCTCTTGAAGTTCACAAGGATTAGCTACCCTTATGAACATCAAGGAAGCCAAAAGGTCTAATAAGCCTAGAGCGGCCACTAAGCCGTCTATCCAAAAAGGGTCCTAAAAGAGGCCTTTGCAAAAATAGTACTATGAATAATGACGAGAAGGATGCTTCTTGCAAAAAAATAATAAGCGCGCGCAAAAATATATAAAAGGATAGTTAGAACCCAAGGGGTCAAAATATCCTTATAGAAGTAATCAAGAGGCACCAAAAAATGACCCATTGAACCCTTTCACATGGGCTCCAAAGGACCTCTAGCCTGATAAATAAAAGAGGGGAACCTACGAAACCCCATCATACAGGCTCAAAAAGACCTCAAACACAGAGGAATAAGAGATGAATAACCACATATGTATATATTAAGAAAAAAAGAGTCTTAGTAACATGGAAAGATTTAAAAAAATATATATTATTACAACAAGGCTCAAGTGAGCATACACCCACAGCGGGCTAACTGGCAAAGATTATAAAATAACGATCTCAGGGCCTCCTACCCTGGGCATTCCACCCAGTCGCCCGGGGGACGGCATGCTCGCCAAAGGAGAAGAAGTCGAAATTTGGATCCTGCCTCCATACACCATAGAGGGCGCGCTCTATAGACCTATACTCAGTGGCTGCCCTGTTCGCCTCTAAAGAGGGAACCCTCTCCTGAGATGCAGCTACATCAGCTTTGGCAACCTCAAGTTCGGCCTCTAAGGAAGCGACCCTCTCCTGCGACGCAGCCGCGGTAGCCTTGGCACCCTGGAGTTTGCCCTCTAGGCTGGTAACCCTTTCCTGCAGCATCGTGGCCTTAACAATCGCCTTCTTCTTCCTTTTTGATGAGGCGAAAAATTTGGCCCGAGCCCTTTTTAGCTTAGACTTGGTTTCATCAAGCTCTCTCTCGAGCTCCTGGACCCGGGCCATGAAACGGTCCCTCTCGGTACTCGACGCGGAAAGATTGTGAGCCGAGTCGGCAAACCGCTGAGCCACAGTATAGGCCTGCACAAGAAAGATTACAACAACAATGATAAGTAACAAAAAAATAATAATAATAACAAGGCCAACACAAGATGCATGAACTCACCCAAGCAGTAGTGCGCGTCAGAGTCTCCCCAAGGTCCGACAGGATAAAACTCCCAAGACCATTCCAATCAGTTTCGGGGAGGTCTGAGGCGATTTGGACATACTGCTGCCCGTAGGAGGTCGCCATGCGATTCACCCAGGGCACCCCTTCCAAGTCAAGGGCACCTGGCTGGGTAAGAACAGACAACCCACTTGCCGAAACAGGAGGGGGCATAGGAAAATTGGAAAAATGGGCCCCCGGTAGATCAAGAGGGGGTGTAGGAAGATTGGGAAAGTAAGCCCCCGATGGACTAGGGTCAAGGGGAGCCTGAGTAAAAGTGTCAAAATCCGCGGGGTCGGGGCAAACAAAATGCCCCGGTATGGCATGTTGGCCTTGGGATTGGGAAGCCATGTCCGGGTCGGAAGGGACAAAGATAGGACACCCCCCAGGAGACGAGGATAGCTGGTAAGGTCGCCCGTGTCCAAGGGGGACTTCCTCCATCACATCCTCAGCCTCACCTTCACCCGGGCAAGGTTCAGCCGATGCAGCCTTCCTCCTCTTTAACCCAGAAATCGTCCACAGCAACCTAGGATCAAACCCGAGGACACCCGGTGAAGGTTAAGATTTTCCACAGTGAATAGGTATGCAGCCTTTTTCACGGCGGGGTCAGCATTGATAAGATCCTTCATGGCGTCTGCTTCCGACCCAACAACTTCAGGTACGGAAAATTGCTCTGCATGATCCACACCATTGTCGACACAAACATAAGTTATAAAACAATAAGTTTCAACAAAAAGAAAAAAGAGAAGAAAAGGTGGCTCAGGGTACTTACTGGGAGTAGCATGGAAGTGCTCGCGAACAGAGAGAGGGCCTTTCATGAAGAAAAAGTCCTGCTTCCAGGACCCCGGGTTGGACACTGAGCCCTCTATCAAAGGGACCTCGTTATTGGCTTTTTGCAAGTAATAGAAGCCCTTGGACTTGGGAGAGGGCATGAGATTGTACAGGAAGTGAACCTCTAGTGTCGTAGGAGCACGTTTGGCAAGTTTCGCAAACGCGATAAAAAGGCAGCTTAAGATCAGCCAACTATTGGGTGCCAGCTGAAGTGGAGCAAGGTCGAAGTAGTTGAGGACCGCAATGAAGAACGGATGTAATGGGATGGTACCACCCGCCTTCAGGATGTGCTCACTAAGGGCCACGAAGCCGGGACTAGGGCAGTCAGCCCGACAGTTGTCTGAAGGGGTGTATAAGGCGTACTCCGAAGGAACACGGTAGTGCTTCACAATTTCCCTCAGTTTATTTTCTGACACATGGGACACCAGGTTAGCGCCAATAAAGGGGTATCGTCTTGTTCATTAATGGACACCTGTCATCGTCCTCCCTTCGCCATATCTGCAAAACCAAAAGAAAAAGGTGAGGAAGAGACAAAACACTTGACCCTCCATTTTCTCTTCCTAGCAAGGGTCTTCCATCGGGGCACTGGTTACGGAAGCGCTAAGCTAGGGAAAATAGAAAATAAGGGATAAAGAGAAGCATAACTGGTCCCATGACAGTCATCAGGCGAGGATGGGCTAGAAGGCTTAAGCGGAAGATGTCCCTCCGTAAACTCTAACTCCCCCTACAAATCTAAAATGGTCACCCTAAGGCTCGCTACGTGGTCACTAAGGTTAGGGGGAAAGGTGCTCCGTCTCCTCTCAACACCGACTCAATTTCACTCTCCACCACCCAGATTTTACGCCTAAGTTCAGCCATGTGCTCAAGATGATGAATACGGGCCTACCTTAAGGAGTCATAGTCTGGGTAAGGGTTTTCCTCAGGGGACTCTGAGTCCGAAGACAAGTCAACAAACTCAACCCCCGGAGGTATGCCGAACGGACCATCACTTGCCATGAGACCTCATCCCGAAAGCACAAAGGGGTTCACGTATAAATGAGAGGATTGCTACAAAACACAAAGGAATGGGCTCAAAACTTCTAGGCACAAACACTCTAAATGACCCGCCACAGGGTGTGAATAAAGGGGCATGCCTCAAGACTAACTCACGACGGGCTCAGGCCAAAGTACCCCATCCCGAGTGGTGCTAATGTGGACCCAATGAACACAAGGGAAAAAGAGAATATACCTTAAGCAGGATTAATGAGACGTTGTCGAGGTCAAAAGGAGGTTGGGGGCCAAAAGTACCGTCACAGTAAAAAAGAGCCAAATGGTCGAAAGTGCGCGTCTGCAAAAATAAACAGAAAAGATGTGTTAGCCTCCAAATATATGAAGGGGTATAGACATACCAAAAATTAGCCCAAATATATATATATATATAAAAAAGGAGGAAACTATAATAAAAGTGAGGTTGTGGGGGATTGAACCCCTTACCTCTTGAAAGGAGAAAAAGTCTAAATACCACTAAGCTAAGAAGATTGAGTGTAACTAGTAGACTTGGCATGGGGGCCTATTTATAAGAATTAAAGAGAAGAGTCTACCAAAGCACCTAAAGGTCCTCTCCTAGACTGGGGGGCAAGTGTGGATGCTCAAATTCCACCAAGGAAAAATATTGAGGTTTACCCTCAGGCAAACCAACCAACCCAATATTTTTCCCCACGACCCATGTCTCATAGGAGGCCTTAATGAAGATGCCCCGAGAGACCCGAGAGCCTTGCCACGTGAGGGTACCCAACATGCACGAGTACCTGCAAAGGCCATAAGGGCCTCACTATACGCGGCCGTCCATGACCCGCATGCGTCTCGCGACTAGGCTGTGCACCCCAGCCTCGAACGCGAGGCCCTGCCTCACCTCGTTCGCACGCACCTGAGGGATCTACGCGAGGCCCCGCCTTGCCTCGTCCGCGTGCACCTGAGGGATCAACGCGAGGCCCCTCCTCACCTCGTCTGAGCGCACCTGAGGGATCCGCGCGAGGCCCGGCTCGCCTCGTTCGCTCTCACCTGAGGGATCCGCGCGAGGCCCCGCCTCGCCTTGTTCGCGCACACCTGAGGGATCCGCGCGAGGCTCTGCCTTGCCTCAACCATGCGCACCCGAGGGATCACGCGGGGCCTCGCCTCGCCTCGACCCTACGCACCTGGGCCTCGGACGCGAGGCCCCGTCTCGCCTAGCCTCATCAATGTGCGCCCAAGCCTTTCGCGCGAGGCCCCGTCCCATACATGCCATGCCACACAACTAGGAGCACCCGTGCATGCTAGTGATGCCCTTAGGGGTCTCGCGTGAGATGGTCTCCCTTTGGCTACGTGCCTGAGCACCCCACGGGACCTCTCACACCTAGCCCTCTTAGCCTAGCCAGCAAAGTTTAACCCTCATACGTATCTTTTCTCGTCAATAAACAATCTGATGCTTAGATAGACATAAAGGGGATAGATCGATAGGCACACCTTCATAAGGTGAGAATACCCACTAGTTTTAGGGTACACGCGTGAATATGGAATGTACCTGCAAACCTAAAGGAGTCAGAGTACAAATATGGTACCACTTCCAGACAAGTAGTGGGAGCGTCAGGAGAGGGGGCATGGCATATGTGTCTATGGCCAGATGTCAGAGTCGACACCACTACCACCTGCACCATTCCTCTGACATTCGTACGGTCGAGTAGTGGAGACATCCTCATGGTACCTGGCCATGTACTGGTACCAACACCACTACCTCTGAAACCACTCTCCTGACAGTGTACTTGTGTACCACCTGGTCCCCTGGACCACAATGTATCCAGGGCCATTAGAGCCCACTATAAAATAAACCCCACTTCCACATGGAAGGGGGTTGGAAAAAAATACTGTAGCACTTCACCATAAGAAATACAAATTGAATTCACCATTTTTCTTCTCCAAGTGTTCTTTGAGTTTCCAATTAGATCTTTAAAGTTTTTCTGTTAATAATCTATACGATTCTATTTTTCTAACTTAATTTGGTTGATGAGTTCTCACCGTCAACATCAGTGACAAGCTCGACTCAAGGTTGGTTGGTATGATTGACTAATATGCCTTAATATGTGCTCGAATGCCCTATTTTCTTGTTTATTTCATATAGAGCATGACGAATGAGTTAACATATGCATGATGCCAGGGCATGGCCCATTGTGTGTTATATGCTATCTGTATGTTATGTGAATTACTGTTGAGGAAGGCTAATGTGTTTGGGAGGTGGTTTTGGATGTTGTTATCATGCCTGATGAGCGACGTCGTTGGGTGCAGACATATTTGTTAAGATGCCTTGACAATCATCTAGACTCCACGGCAGTAGGGCCAAGGATGACAACCAGGGTCAGGACCCTCCACCTGCCCCACAGAATTGGCAAGAGATGTTTGCTGAGATGGAAGCGAGACTATAGCGAACAGAGGAAGAGTTGCGACAATTGAGGTACCAGGCCTCACCTCAGGTCACTGGGCTGCCAGTACAACAGGTTGTGGCGGCAGTGCCAGTTCAATTTGCTATGGAGAATAAGTGGGAACCTCTGTATGAGAGGTTCAGGAAACAACATCCTCCCACCTTCGAGGGTGGATCAGACCCACTGTGGGTAGAGCAATGGATGAATATGATTTCCTCAATTCTGGATTTTATGAGGGTTCACGGGAATGAGAGGGTGGCTTGTGCTAGCTACATGTTTAGAGAGGATGCCCGCATTTGGTGGGACGTGGTGGTTCAGAGAAGGAATGTTACAGTTATGACTTTGGAAGAGTTCAGAAACTTATTTAATGAGAAGTATTACAGTGTGGCAGTTCGAGCTGTGAAGGTTGATGAGTTCATCAACCTAACTCAGAATCGATTGACAGTGACAGAGTATGCCTTAAAGTTTGACAGATTGGCGAAGTTTGCGCCAGATTTAGTGCCGAATGATGCGGCAAGAAAGGACAGGTTTGTGCAGGGGTTGAACGTTATGATCGCCTGCGATGTGAATATTGCTTTGGATCCAGAGACTACTACTTATGCTCAGGTAGTGGATAAGGCCCTTACAGCTGAGAGGGCCGAGGATCAGATCTGGAAGGAAAGCGATGTGAGGCGCGTTGCTGGGAGGACAGGGCCACCTTTTGTTGGATCCAGTCGGGGCGGTGGATCTAGTGAGCAGAAGAGAAAGGACCCAAATTCCTTTGATCCTCCCAGTTCAGATAGGAGGGCACGGGGTGCTTCTACTGGCCGTCGGGGTGGAAGTGACAACTGGAGGAGTTTCCCAGTGTGTCTGTGGTGCAGACGTCGCCAAAATTTGTTTAACGCCCAAAACGTGCATCCACTAAGCGATGGTTGTAGTATAGATCCGGCGGTCGATTCCACAAGGAGGAAAATAAATAAAGTTAATCAATAAATAAAGTTAGGAGATAAATAATATGAGGAAAATAGAATAAGTGATATTTTTGTTGTATTTTAGATTTATAGATTAGAAATATAGATAGACTGAAGTGTGATGTAACAATAGGTAACAAGTAGGAAGGATCAAGAGTCACCAATATGCCTACTTATTTATTTGGATCTTTGATTCATAAATATTACAAAAATGAGAAGTTCACATCCTAACTATTCATTTGGAAGATTTAACATTGAAGAACAAATATGTTTTACAAAATTGTATTCAAGTGATTGTTATTCTTTACCATGGAAATATGAGATAATTCTTATGAAAAATCTAAAAATGACATTATACAATTGGCAATAATGCAATAAAAGATTGGACATAAAACCTAACACAAATATTATTTTTACTATTTATAAAATACATAGAAAGATCATGACTAATTATATATAGATTTTAGCAAAAGTAAATATATATGAATGAGATTGAGAAAATGATAAAAATATTATCTATATTATTTTCACTAATTTGATAATACATAGAAAGTGCTAGACAAAATTTATATACTATTTTAAACATAAATATAGATAACAAGATGAAGAAATATATATGAAAGAAAATAAATCACCCAAATATATAAACTTTAAGCACATGGTGAATCAAAAATAGCAAACAAAGTCATATTGCATATAGGATCATCCTAACCTTTCTAAGAAGGTTCGCCTATTATGCTAGACATTCTCATGAAATTCTAGAGAGAAAATATGAGAAATGAGACTAAAATTTGGTAGAGTTTTGCTACCTAAAAATAACATACAAAATGTGAAATGAGAGTCCCTATATATAGAGGGAGAAAAGGAATAAAAAGAAATTAAACAACAAAATGAGTTTACAAAATAATTCTGAAATATTAATTATAAAATATAATTTTTGAAAAATCAAATCTTATTATAAATATTAACGTAGTTATTTTGGTGTATGGTCAGTATACCTTTTTTCTAAAGCACCAAAAAAGATGAGCTTTACAGCTCAAAATGGCAATTTTGCAAGACTCAAGGTGCATAAAAGGTTTGGATAGAATGACTATTGCAGCTGGAAATTTGACCCAATCCGCAGCCAATGGCAGGAGGACACATGGCACGACTGGGTGAAGGAGGCAAGGTTGCTGAAGGGAAAGAAGCTAGAAGGGGTGCTGGGCTGGTGGGATGCTGAAGGAGGCGAGTTGGACCGCTGGGCTGACGGAAGCAAGTTGGGTCGTGGGAGAGCTAAAGGGCTGGTGGCTTGCTGGCAAGGAGGCTGGCAGGGGGCTCGGTTCGGCTCGGACGCGTCAGCCGGCACGCAGGCGTGTCAGACGCTTAGCTCGCGGCTCGGCTCAGGCTAAGAAGACGGGCCTGTGCTGGGGCTCCACGTGCCTGGGCTATTTGGGCCTCTTCTTTAAAAAATATCACCATTTTATTTTTTTTCTTCAATTTTTGTTCCTTTCTTTCGTCTATTTTATTTATTTCATTTTTATTTGTTTCCAAGTTCCAAAAATACTAATTAAATCCTATAAAATAAAACAAACTAAATTAAAACTAAATATTTTCATTCATAAATTTAATCATATTAATTCGATGAAAATATTAATTAAAACTTAATTTATTTTGACTATTAAAATCAATAAATGTGTATTTTTGGGCACTAATCAGATTTGATAACAAAATAGAATATACTCCTACTATATCAGATAATAAATGATAGATATGCAATACTGCCTGCGCATTAATGAGCGTATAAGGAGCCTCCGAATCTCTTAGGATCCTTCAGTGTGCATTCTGACCAGGTTTCCATGAGCTGGATATATCACCCGAGTTGGTGTTTAAAGACTATTTAAACCTTAGTTCGTATAAAGCTGAGAGCGCCCAAATGTCGATCTGGCCAGTATAAGTCTCAAACATGATTATTATCCTAAGAGGCTGTAACACCCTGGATAACCAAGATCGTTACACTGTGTGTTTAAAATAGTGCAAAACTTGCTAATCAATTCTTTCAAACGAAAACGTGATCCTATAGTCATAAACATGTTAGGTTTAAAAGATTTTGGTCATAAACAGGTTAAGTTCAAAAGATTTTGGTCATAAACAGGTTAATTTTAAAAGATTTTGGTCATAAACAGATAATTTTCATTAAAATAATTGTTTAGTACATGGGATCCCAAAACAGGATTTAAAGGACATATTTACAAAAAGTTCCAAAAGTTATAAATGAACAAGGCCACTCTAATGGCAAAATATACATTTTAGGTTTCTGTCCCTGTACAATCCCTCAACCGTGGCGGCCAAGCAGCTGACAATGTACACCTCGCCCCCAGAGCCCTCTAACTCATGGTTGAACCATCAAACCCTTGCCTTTCCTTGCTCCACGTAGCACCCGTGAGCTGAGGCCCAGCAAGAGAACTATATAACATAGCATAGACTATTCAAACAGTCAAATGATTCAAAGGATACCAACTAGACATTAACAGGCCACAACATTCACATAATCAGCGATAGTAATTGATAAACCATCAGTCTTTTAACTAAGTATTTAACATGCCGTAATCATCAGATTCACACAGTAAACATATCATTCAACAACTAGGGTCAACGCCCTTAGGCAACACCCTCTATTTAAGTCATTGTCTTCGACTCACTTAGGCCGAGCCCAGTGTTCAACCCACTGACTCTGGCTTGCTTAGGCCAAGCTTAGTGATTATTTAATTAACCTTAGCTACTAGTGCCCGAGCCGCATCTTGTGCGCAAATATAAATTTCGGCACGCTTAGGCCGTTTCTCTCATGTCCCCATGGCATAATACCATCGTATGACATCACATACAAGTATAAGGAACTCTTAATCCTAACATAACCACATAACCGGGTGCAGTTCTCTTACCTTTGATTTCGAGCGCTTTGGCTAATTGAAGTTACACTTGAACACGATCCCAATTCGAGCCATAGCGAACACCTAGTCACTACCGTAAAATAGAACCATCATTAAATCTCAATTCCGTAACCCAACTTCGAGACCAATTCCAAGCTCTTGGGAAGTCCAATTCCACCAAACGGGGTGGTAGAATTGACCCCCAAGCCCCTAAGCGAAAACCCTAAGAAAAATACCCAAAACCCCTTTCTAGCGGCAGGGTAGCGCTACAGCGCCACAAGGTGGGCGGTACAGCGCCATAAGCAGAGACAAATGCCCCCCAGGAAACTAGGCATAGTGTTGTAGTGCTCCAATGCTAGCATTACAGTGCTACAACCAGCAGCATTCAATTTCTGGGTTTTTCCTTCAAACTTTCTCGAGCCAAAGCTCTACCAAATCATTCCAAACCTTATCCAACCTCAAAATTGACCTTATAACTCACTATAACTCAACCAAATCAACCAATCAACATCAAAAACCTAGCCAAAGGCATCATCAAATTCATAAACCCAACTTGAGCTCAAAAGCTCAAGAACATCATAAGAAAACTAGAAACCCAGAACTTCAAAGTTAGAATTGGTTACCTTATGTAACGACCCAAATTTACTAATAAGACTTAAGGGCCTTGATTAGTGTGCCGGGAGGGCATAACTGGATTAAATGTGATTTAATGATTAAAAGCATATTATATGATTACTTGAATATCTGTGATGCATGACTATGTCTATTAGTATGCATGTAGGTCCTGATTAGGTTAGAAGGGTATATTCGTAATTTTGGTCCATTGAGGGCATAAATGTAAACAACTATGATAAATTATTGAGACCACATTATTATGTGGATATATTTGTAATCTGTGACCCGAGGCGATCCTAGTGAGCGGTTTAGCGAAAAAGTCACGGCAGGGATTTATACCCGGCTCGAGGCGAGCCTGGGGGTATTTCTGGGAATTTAGAGAATATATTGAAGTCTATTTTGATATTGAAGAATATAATTGGTGATTAGTTAGGTTTCGGGAAGTAAGAGGTAAATAATAAAGACATTCGAGGAATTAGCAGGAATTGTGTGTAATGACTAAAATGCCCTTAGGAGGTTTAAAAGCTTAGTTTTAAGTGGAGGGCAATGTGGTCTTTCGGTGTTTAGGATAAAAGATAAGGTTCATGCTGCTTTATGCCTTAGTGGATTATGTAGAAAGTTGTAGAGGGCTGAAGAAAGGAAAAAGGAAAAGAAAGAAAAGAAGGAAGAGGAAAGAAGGGAAAAAGCAGGAGTCTTCTCTCTTGCAAGGTTTGGGCATTCCTTCATCAATTCTCTGGAAATTTTGAGCTAAAATTCAGAGAAGGATTAGGCTAGGACTCAACACTAGGATCCTTGATTTGGCTTGGGGAATTGGCAGAGGTTACTCATCATTTGAGGTAAGGCTTTGAGGTTGTTATTCAGTTCTTGGTTTTGGTGTTGAATTGGTTTTCTAAGCTGAGTTTCTGTGGGAATTCTAGGGAGTTAAACCTAAGGGTTTGAGGAGGTGAAGGCTAAGCAAGTATGGAAGGTAATCTAGGTTGGGCTCATCCATCAAAGGTAAGAAACTTTAGTTTTAAGTTCTGTGATTTCAGTTGATTTCTGTTGAGTTTCTGAGCTCTAAGTTCAGCCATGGTGGATTTTGTGTTTTGGGGTGCATGTGATTGAATTACTTGTGGTTAGGTTGTTTGGGATGAGTTGAAGATGTTGGGAGGCTTGTTTTGAAGTTTGGTTGAGGTTTGGTTGAGTTTTAGAAAGGTTTGGCTCGAGGAAGTTCGAAGAGGAGAAAATTGGGTAGTGCCTGATGGCTCTGTTTGTAGCGCTGTAGCGCTACCCTGTTTCCAGAAAGGGGTTTTTGGGTTATTTATTAGGGTTTTCGGCCGAGGGCTCGAGGTTTGGTTCCTCCACCCCGTTTGGTGGAATTAGGACTTCCCGAGGGCTCGGGATTGGTCCCAAGGCTAGGTTTTGGAATTGAATTTTGGAGTTGGTTTCAACTTGTGATCATGACTAGGTGTACGCTAGGGCTTGGACGGGATCGTGCTTAAGGGTTAAATTGATTAAAGCTATCAGAATCTAAAGGTAAGAAAACTGCACCCGGTTATGTGTTTGTGATGGGACTAAGAGCTCCCTATATCTGTATGATGTCATAAATGGTATTATGTCATGGGACATGTGATGAACGGCCTAAGGGTGTCGTAAATAATATTTGTGCACAGGGCGCGGCTCAGCCACTAGTAGCTGAGGACAGCTTAATATTCACTGAGCTCGGTTTAAGCGAGCCGGAGTTAGTGGGATAAATAAAGGGTGTGGCCTAAGGGCGTTAACCCTGGTTATCGTATATGAATTGGTTATTGATAGGAAATGATGTACTTGGTATGTTGAATACTTGAATAACATGAATGTTTGGAGTGTTGAGTACATGTTTATACTGTATGAGTTATCTGGTTGTTTGCTTGATGATTATGCTCTATTATTGTGTTTTCTTGCTGGGCCTTGGCTTACGGGTGCTGCGTGGTGCAGGTAAAGGCAAGGGCAAGTTGGGCCAGTCCTGAGATGGAGAGCTTTGGGGCTCAATGTACATAGTCAGCTGATCGGCCACCACGGCTGAGGAGTGATACAAGACGAGGAAAGCCTAATTGTCTATTTAGCCTTAGAGTGGCTAGTAACTGTATTTTAGTCCCAAAATTTTGTAAACTTTCTTTTAACTTTACTACTTCTGGGATCCCATGTAAAAGAAAATGTTTGATTATAAGAAATGCAACTTTTGAGACCAAAATCTTTCAACCCTAGTTCAACTGTAGTTTCAGTAACACGTTTCTAATTAAATGACTTGATTAGCAAGTCTTGCACCTTTATAAACACACAGTGTAACGATCTTGGCTATCCAGGGCGTTACACCTTAACTGAGACAATTCCACCTTAGGGGTTCTTTATGCTCTTCAAAACTTTTGCTCCTCTAATTCCCAGGTTTATGTCCTTGAATTCCCATCCAAAACCCAAGTTCAGAGATCAACCTCAACACAACCCAGAAATCTAAAATCAATATTTAAACCTTACCTTAACTTGAGCTAAATCCAGTTAAACTTCTAGCCACTCGATGGATCAAAGTCCCAAGAACTTGCCTAGACTTTCCCTGAGTTTCCAGCTCCAAAATCCACAAGAAAGGGAAAGAGAAGCAACAATTCATGAGAGAGAGAGATAGGTTTGATGCTCTGTTTTTCCTTCTTTCTTTATTTCCTTCAATTTCTCATTCTTTCTACAACTTCCACTAAGTCCAAAAGGGCAGAATAACACTTATCCCCTCTTAAACACCAAAAGACCCTTTTGCCCTCCCAAATACAACCAAGTCTTTAATCACTCTAAGGGCTTTTGATCATTGTTCTCAATTCTTACTAATTCCTTGAGTGTCCTTAATATTTACCACTTAATTCCCATCATCTAATTAATCACCAATTATTTTCCCCAATGCCTAATAATCTCCAATATATTTCCCAAGCTCCCAGAAATACCCCTAAGTTGCCCCGAACCGGGTATAAATCCCCACCGTGACTATTTCGCTAAACCGCTCACTAGGATCGCCTCGAGCCACAAGCTGCAAATATATCCACATAATAATGTGGTCTCAACAATTTATCACATATAATTACATTTATGCCCTCAACGGGCCAAAATTACAATATGCCCTTACAAGCTAAACAAGGCCCACATGCATATTTAATACTCATAAACATGCATTTCACATATCCATATAATCATAGGATCACACATGTCACATAATCATGCATTTAATCATTATTCACATAAATATCAATTACACCCTCTCGACACACTAATCAAGGCCCTTAAGCCTTATTAGTGATTTTGAGTCATTACAGAGGCGGTCTAACAGAAACCTTTACGTCGTGTACGAGCTGGATTGAGTCTCGAGCTGCTCACACCATTGTTAACCAGATGTTCTACTTGGCTATTTTTCCACATATTCATCTGTCAGCTGTACCCGAGCTGAGTAATTGAACTCTTGCTAATTTTTTAGTGTAGAACAAGTAATAAGACACCATATTATAACTTCCAAATGACTAATCAATGTCTTAAGATAAAAAAGTTTCAAAAAACAAGTATTGGAGGTAACCAAAAAATATATAAAATAATATGCTATAAAAATAAAAAAAATTCATTAAAAAAGTAACTAATTGGTAACTTGTTAACATTTTAAGTAACCAAAATGTTATTTTTTTAAACCCTGAAAAACGGAAAAATCAGAATTTCGAGAAAGTTTCAAATTCAGGTATATTAATTTTAGAATCTGGTCTTTTTTGATGACGTGGCAATGTATTTTTGTAAATAAAAGTTTGTAATGAAATTATAAAAAATTGTAAGGAATGTAAATTTCTCTAAATTTTTTTATATTAAAATAATTTAATTTAAATTAAAATATTTATTTTTAAAAAATGATTTCATGTAAGTTTTAAATTAAGTTTAAATAAACAAGTTAAACATCAAAATTAGATTTTAATTAAAAATAATCATGATGAAAAGTATTTAAGAACACTCGAATTTCCCGTATTCATGTACCATCAAACACTCATATCTTTCAATAACAAGATCTCAAAAATAAAAATCAGATCCTCAAAAGTTTAAGATCAATAAAAATCAATTCAAAAAAATATTCAAGAACACTCAAATTTATCATATTTGGAAAAAAAAAATTCCAATGCCCAAGTCATCCAACTAATCCCTTAAAATTCCTTTTTTTTTTTCAAGAGTGAACCTCAATAATCATAATGCAATTACACAAATCTCATATAAAAGAATGTTGAAAATATCTAAATATTAAATATATTTTTTTTAAATATTTCAATCTCAAATATAAGAAATATTGAAAATACCCCAAATCACAAGTTTCAGTATGTCAACGAATGGTAGCCTTAGAGTTTAGACATGTAAGGCCAACAAGATTTGTGATGTGCCGCTGGGTTTTGGTCTCTACTTCACAATGCAGCGATGAGCAATAGACATATCTATGACGGGATGGTGGACCTGAACAAGCTGGGTTCGACACAAGGGGGACTTCGAGTGCATTGTGAGTTCATTGTGTCAAGCTTTGTTAGGAGTCCAGATACCTTTCTTTTCCATGGAAGTTCACGCTTCTCCATCTCTGACATGAAGCCCTAAACATGAAACCTTATTTTTGGGTTTTTCAAGTTGTTTTAAAGTATTTGTTTTCTAAGGTTTTACATAAAATAAAGAAAAATTTAGACTTAGTATCTTTTTTGGATCTTGATTATAATATGTGAGCTATTTTATTTATAATTATACATTTATTTTATATCGTTTTCAAACTTATTTCTACTTTCTTCTCTGTCCAATGGTTCTGTTTTTCAGGTTTTGTTTTTTTTTCTTTCTCTTCTCTTTAATTTCAAAAATCTTTTCCGGCCACATCGCTAGTCAGTTGGGCTCAAAAGTAGTACCATCGCGACCTACTCTTCGAAATGGTCATTTTGATATGGGAGAAGCATATATTTTTTCGTCGTCACTGAAGAAGAAGACCAGAATAAAAAACAATATTTTAGTTTCCTTTTTATATTTTGTTAACCAAAAAGTAACTAAATTTTAAAGTTAAACAAAATTTAATATAACAAAATTTGTATTCTAAACATCTCTAAAGCTATTTGAGAAACATTTCAAGTAATTTTTTTTAAATAAGATTCTTTAGGATATTGTTTTGTAATTTTTAAACTGAACATAAGTAAACTCTTTTCGGTAACTCACTAAGTTTGTTGATTGCTTTAAATTTGCGGCATACCAAAAAATTTAGTCATATATCAAAAAGTAAACAATCGGCATCTTAAATTATTTTAAAAGCATTGAAAATGTAGCTTTTAAAAGTAACTATGATGTATAGTAAATAATATCATTTTCTAATAAGCTATTCATGGTAACTTGGAATTATAGAAATAATTTTTTTATACTATATGATGACTAATTAGGCTCTAAAATAGACTTGAAGGTAACGTAAAAGTATCTTAAATAATAAGACAAGTAAATTACACGAGTGACTAAAAAAGTCTATTAAAAGTTAGAGTGTAGTATACTAAATTAATTTTTATTATTAAATTATATTGTAACTTATTATACTATATGAAAACTCATTAGTTTATGAAATAAGTTTGAAGGTGACCAAAATGTATCTTATATAATAGGATACCATAATATAACATAAAAATAACTAATTGGTACATTTAGATGTCTACAAATGAGTTTTGGAGGTAACCAAAATGTACTGAAATAATATGATCGAAATACATATTGGTACCCTATGTTTTCAATAATGAGCATCTAGTATCCTGTAATTCTAAATTGTACATATTTGATACCTTGGATTCAAATTTGAATGATATAATTTTATTATTATAACCAAACTGACCTAAGTTATATGTAATTAAGTAATTAATTTTGAATTTGAAACTCATATAATTGAGGGTAGTTTGGTCATAATGATCAAAACTGAGTTCAGGGTACCAAAAATGTATGGTTTCAAATTACAGGGTACCCGATGAGCATTATTGAAAATATAAGGTACCAAATATGTATTTCGATTAAACAAAATGTACCAAATGAGTATTTATCCTAAATCTTTTAATTAAAAAATGACCAATTGATATCTCATCGGTATCGTAAGTAACCAAAATATAAATTTTACAACCCATAAGAAACAAAAAAAATCGAGAAGCAAGATTTCCCAAATTTTTTCAAAATATGGTATGTTATGCTAATGTGGCACTGATATTTGTGTAAATAATTTGGTTGAAGGTATTTTTATAAAACATTAGATTATAGGTGTATAATTGTAAAATTTCATAAAATAAATTATAAAACATTTAATTTAATAAAGTTTAGTTTATGTTTTCTTTTTAGGTTTAGATTTTTCATTATATTTGGTTTCGATTTAAGATTTTTTTTTAAATTTTGATTTTATTATTTAGTTTGTTAGTTTAAATTTAATTCAAAAAGTAATATTTTTTTTCTTTTTAATTTCGCTTTCAAAATATTTTTTAAATCAATAATGCATTTTATGAGTACGTTTTGCCCATTAACATGTCAACATATAGGTCACATTGACTTAATTGCTAGGCATCATGTCTTGGGGATGAGGGTTTAAACAATTTTAATTATCAATAATGGAGTAAGTAACTGATGAAAATCAATCTTCAATCTCAATGATACACAAATAAACAATAATCGATAGAACCATAATATCAACTATTTAACAACAATTAACAATATATAGGATTCACAAAGTTATGAACAATAATCATTATTATACAATTAATGCATTAAAATAGAAAGAAGAGATTGGAAGACTTTACCAAGTTGTTGAACTTTATCTTAAGCTCTATTTCAACCCTATTGACCACTCGAAAATAAGAATTGGAACACAATCATGTCTTTGAATTCTTCAAGAGCAATCAGTTCTCTTGATGAATTCTCGGAGAAAGATGTTGATCTTTTAGAGTTAGAGAGAGTGAAAAAAATGTGATCAAGACTTTTTGACCATCTAAACACCCATATATAGTGTTAGCATCATATTAGACTTATGCCAATCGAGATTGGCCATAAAAAGACCATTAATTTCCCGCTCAACACTACACCAAAATTCCTATTTTGTGTCAGTCAAACGTGTCAGTCAACAGAGTTGACTGACGTTGTTGACTAAAAAATCAGCATTTGTGGCAGTTGAGCACTGCCACAAAAGCAGGGGCATTTGCATCAGTGATAACACTTATGCTATTAATTGGCGAAGTTTGTGTCAATGGCCAACTGACGCCGTTAAAGCACTGTTTGTGTAACGCCCTGGATAACCAAGACCATCACACCGTGTATTTTAAATAGTGTTTAACTTGCTAAACGAGTCATTAGGCCATAAACGTGCATCTAAGTATTATTAATAGCCAGGGTTAAAATTTCGGTCAATAGGAATGAATATTTTATTAAAAACATTAAGTTGTACATGGGATCCCATAAAAGTATTTACAAAGTTGTTTACAATCCAAAATGGTTATTACAATTCAAAAGTTACAATCCGCCGACCTAAGAGACAAAAATAGGTTTAAACCCTAGTTCCATTGAAACGCCTTGGCTGTGGTGGTCAAGCGGTCGCATATATACACTTTGCCACCTAAGCTCTCAACTCAAGGCTGGTAAGCTTTTCTACCCGTTTAACTGCACCACATAGCACTCGTGAGCCAAGGTGCAGCAAGAAAACTTATTACTGCATGTATCCAAGTATTAATAAATGATCATGTGGTCCTGTGCCTTGAATAGATGACTGTTAAGTCATCCTAGGGTCCTGCACCCTGAATAGATGACTGTTAAGTCATCCTGGGGTCCTACGCCCTGAATAGATGACTGTTAAGTCATCACGGTGTCCTGCGCCCTGAATAGATGACTGTTAAGTCATCGTGGGGTCTTGTGCCCTGAATAGATGATTGTTAAGTCATCGTGGGGTCCTGTGCCCTAAGCCATGTGACCATGAATTCACCTAGACCTTTTATCCCTGGATCTGGGGAACTTGCCACAGACTAGCCAAGCATTTTTGTTTTCTTCAACCCTTGGGTCAGACGAGCGTGTAATGCTCTGTTGATTAGATCTAATCATATCGACTAGCGCTTGTTGCACTAATGCCGCTCTTAACTCGTAAGTCAATGCCATACGACCAGCGCTCAGTGCTATTGCCGTTCCTAACTGATAAGTCAAAGCTTCACGACTAGTACCCATCACTATTGCCATTTCTAACTAATAAGTCTGTGCATTTGTTAAGTAACAATGCAACCAGGCATTCATGATGCAACAAATATCCATATATATACATATGTAGCACTCAATATGCTTCATCAATAATCATGTATATCACATAATGGGTGCAATTTTCTTACCTCTGGCTCGAGTATAAAATAGTTAAAGAACGACCCTTGAGAACAATCCTAACCTTGGGCCCTTAGCAGCAACCTAATCATAAGCAAATATGAAATCTCATCAATAAAATGAGTACTAAAAGGTTCCCAGACCAAGTCCTAGCCCCCGCAACCTTGAACTCTACCAAACCGAGTAGTATATTCCATCCTGAGCCTTAATGTTTGAAAACCTCCTCTAAAAACAACCATTGGCTCAAATAGAACAGGTGGGCCTCGACCTGCCCCCAAGGGCCATGGTGCGCCTGCCAGACAGACAACCCCCTTGTTTGGGTGCCAGGGGCGGGCCGTCAGTCGCCCTTGAGGGTCACAGTGCGCCTAGTAGTTAGAGCCCAATCAAGGCTCTGGGGTTCGCTTAAGTCGCAGCGCCCAAGAACACGACCGCTACTTGACCTCACGAAACCAACTCCCCTGCATTTTCTTCAATCCAAACTCAGCCAAAGACACTACCAATCCGAAAATCGAAACCAAGCCTCAACACAACACAACCTCCAATCCAACAATAAAATCCAAGCTTAGAAAGCCTCAAAACACTACCAAATTATAGAGTTCCAGAACTTTACTTAACTAGTTAGATAGTAGTAGTAGTAGTAGTTATAGTATGTTTATTACTATGGATTTTGGTTCAAGCCGGGACTTAGTTGAACACTCATAGCAACACTTGTAGATTTTATAAGTTTAAACTATAGTTTAAGAATATTAATTATAGCATAAGGTTTGATTAATATAGCTGATTGTAAAGATGTTATTTATTATACTATAAGGTTTAGATAGAACCAATAAGATCATGGCACTTGCCGGGTACTTGTTTATTGAGAAATTAAGCATTTTTTATGAATAGTTTTATAAGAGAAATATTTGAAAACTCCAGAATCTGCCAGCAGCTATAAAAACGTTATATGACTCAGTCAAATATTTTTACCGAATTCAAAATAGGCTAAAAAAGTGCAATTACGTGTATAATATTTCAGCGTATGCCAATATATCGCAACTCTAGGGGCAATATATCACCACAAGGGGAATACAAAAAACACTTAACTTCGCACAAATGCATCGACTAGCCTCGGGATATAAGCCCAGGCGATATATCGGCCCTAGGGCAAATATTTCAAATATTTTTTAAACCGAGCTCATTTTATTCCTTAACCTCTTGATAAGCCTCTGAACCTTTGACCGAGTCTTAAGCCTCTGCTGAACGAATATTCAAATGTTTTTCAATTAAATATTCATTATTTTATTCAAGCTAAAAGAAGATCTTTTCACTCTTGAACTCTATAAATAGGACCTAGTACCCAGCCATTTCTCTTATTCTTCAAGTTGTGTTCAGAGCCTTCAAGCTGCTAGGTTTACTATTGAGTGATAAACTCTTGGATTGGGGTTATAAGATTTATCATTTTAAGCTTTAAAAACACTTGGGAAGTAAGGTTAATATTGTGTTTTTCGATATAGAGGTGTAGTTCGGTTCTAATACATTCAAAGGTATTCCTAATCTTAAGTTTATTTCAGTTTAATGCTTTAGTTTTCTTTAGTTTCCATTCAGATCCTAACTCATTTTTTTTCCAGTCATGGTTAGGTATTTAAGTTCTTTAAACTTAAGGTTTCCTTTTGGTAAGCTCTTCTTCTCAGTGGGTTAGATTCATTACTTTTTCATCTCCTTCTTTTAGAAATACTCACCTTCTCATGGTTGGTTTTTAGGAGTGATACAAATCCCATCCTTGTTCTCATATCTCGGTATTGGTAAGGAAAATAGGATAGACATTGTATGTGTTATATGATATGTTATGCTTATGTTATATGATATGTTTATATGTTATCTTATGTGATGTTATGTTATGTAATATGTATAGTATGTTTATAGCCTTGGGCATATGACTTGTACAGCTAACAAATCCCAATAAATTATAGGCATATGACTTGCTTAGCTAGCAAGACCCCACCAATCTATTGGGCATATGACTTGTTTGGTTTACAAGCCCCAAGTAGTATAATGGCCATTGTAGTAGTATATGACATATGTTTATAGTATATGTTTATGATATGTTTATGTATATGTTTTATGTTATTAGTAGATTTTTCTTACTGGGCATTAGGCTCATTCCTTTATTTTTATGTAGGAAAATAGGTTTGGCGGCGGAACGATTCTTGGCAGCTTAGGGTTGTGTATTGAGGAAGAATGGATTCGGTGGACTGCATGAACGATTCGAGGACGACATTGTTTTTAGTCTTTTTAATTATGTTTTCTATGTATTTTCCACACTTGGTTTTGTAAACAATTTTAATTAAGTTAAAGCTATGTTTCATTTTTAAAACAATGGGATCCCATACCCTGAATTAATGTATTTCAACATTTACTGAGAGTTTTAATAAAGTTTGTGAATGTTGCTTATGTATATTTGAAAGTAGTGTCTGTGTATAGTAGTTTTAATGGTCCAAAGTCTTAGAATTAGTTGGGTAATTACACAAATACTCAATTCACAATCTAAAACTCTCAAGCTTATAAATAGCATAAAAACAGAGGAAAACTACAAATTTCAAGCTTAGAATCATTACCTCAATCCCTGAATTATCCCTAAGCTTTACCCAATCAATAACCTAGCTCAAATTAGCTTCAATTCTCCAAAACTCCAACTTTCAAAAATCAAACCGAGTGAGAGAAAGGAAATGATCGAGAGAGAAGAGAGAGAAAGCTCTATTTTTGCTACCTTGGTTCCTTCTACAACCCACCTTGACTAAGTCTATCTAAATCCTAAAATGACTAAAATACGCCTAGGGCCAATCTAATCCCTCAAAGCAAGCCAAGGGAAATTCTGTCATTTCCACCTACCCCGTTAATTAAAATTAATTTCCTCCAATTCCCATTACTCCCAATATCCTCAAATAATTACCAAATCATTTCCCATTACCCGCTCATTCCCGGTAATGTAGTAAGTACCAAATTACCCCTAGGCTCACCCTGAGCCCAGCAATTAATCTGATTATAACTAAACCGCTAACTTGCTTCCTAGGATCGTCTCATTCCGAATAGCTCAAATATATCCACATAATAATATGGTCTCACCCATATATCACATACATGAACATAATATACAAATACAACCATATAATAATACAACACACATAATCATGCATATAATCATATAATAACACATTAAATCAATTCTTGCCCTCCTGGCCTCCTAATCCAGGCACTAAGCCATATTAAGGAATTTGAGACGTTACAACTTTCCCCTCCTTACAGAAATTTTGTCTTCGAAATTTACCTGAACAACTCGGGATACTGAATCTGCATATCTGACTCCGGCTCCCAGGTTGCTTCCTCAACCTTGTTGTTCCTTCATAATACCTTAACCAAAGGTATAGTTTTATTTCTCAGGACCTTGTCCTTTCTGTCTAGTATCTGAACTGGCTGTTCCTCATAGGAGAAATCTGCCTCATGCTCCAAATCCTTGTAACTCAACACATGAGTCTCATCTAACACATACTTCTGAATAGCTAAAATATGAAATACATTATGCACGGCCAAAAATGCCGGAGGTAAGGCCAACCCATAGGCCCGCTGACCAATCCTCTCCAGGATCTCAAATGGACCTACAAATGTAGGGCTTAGCTTGCCCTTCTTCCCAAATCTTCTCACCCCTTTCCATGGCGAGAATCTAAGGAAGACATAGTCTCCCACTTGGAACTCCACGTTCCTACATTTGGGATTAGTATAACTTTTTTGTCTGCTTTCAGAAGTGAGCATCCAAGATCTGATCTTCTCAATGGCCTCATTGGTCCTTTGAACTGCCTCAGGACCCAAGTATCTCCTTTCTCCTGTCTCATCCCAAAGAATGGGAGACCTGAATTTCCTACCATACTACATCTTATAAGGAGCCACCCTAATGGTTGACTGAGAGTTGTTGTTGTAGGAAAACTCTATTAAAGGCAAATACTTACTCCAAGACCCACCAAAGTCCATCACACATTCTCGCACCATGTCCTCTAATATCTGGATCATCTTCTTAGATTGTCCATCTGTCTGAGGATGATAAGCAGTACTAAACTTCAACTGTGTACCCATGGCCCTCTGCAAACTTCCCCAGAACTTGGAAGTGAGTGCTGTGTCTCGATCTAAAATGATCGACCACGGTGCCCCATGAAGGCGCACAATCTCTCTCACATAGAGATTTGCAAACTGGTCAACTGTATAAGTTTCCCTCACTGGTAAGAAGTGAGCTGACTTGGTGTATCAATCCATGATAACCCACACCAAATCATGTTGACCCACAGTCTTGGGTAATCCCACAACGAAATCCATCGTGATGTCTTCCCATTTCCACTTTGGGATGTCCAGAGGCTATAATAGCTCTGTTGGTCTCTGATGCTCAGCTTTGACCTGTTGACATGTCAAGCAGTTAGCCACATATTTTGTCACATCCCTCTTCATCCCAGGCCACCAATACGACAATCTCACATCTTGATACATCTTCATAGTGCTTGGATGCAAAGAGTAAGGAGTAGTATGAGATTCATCCAGAATATCTTGTCTGATAATATTGTCCATCGGAACACATATTCGACTCCTGTATCTCAATAAGCCCATATTTGACATTGTATAGTCCCTGGATATTCCAGCAAGGATGTCCTCTCTTGTCTTGGTCAGCTGTGGATCACCTAACTAACCTTCCTTTATCATTTCCAATAGCGTAGACTATAGCATAATGTTGGCCAATTGGCCTACAAACAAATCTATGCTAGCTCAGGTCATATCCTCTGCTAACTCTCTGGATATCAGTCTCGCACTAAAAATCTATCCCGGACCATTCCGGCTTAAGGCATCTGCCACCACATTGGCCTTTCCTAGGTCATACAGGATCTCACAATCATAATCCTTCACTAAATCCAGCCAACGCCTTTGTCTCATGTTTAGGTCTTTCTGTGTGAAATACTTCAGGCTCTTGCGGTCAGAGTATATTTCACACTTCTCCCCATAAAGATAATGTATCCATACCTTTAATGCAAAGACCATTGCTTCCAACTCTAATTCACGAGTGGGGTATCTTTGTTCATCCTCTTTCAACTGGTGTGAGGCATAAGTAATCACCTTCCCTGACTGCATAAGAACACAACCCAAACCCTGATGTGAGGCATCACAATATATCACAAACTTCTCCTGATTTGTTGGGAGACTCATAAATGGAGTTGTAATCAACCTCTGCCTCAATTCCTGGAATCTGATCTCCCACTTGTCTGAGCACACAAACTTCTGATTCTTGCGTGTCAGTTTAGTTAATGAAGTGGCAATCTTTGAGAATCCTTCCATGAAATGCCTGTAATAACCTGCCAACCCAAGAAAACTCCTATCCTTTGAAGCATTCTTTGGCCTTGGCCAATCTGTGATCGCCTCAATTTTGGCTGGGTCTACCTTGATCCCCTCCCTACTGACACTATGACCAAGGAAAGTTACCTGAGAAAACAAGAATTCACACTTCTTGAATTTTCCAAACAATATGTGTTCCCTCAATCTCTGTAGAACCAACCTCAAATGATGCTCATGTTCTGACTCTGACTGAGAATAAACCAGAATATCGTCAATGAAAACAATCACAAACCGGTCCAAATAATCCTTGAACACTCTATTCATCAAATCCATAAAGCAGTTGGGGCATTAGTTAACCTAAAGGACATAACTATAAACTCATAATGCCCATATTTGGTGCGAAAAGTCATCTTCGGTATATCTCGCTCCTTGACCCTCAGCTGATGATAACCAGAACGAAGGTCTATCTTTGAGAATACCCTTTTTCCCTGCATCTGATCAAATAGATCATCTATCCTTGGCAGAGGTTAGTTGTTCTTAATTGTCAACTAGTTTAGTTCCCTGTAATCAATACCCATCCTAAGAGAAACACCCTTCTTATTCCCAAAAAGAACTAGTGCACCCACGGTGAGAAACTAGGTCTAATAAAACCAAAGTTTAACAACTCCTGCAGCGGTACCTTTAGTTCCTTTAATTCTACTAGGGCTATTCTATAGGGTGCTCTAGACACTGGCTCTGTCCTTGATGCCAGTTTAATCACAAATTCAATGTCTCTGTGTGGTGGCAACCCTGGTAAATCTTCTGAAAACACATCCAGAAACTCACAGACTAATTTGGTCTCCTATGGTCCCAATGGCATGACCTAAGTGGCATCAATCACACTGGCTAAGAATCCTATGCAACCACCTTGTAATAGATCTCTAGCCCTCAGAACAAATATCACAGGTATACGAGGTCCATGCACAGTGCCAACAAACACAAAAGGATCCTCACCTTCACGCTCAAAGGTTAGCATTTTCCTTCTGCAATCTATGGTTGCCCCATACTTCACCAACCAATCCATACCCAAGATCATGTCAAAGTCAGTCATAACCAACTCTATCAAATAAACTTATAACTCTCTGCCCTCCACTGTCACTGGCAATGATCTGACCCATCTTCTGGATACTACTAACTCCCCAGTGGGTAATAAGGTCTCGAAGCACACAACATAATAATCACATGGTCTACACAGTCTATCAATAATTCTACTAGCAGCAAAAGAATGCATATTACAAAAATCTATCAAAATAGTGTAAGGGGTTCTAGCACTAAAATCCTGACTTGCAACTATTGAGGGACAAGCCTCGGCTTCTGCCTGAGTCAATGCGAACACTTGAGTTGAGGTCGAGCTGTCTTCCTTTCTTGGTTCTTCATTTCTTGCTCTCGGGCAATCCTGTCTCAAATGTCCCACTACCTGTGATGTCCCTAAGGTAGGGTACGTCTGCCACATACTCGTAATTCCAAGGTTTACGAGTATGTTAAGCACTTGACCAAATGAATTAAATAAAATGATACTAAGAAATACAAAAAATTATAAAACTTTTATATAAACTTATTAATAGAAATTATTACACGTATGAATACTTTAAATTTAAATGTAGCAATATGAAAATCCTAAACCACTATTGCATTGCTACTGAGCCTGTGCTCTACAAGTTGCTCAACATCTAAAGCCACACCTGGAAAAATGTTGGAAAATAACATAATGAGCTAACGCTCAGTAAGTAAATCTCATGCATTCACATACTCATGAATATCGTGAGTTTAAAGTGCACATATACTCATATGCTAACTTATAATACTTATGCATTTCATTTATTGATCAAGCACTTTCAAACTTTCCTTTTCTGCTTTTTCTCTTTTTAATTTCACATTGTTATGGGCCCATTATCTTATGTGCACACTGTTCGATTTAGCCATTGCGCGCAAAGCTTGTTACACATATAATATGAAATCCCATGGGTTCTCCTTCGGCTAGCCATCAACGCAGCTAGGCTCATAGTATTACTCATTTCATCGTTGCCATAGCTGCCATACTTATTACACATATAAATGGAGGAGAAAGACGGGAACATGGCAAACATATCTGAACGGTCAACTCTGACCTACCCACACTAGTGGGCAACCACTATAAGACTTATAAACCTCTGTCTTCTTTACTGAACTTACTTAATTGCTTCATCGATATAGTGGCACCCTTTTTTAAACGTCTTATTATCACTTTGCTTAAGCCTTGTGTCATTAAAATGTTTAACTTTACATAAGACTTTTCAAGGCATTTCATAACTTTTCTCGTATTCTTGTTCATGGTCTTATATAATGTACTTTTATGATACATTAATGATAATAATAATAATTTTCGTCTATAAATAAACTTATTTCAATATTAAAAGACTTTTAAACATATTGATAATATTAATAATAAAATACATGAATAACAATATGTGTATGAATGTAAATATTCGAATAATCATTTTATAAAAGAAATCATATTTTTTAACATAAAAGTGTAATAATCGATATAATGATAATAATATAAATAGAAATATTTATATTACTATTTATCAATCATAAAATCAATCACATTGATAAAATAAATATAATTTCTACAAAATTCAATGTTCTTACAAAAATCAATAATTGTATGAAAATATATTTTTTTATATATATTATTGTAACGCCCTGGATAGCCAGGACTGCTACATCGTGTACTTATAAAGGTGCCGGACTTACTAATCAAGTCATTTAGTCAAAACGTGTCACTAAACCATAAATGTGTCAAGGATAAAAAGGTTTTGGTCTCAAAAGATACATTTCATATACTAACAAATTTACATATGGGATCCCAAAAAGGAACAGTGTTTAAAGGTTAGTTCACAAAATTTCCAAAAAACAGACTACCATCAGCCACTATAAGGCAAAACAGACATTTATAGCTTTTCTGTTCCTGTTATCCTCTCAACCGTGGCGGTTGAGTAGCTGGTCATGTACATTCCGCTCACAGAGCTCTCCAAGTCAGGGCTAATCAAGCTTTCCCTTGCCTTTACCTGCACCATGTAGCACCCGTGAGCCAAGGCCCAGCAAGAAAACATATTACACATCTCAGCAATCATATCAAGAGAATAATTCATCAAGCATGATCAACCACTTAACATTCCACATTAATCACATAGCATGTAATCAGAATCAAAGATGCAACCAATCATTAATAACAGTCAAATCACATAATAACTAGGGCCGACAACTTAGGCCGCACCCTCTATTTACCCCACTGACTCTGGCCCGCTTAAACCAAGCTCAGTGCATAATAAGTTGTCCTCGGCTACCAGTGGCCGAGCCGCGCCCTGTGCGCAAGTGTAACCTTTGGCACTCTTAGGCCATTGGTTTACTATTTACATGGCATAATACCATCCTTTTCAATGCATACATATTAGGGAACCCTTAGTCCCATTACAAATACACAACCAAGTGCAGTTTTCTTACCTTTGGCTTCCAAGTGAGCTAGTTACAAGCGGTGCTCCTTGAGCGCGATCCGATCCTCAAGCCCTATCTTAGCCCCTAGTCACAACCAAGATAAATGATACCATCAACAATCTTAAATGAGCTTTTACACAAAGTTCTAGTCTCTAGAACATTGAACTTCACAAACATGGTAAAAGATTCAATCCCAAGCACCCTATGTTAAATTCCCAAGCCTAGAATCTCAAAATCCCAAAATCCCTTAAGGACCGTGGCATGGCCCCAACCAGAGACCTCCCAATGCCCAAAAACAGCTAAGGGCCGTGGCCCTACTCAGACCTTGCCGCGGCCCGCCCTCCTTCCTCAACACACATTAGCTTCGAAGGGCCGCGACTCATCAAGAATTATGCTGCGGCCCAACCCCTTCGAACCCAGAAAAACATCCAATTTTAACTGTCAAACCTCATGCAAACTCACCCAAAACTACCCCAATTCCACAACTCAATTACCCAAAAACTTCCCACAAGATTCCAACAACACAACCCAGCTGAAACCTAGACTTGAAACCCATCAAAAACCCACTTCAATCACTGAAACTTTCTAACTCAAGAACTCAAAACCCAGCCATGGAAACACTATGGCTCAACCTTTAAACCTTAAATTAGAGCTTACCTCAGTTGCAGAACCAATCCTCCAAGAGTTTTCTGGCCTAACTTCCAAGGTTCCAGCCTCAATTTAATCTTCAAATCCAAAAACCCAAAACCTCTTAGAACACACTAAAAAAAATAGAATTTCAACCACAGAAAATGGAATTCAATGATTACCTCAACCTTGATTAAGTTCCTTTGATAATCCTTGAGCTAATCCTCTAAACTCCAGCTTCAATTCTTAGAATTCCAGCCAAGACCTCTAAGTTTCTGTGTTCTTCTTTGGGAGAGAAAAAGAGAAAGGAAAAGAGGGTCGGTTTGCTATATTCCACAATTTTCTAAAATCTTCTTAAGTCTATCCTTAAGCAATCAAGTTAATCCCAAGGCTCGGGGTACCGGAAACGTCCCCGAGGGCAAAATGGTAAAATTCCCCAATATTCCCACATGGACTTCCTAACCTCGAATATATCTACAATTATTTATTTTCATAACCCGGTAATCTAAATAACCACTCGATACCTGAAACACCCCTTGACTTGTCCAAAGTCAAATATTAAGCCCCGTTGTGACTTTCCCGCTATCTAGATCCCTAAGATCGCCTCAAGTCGCCTGCTGCAGATTTACCCACATAATAATGTGGTTCTCACAAGTATAACATTTAATCACATTTATATTTATATAATCATACAAGCATGCTTATCATGTAATCATGCATTAAGTCAATAAATTCACACATAAACGAATTATGCCCTCCCGACACACTAATCAAGGCCCTTAAGCCATATTAGTGAATTTGGGTCGTTACAACTATCCTTGCCTATTGAGAATTTCATCCTCGAAATTTACCTGAATAGCTCGAGATACTGATCCCGCATCACTATCTCTAACTCCCAGGTCGCTTCCTCGACCTTGCTATTTCTCCACAACAATTTCACTAACCTTGCTATGCTCGAGGTTGCCAGATTGCAACTTTGAAGTCGTCTAGTGGCCGAATTAAATCGACCGGTTGAGGTGCTTGACCGATGAATGAGTTCTGGATTCCCACGTGATAAATAGTTCGGAGGATTCTGCGCATTTCGGTCAACGCGTGTCTATATGTGGCTGCCGGAAAGTGGTCGTTCGTCGGCCATCCATTAAGTAACAGTTCAGAAATGCCTGACTCTCATTCTTTCTCTAAGAAAATATTTAAAAATCAAAATTATTTCCAAATGTATAAAAGTAATAAGGGCCTTTTTGATACTATGCTAGAATGCAAATAACTGTGGCCACTAGGAAATTCACATACTTAGCTTAGTATCCGATCATTGAATAAAACATGGGAAAAGTCTTAATTGACATATCCACCACCTCATTCACGCAAAATATTTTCCACATATCTAACTAGATAGGCGTGTCAAATTTCAACACCTATACCAATAATACTCAGTTATCACTTCACACAAGAAATGCATTAACTTACTCTTAGATTAATGTAGATGAACACTATAATTTAATCTCTAAAAGTAATTTACACTACAGAGTAATTCAGTAATTAACATTTATCACCTAGATTCATTCAACAATTCACAAACTGTTTCCATATTAAAACCAGGATCATAAAATAAATGGAAGTGATTCCTTTATCGACTACATTTAATAAGTTTGACTTTCGTCATCAGAGAGGATAGTGTAATACATATTAGACAAGATAAAATCTTTGATATCTATCTAGAAAATAACCAGATTCCAGGATCCAATGACCCAACATTTTAACACATGTTTCTATAAATAAAATTCATCACATACACACTAGAACACAATCAATCTCAAGCTTTTGAAAACCAAATCATTGTTACTTCCTTTCATTTCCCAAGCTAAGCAATACAGGGCATCCTCATCATCTTAGATGAACTTAGACCTAACCTTAGCTTTACCTGAGCCAACTCTACACACTTTTGAACCTTCGCCAAAAATTTCTGAACCCCTTCCACAACCTATGGTGTATCCTACTGTAAACATCCCATAACAAAAGACTCAATTTCCCAAAGTTTGGCTTCCCAAATTTTACTCTGATACTTGCCTTGTCACAGTGGAGGATTCAGTTATGCTCAATAACAAGGTGGCCATTAGTATAGGTCAAAGCATGCTCACTCATAAAGACCTAACAATTTTATCTCATAGGTCAGACCTACAAGCTGTAAAAGACTCCTTAGTCTTTACCATTCAGGCTGCAGCATCAGTCTCAAACCTAGGCCAATGGGTTCTTGCAAGAGCACAAGAGGTTGACCACTTGAAAAGGTATATAGAAATGCAAAAACAAGAGATGCTAACCATTAGAAAGGTCAACAAGAGATTGACTCGAGAGAACGAGAAGTTGGTTAAGGAGAATGAGTCTTTAACTAAACTTTTGGCTAACTACTCAACCGATATGAAGGAAAAATGTCAGACACTTCAAACTACTGGGAAGAACCTTATAGTTGAACAACAAAAGTTGATCATCGAGGTAGAACGTGTCCAGAACTCCAATCCTTAATGTGACTCCCAAAATTTTAAATTTATTACATACTTTTATATATATATATATACTACTGCTTTCTACTTCCACTAAATTTTCTTATTGTGTGTGCTCTCAGCGACAACTTAAAACTTTGCTCTCCAAAACACTAACCTGACATATTAACCTTTTAACATACTAACTGAACTGATAGGTCACTTTCAAAGCTTTCGAATATCAAATAACAACCCAAACATCGACATCGATAAATCATCAATTATGTATCACATCAATAATAAAGGCATGCATTCAGATAAATAACACATTTCAGTTTCTATACTAAGTATGAGAATAATCACTTAATCCAAACTCATACTTATTTCAAGGAAACTCAAACACACAATGAGTTTATAATACAATTATACAACACAATTATACAACATCATTAACATACATTAACTAAAATATTGATAGATTATACTAACCATTTATGAAATTAAAAGCATCCTATATAATAACATGTAACAAAATCATGAACATAGAAGGTTATCCACATATTCATCAACATGAGAACACATACTTGCACATTACTCATATCAAACTTAACCAATTAAGACAACTCTCACATATAAAAAAATTCATCTATTATATGTCATATAATCCATTATGATATACATACCACACATAACTCATATAACCATTCAGCACATACTCACCATATGCATCATCATCCCATACTTAACAAAAGAGACATACACAATCAATGTAGTCATGCATATCACACTTAAGCACAAAATGTGAAATTTACTTACCTTAGGTCCTTAGCTTATTTTAAAACTGCTCACCAACAGTCAATCAATCCAATCCATACAAATTTTATTCAAGGTACATCATTTATTAAATTCTATCAAAATCGTAGATATACACTATTGATGGTGTATATTAGCAATACTAGAAACCACATAAATGATAATAATAATTATTATCATTATAATGCTAATACTCTTCATGCATCATAATCCTCTTTACAAAACACTGATTTGAACCTTGCTCATTATATAATGTACTTTTATGATACATTAATAATAATAATAATAATTTTCCTCTATAAATAAACTTATTTCAATATTAAAAGGCTTTTAAACATATTGATAATATTAATAAAAGAATACATGAATAATAATATGTGTGTGAATGTATATATTCCAATAATCATTTTATAAAAGAAATCATATTTTTAACATAAAATTGTAATAATCGATATAATGATAATAATATAAATATAAATTTTTATATTACTATTAATCAGCCATAAAATCGACCACATTCATAAAATAAATATCATTTCTACAAAATTCAATGTTCTTACAAATATTAATAATGGTATGAAAAAAGTTTTTTTTTTATATTATCTTAGTATTCAAATATTAATACACCATAATAACTATTAAATAATAGTTTAACAACATTCACACTTTACATATAAAAATTATTTTTTTGATTTACCAAACAAAATAATAAAAATAAATTATAAAAATTAACTATTCATAATAATTTCCATATTAATAGAAAATCAATTAATTATGTCTTTTTATAATTTATTTAATGTCTAATATTTTCTAGAAAATTGGACAGTACAACAGTTATAAAATGATCAATCCCAAAATTAAAACATGTATCAGAAATACATATAATCTCAGACAGCCAGTATAGTTACATAAAATTATTTAGTATATCAAGAATATATAAATATATACTATATGTACACATAATAACAATTACTCTAATCAATCACAATTAAATCACCATATATAGGTCAAAGAAATTATACCACAATGATCGGGGTTTCAAAATTAGTTAAATGATGATTTCTGAAGCTCAAACGAACTCCGGAACCTCGAAACTAAGTTTTGAGTGTCGGTCTACGGTGGCTCGTGGTGGGCCTGCCACCTAACTATAGTAGATGTGGGAACAATTTATAGGGTTTTGAAGCCCACAACACGAGGAACACGATGGTGGTGATGGATCAGCTAACAGATGCTCGAGGTGGCCGGATCGCAACTTTGAAGTCGCACAGTGGCCGAACATAAATCGACCGATTGAGGTGCTTAACCGGCAAGTGAGTTATGGATTTCTGTGTGGTCGATAGTTCGGAGGATTCTGCACATTTTGGTCAGGCGTGTGTCTATATGTGGCAGCCTGAAAGTGGTCGTTCGTCATCGGCAACAGTAGCACACAAAGGGGAAAAAGAGAGAGAAAGACAGAGGACGAGAATGAGAGAGAAAGAAAAAAAATTGAGGAGAGAGAGAGAGCCTACGGAAAAATAAGGCTGAAGCCTTTTTTTAAATTTCCTTTCGACCCAAAATATTAATATTATTTTCAAATAATCCCTTTAGAAAAACTTTATTAATTTCATAATGTTGACGCGGTTCTTCGGCAACAAGTAATTAATAGAATAGAGAGTGAGATTAGTGCTAGATAATGAACCGTAACAGATGAATGATCTCAAAGTAAAATGGTGACACAAATACTTTTTTAGGTGGTTCAAAGGTTAAAATCCTTCTAGTCCACCAGCCAATATTATTGCTATATTTCTGATATTCTTTACAGGGTATTTCTTTACAAAATAGAATCCAACCCTTTGCAAGTCCCAGGGTCTCCATATTTATAGGGAGAGGGCACCTGGGGGTTGGAAAATGGGGGTCATCCTGTGACCTTCTTACCCATCATGTCACTTCTGTATGATTAATTCCTAAGTTGTGGTCTAGTCAATAGGTAAGGGGGATAATGGGCCGCACGGCCCAACCCAGTCGTGGGTGCCTGAACACGCACGTTTATGATGCGTGTCCGAGAATTCAGGGATGGATCAGACACGTGATGTCTGATATATGCACGTTTACATTACCCGGTTGACTTTATAAGGAGTCAGAGGTGCCAACTCAAGCTCGTACCTCGAGCTTGATGTACTCTTAGCCCGTGGTCTCCCTACTTTTGACTCGACTCCTTAGTAATCTCATTAAGCCTTTGGTTACCTCGAGCTAGGGAGGTAGGACTTGGTAATAGCAGCTCAGGGTACGTGACATCCATGTGGCCGATATAATTATGCCATTTCGTAGCTCGCTAATAGCCTGTGGATATTTAGGGCGTTCATTTGCCCCCCAATCCCCTGCTCGTGGCATATGACATCACCTGGGGCCACATTGGGGGCTTTTAGGCTTCTGTGTGGACTCTTCACATTCTGCCCATTATGCTGGCATCGAATACGTGGAGCATCGTGGTTGGTGATGGTACGTCTTTTGAGCACCGCATTAAATGGCCTAGCCTATACTCGGCCGTCGTTTCGTCTTTCGAGTAGCGATCCTCGCATCGTACATTAAGGCGATCCAACGGCCCTCCTCCTTTGGCCTTTTACTTATATAAAAGGGGTGGCCACCTTTCGCATGGGCTACCCGTTCATTTGAAAATTTTCTCATTTTCTCACCTTCTTCTTTCTTCTCAGTCTCAAAACCCTCTTTTTCTTTCGGTCACTGTTCTCAGCGTTCCAGAAATTCAGGCACGAGAACTCCTTCGAGACTCCGGTACCAGCAATCCCAGCAGGATTCCAACCCAGACGACCCTTTCAGTCTCACCACAGCAAAACATTTCTATAAGTCCTCCTTATGTGCATGTTTTAAATTTTTTCCTTCACTGTTGCTTAGGTAAATTGTGCATGTTTCAGTATGTTACTGGTTTTTTGCTGGTATTTTAAACGTAGGTTTTTATCCTAGGGGCATCGGCCGTAGGAAAAGCCATTTAGAAGCATGACTCATAGGGTATACTTTCTGTAGAGTCCAAGAACTTTACTTAGCTAATTGTTTAGTAGTATTATAGTATGTTTAGTGTTATCTTTGTTACTATGGATTTTTGGTTCAGACCGGGAATTATTTGGACACTCATAGTAGTACTTATAGATTTTCTAAGTTTAATCTATAGTTTAAGAATATTAAGTATAACCTAAGGTTTGATTAATGTGACTGATATTAAGGATTATATTTATTATATTATAAGGTTTAGACATCAACCAATAGGATTTTAAGCACATGTTATGAATGGTGATTAAGGATTAAAGATTTTTGAGGATTTAATTTAATAAGGAGTAAAGTTTGAATGTTATAGGGCCAGTCAGCAGCTTTGAGTACGTTGAGGGCTTAGTCAAGGCTGTTTACTCCATTCAAACTTAGCTAAAAATGTGTAATTTCGTGTTTAATTATTCAGCGTGTGCCGATATATCGCAGCTATAGGGAGCGATATATCGCAGCACGTAAATACGGAAAACACGAAACCATGCACGGTCGCCTTGGGCATACTAGCCCAGGAGATATATCGCCTCCTCCAGTATGTTTTCAAACGTTTTTGAATTCATTTCCTTTCAGCCATTCAAACTCCTTCAACAGTCCAGCATCTTTTGAACGAGTCTTCAGCCTCTGCTGAACGATTATTCAAATGATTTTCACCTAAAAAGCCATTATTTTTATTCAAGTAAAATCAAGATATTTTCATTCCCAAACTCTATAAATAGGACCTAGTACCCAGCCATTATTCACCATTTGCTCTAAGTTTAGAAGCTGCTTGTGTTAAGTGAGTGTGAGAGTGTAAACACCTGGTTTGGGAAAAACTATAAGCTTAAACATCATAAGCTTATCAAACACTTTGGGAAGTGAGTTCTATAGTATTTCGGTGGAGGTGTAGATTGGTCTTTCAAGTCTTTGAGGTAACCAAAACTCTAGTTCCTTTCTGTATTATGTTATTTTCTTTCTCATAGTCTTCTACTCAATCTCTAACCTTAATCTTCATTTTGGTTAGGGAATCTAAGTTCTTGAGCACATAAGTTCGGTAAGCATGTTTCTCAAATGGTTTAGTCGTTCCATCTCTTTCATTTCATCTCCTTTCTTTAGACTCACTCTTTCTTATGGTTTTAGGAGTGTTCCAAAAAGTCCCAACTCAGTCCACATATCCCGGTAACTTTGGTAAGGAAAATAGGCTAGAATCAATATGTTATGTGCTTATGTTATCTATATGTTTTATGTTATTAAATGTGTTATGATATGTATGTATGTTTGTAGGCTTGGGCATATGACCCATATGGCTAACAAGACCCCAAATGGGTTATGGGCATATGACCTACTTAGCTAGTAGGACCCCACTAATCCCATGGGCATATGCTTGTTTAGTCTATGGGACCCCAAGTAATAATGGCCATTATAATAAGTGTATGTTATATGTATTATGTTAAGTCTTTATGTTTCTTATGAAATTATGTTTATGACTATGTGTTAGATTTTCCTTGCTGGGCATTAGGCTCATTCTTTTTTGTTTTATGTGCAGGAAAATAGCTTTAAGAGGCGGTAAGATTCGTGATGCTTAGAGGATGTGTATCGATGGTGAATGGAGTCAAGGGGCCGAGCGTTATTCGATTCGAGGATGTAGTCTCATTTTATGTTTTTATGATTTTATGTGTATTTTCCGCACCAATTATGTAATGTCTTTTATTTTAAATCATCTTTTGTTTTTAAAAACAATGGGATCCCATAATCCTTCTTAGTATTCTGTTTATTTGTAAATAACTCTTATTTTGCAAGTTACTCAATAAATTATGGTATTTTCGTAAAAATGTAAGTTTTATGTATAGTTTCGTTAATGGTCCAAATAGTCTTGAGTAGTGGGTCATTACACTTTCTAGGGAGATTTTCTGGGTAAAATTTTTGTATGCCTGTTTGGAATAACCAGTTCTTAGGGTGCAAAAACTGGGTAGCTTAGGGGACACACTTCACAGGCGGTTTTGCACTGTTTGCCTACTGAAACTTTCCTTCCAAGGAAAACTTTTACTCTGACCCTCCTGACACACGGATTCCGAGTAATCGGGGACCCGTTGGGAGCACAAGCCCATGTTTATAGAACCGCGTGGTCTCACTCTCCACAGGCTGAGATTACCTCAGCCCATGTAAATGAAACACTTCGCGCCAGATTCTTTCTTATGCTTATGTCGCCCTTTCTAAATTTTCTTCTTTTGTCAGTTAGGCGACCAGATGGGACCAAAGAAGAGCGCACCCAAGAAGAGTGCTGGCAGCTCATCTTCCTAGCACGCAAACAAAGGAAAGGAGGTGGCCACAGACTCCTCGATCCCCACCTTCGGTCCAGCTGTGGAGAAGGAGGTCGAGGTGGGGCCTGACGCTTTCTTCGAGGCTGAGAGGATCGCCTCGAAGATCACCACACAAGGGAAAATGAATAAAATCTTCCTTTCCCACAATATTGAGATTGGGAGGGGCGCCCGACCTCCCCTTGAAGGCGAGCGGAGCTACGCGTCGCTCGACGAGGAGTAAGCTGCTTGGAGAAATGAGCACCTCAAGGCTGGGGCCTTCCTTCCATTGGACCAGTACTTCGTGGATTTTTTAAATTACGTGAAGCTGGCTCCCTTCCAGCTCCCCCTAACTCATATCGTCTATTAGCGGGGTTGAAGTATCTATTCCTGAAGCAGGAATGGGACGTCCCCACACCGGCGGACATCCTCTACTTCTTCTGCCTCAAGGCCAGTCCGGAGCAGCGGGGGCGAGGCGACAGGTTCTACTACCTGACCCATTTTCCAAATTCGGTTGCGGTCATCGAGCTGCCCAGCCACCCCAACGACTTTAAGGACCAGTTTTTTATGTCCAAGGGGTTTCGCAACTGCGAACACCATTACTTCAACCGCCCTCGTAAGTACCTTATACTCTCAGCTCGTAAGTTGATTACTGATTAGCTTCTTTTATTCACGAGGATGGCCAAGTCAGTGACCCTTGGGGGTCAATATGAGACCTTGGCGGGGCTCACCCCAAGTGAAAAGGATTATCGCCAGCTCGTGTCCGATGAGACGATGCTGGCGTGCAAGCTATTCTCTCCGGGCCAGACTTTGGCCTTGAGGAAACCGTGGAACCTCCCTCCTTCTCGCGAGATGGCGCCCATCCCCGAGGAGGAGGCCGTGGGAGAGGATGAGGACGAGGAGGACAAGTCAGTGCCCCTCGTGCGGCGGAGGCGGGCTTTGGAGGTCACCCAAGAAGCAAACGTGGAGAGGGCCCAGTCCGGGGCAGCAGCCGGCCCCTCCTGCCAAGGTAACCCTTATCTGTTTAGGGATTTAGATAGGGCCACTATAGACTTAAGGCTTGCTTGGTTTACTCCCAATCAAATCATCCACTGCCACCGAACAGACCCAGACCACAACATTACTTTACTCCAGTGTGTTGAGCAGCTCGTGCTGCGTAATGAAATGGGTCGCCCTAGGGGAACGGTAGTAGTAGACAACACCCTAGCCTTTAGGTCGGCCTTCTTTGAGGAGTATGGGACCAATCTTAGGTCGTGGCCCTCCTTTCTGAAGGGTGTAGTAGCTCCGGGTCTTAGGCAGTACGTAGAAGAGTCCAGTCCCGAGGCAGATCCGGACCTAGAGCCTCTCCTAGCCCATGAAGTCGTTATCTTAGACTCCGCTGCTAAAGCTTCGGGGCTGGAGATCATGACCATAGATTCCTCCTCTAGCTCGGAGGGTAGGACCCCTTTTAATACATACTTGAGCTCTGTCTTCCCTTTTATTTTTGTTGTTTTGCACAAACATTTTTACATGTATATTAATGCTTTGTCTTTGTTTCAACAGAGATGTCGCAGTCCAGGGATGATAGCTTGCGGGCCATGTTCCAGGGGGGAAATGCTCCCTCCGGGCCTTTGGTAAAGAGGCTTCAGTTGACGAAGCAGGTTGTTGGGACATCCTCTAAGTCCCTGGCTAAGGGGAAAAGCCCAGGCCCTTCTGAAAAGGTGCCTCCACCCGCTCCTGCTGCAAAGGAGATGGCTCCACCTCCACTGCGACCTCCCGTTCTTGCTCGAGAAAATGAGGCGGCCACTGGGATCTTGCCAACTACGCCCCCCGAGGTGCGCGTCCCGGTGAATCCTCGGGCCTTGGAGAAAATCCCCGATGTCTTTCGGGGGACGGTCTACGAGACCGCAAGCTACACCATGGATCATTATTATAACGCCACCTCCAGGGACCTGCGAGAGATCGAGACGAGGAGTCTTGAGAATGTGATGGAGTCTTCATTGGGGATGACCCTCATGGTAAGTAAGCTCTACCATTCGTTTCTTTTCATTTGCTTTATTTCTAAGGCATCTGCCTCACACAGTTTTTCTTTCTCGCAGGCGTCTTTGGCTCTTCACCGGAGCATATCCCGATCTAGGGCCAGGCTCGAGGAGATGAGGAGTGAGCATCAGACCACCCTTGGGACTGCCCAGAAATAGGAACAAGACGCCAAAGATGCCCTGGCAACCATGCGGGCTGAGCTGGACGCATCTCGACCTAAGCTGCTGGAGGCTGAGTCCACCAAGGTCGCCCTGGATACTGCGAGGGTGGTACTTGATGAAGCTAAGGCCGCCCTTGCGGAGGAGAAGGCTGTGCTTGCGGCAGAGAAGGCGACCTCCACCACCTCCATGGTGAACATGTTGTACCATTGCTGGGCCTTCAACCCAGATGGTGAATTTTCCTTTTTGGGGACGAAAGCGTGGAATCCTTCCTCGGGAAGTTCAAAGCTCGCCTCCAACAAGAGGCGCCCTCCAAGACCGGGGAAACTCCAGCCGCAACTGAGCAGGATGGCGAGGTGGTGACTTCCACAGAGCGACCCGGCGGGGCCTAGGAATTTTCTCCTTTATCATTTATTGATTTTTGTAAATTTATGTGATGAGGTTTTTTAACCTCGAGACAATTGGATCCTTCAACTTTATTTTTAATTGATTTACGTCTTTTCGCCTTTATCTCATTTCTCTTCTATGCATTTGGTAATACTCTTAGTTTATGTTGGTGTTGTCATTGACATCTTACGCTTTTCAAACAAAAAAAAAACATCTGTTAACCAACTTGAACAAACTTCTAAGAGTTAAGTCCTGTTTGTATCCAGGACGTTAATTTGAAAACTTCGTCCGCATTAATCCTTTATTAATATCTCGTGCTTTTAAGAAAAATACAGATCAATCAATTTGAATTAACTTCTAAGTTTTAGGACCTGGTTACATCCAGGACGTTATTTTGAAAACTTAGTTCGCGTTAATCCTTTATTAATATCTCGTGCTTTATAAGAAAAACACCGATCAATCAATTTGAATTAACTTCTAAGTTTTAGGACGACCTGGTTATATCCAGGATACAACTTAGCTCGCATTAATCCCTTATCGATATCTCGTGCCTTTTAAGAAAAACATCGATCAATCGATTTGAATTAACTTCTAAGTTTTTTAGGACAACCTGGTTATATCTAGGACATATGCCCCCGAAGTAATTAGGAAAGGGCCTTTCGTGGTTACTTGACATTACACCCACAAACATACACAATAATGAAGAAAGATTTAATTCTCATTACTTAATATACAAAAGATGGCCTCTAACTAAGCCTTACAAAGGTGTCATTGATAATATTTCTTCAAATGGATAGCGTTCCAAGTTCGTGGGACCGCTTCTCCATTAAGCCAAGCTAACTTGTAGGTTCCTTCCTTTATAATCTCGGTTATTTGATATAGCCCTTCCCATTTCGGTCCCAATACTCCGTCTTTGGGATCCTTACTGGCTAAGAAGACTCTTCTGAGGACCAGGTCGCCAATGCCAAAGGCGCATTTTCTGACCTTTGAGTTGAAATAACTAGTGATCTTTTGTTGATAGTGCGTGAGCTGTAGCTGTGAATCTTCTCGTCTTTCGTCAATTAGGTCGAGGGATGCGCAGAGTAATTCGTGATTGCGGTCCTGGTCATATGCCTGGACTCTATGCGGGGCTACCTTTACTTCAACAGAAAGGACTGCCTCACTCCCGAAAGCTAGGGAGAAAGGAGTATGACCTGTTGGCATTCTATGTGAGGTCCAGTATGCCCACAGTACCTGGGGGAGCAATTCTGGCCAGACTCCCTTGGCTTCGTCCAGTCTTTTCTTAAGGCTAACCTTTAGCGTCTTATTGACGGCCTCGACCTGCCCATTTGCCTGGGGATAGGCCACGGAGGAGAAGCTTTTTACAATGCCGTGCTTCTCACAGAATTTGGTGAAGAGGTCGTTGTCGAACTGCGTTCCATTGTTTGATACGATCTTCTTTGGCAGCTTGAATCGGCAGATAATGCTTTTGACCACGAAGTCGAGGACTCTTTTTGAAGTGATTGTTGCCAAGGGCTCTACTTCTGCCCACTTGGTGAAGTAGTCGATAGCCACCACCGCATAACAGACTCCTCCCTTTCTAGCAGGGAGGGTGCCAACCAAGTCGATTCCCCAGACCGCGAATGGCCATGGGGACGAGATCATCTTCAGCTCGACTGGGGGAGCTCGGGCAACTGTGGCGAATCGCTGGCACTTGTCACATTTTTTAACGTAGGAGATCGAGTCCTTTGACAGAGTGGGCCATTAATATCCTTGCCTTAAGATCTTCATGGCCAAGCTTTGCCCCCCAGTGTGATCTCCCCAAAAACCTTCGTGCTCTTCCTGCAAAATGGTCTTCGCTTCGCCTGGCAGAACACATCATAGGAGGGGTAGAGAGTGCCCACGTCGGTATAATATCCCAACTACCATTGTATACCTTGGAGCCTGGTAAAGTACCCGCCTTGCGTCATTGCGCTCTTTAGGTAACTTTCCTGCTGTGAGATATTCGAGGATGGGGGTAATCCAGCTCGGTCTGGCGTCGATCATCTCGACCTCCGCCCCGACTTCTATGCTTGGTTTCTCCAAAAACTCCACCAGTACTAACCCCAAAGTCTCTGTCTCCTCCGAGGTAGCGAGCTTTGCGAGGGCGTCTGCGTTGGTGTTCTGCTCCCGAGGTATCTGCTCGATTGAGCCCCGTTCAAATGCGGACAACTCGACTTTTACCTTGGCCAGGTAAGCAGCCATCTTGGTTCCCCGTGCTTAGTATTCACCTAGCACCTAGTTTACCACGAGCTGGGAATCGCTGTAACACTGAACGGAGCTGGCCTTCAGCTCCTGGGCCACCCTTAGCCCGGCCAGTAAGGCTTCGTATTCAGCCTCGTTGTTGGATGCCTTGAATCCGAATCTCAACGCCGAATGGAATCTATGGCCTTCTGGGGATATCAAAATGATTCCAGCCCTAGAGCCATTCTCATTAGATGAGCCATCTACAAAGACCTTCCATGAGGCCTGGACTAAGGAGGCCTGGGGTGAATCTTCCACAGGATCTTCTCGGAATCCTGTGCATTCTACCACAAAATTAGCCAGGGCCTGGCTTTTTATTGTAGTTCGCGGAGTGTACAAAATCTCGAACTGGCTGAGCTTAATAGCCCACTTCAATAGACGTCCCGATGCTTCAGGCTTTTGCAAAACCTGCCTTAAGGTTTATCGGTTATGACATGTATTGAGTGGGACTGGAAATACGGCCTGAGCTTTTGGGAGGCCGTAATGAGATAGAAAGCCATCTTTTCCATCAACGGGTACCGGGACTCAGCTCCGAGAAGCCTCTTGCTGATGTAATAGACTGACTTCTGAGACCAGTCCTCTTCTTGGACTAATACGGCACTAGCTGCATCTTCTGTGACGGCTAGGTAAAGGAAAAGAGGCTCTCCTGCCATTGGTTTGGACAATACGGGTGGCTTAGCTAGATGTGCTTTCAGGTTGAGGAAGGCACGCTCGTACTCCTCGGTCCATTCAAACTTCTTATTCCCCCGGAGCAGGTTGTAGAATGGCAGTCACTTGTCCGTAGATTTAGAGATAAACCGATTGAAGGCTGCCACCCTTCCTGTCAGGCCTTGAACATCCTTTCGCGACCGAGGTGAGGGAAGCTCGAGCAATGACCTAATCTTATCAGGGTTTGCCTCGATTCCTCTGGTATTGACAATGAAACCAAGGAATTTCCCTGACGCGACCCTGAAAGTGCACTTCTGCGGGTTAAGCCTCATGTCGTATTCTCTCAGTATCTTAAAGCATTCCTCCAGGTCGGAAACATGGTTATCAGTAGTCCTTGAATTGACCAGCATGTCGTCAACGTACACTTCCATGTTCTTCCCAATCTGGTTGGCAAACATCCTGTTTACCAATCTCTGGTATGTAGCTCCGGCGTTCTTCCGCCCGAATGGCATGACCTTGTAACAATAAACTATAGCTGGGGTCATGAAGCTAGTGTGCTCCTGGTCTGCTGGATTCATGGCGATCTGATTATAGCTTGAGTACGCATCCATAAAGGACATGAGCTTGTGCCCCGCCGTGGCGTCTACCAATTGGTCGATCCTTGGCAAGGGGAAACAGTCTTTGAGGCAAGCTTTGTTTAGGTCGGAGAAGTCGATGCAGGTTCACCATTTCCTGTTGGGGTTCGGGACCAACACAGGATTGGCGACCCAGACCGGGAACTTAGCTTCGCGGATAAAGCCGCACTTTAATAGCCGGGCTACTTCCTCTTCTAGGGCTTCAACTCGGGTTGTTCCTAGGCGCCTCTATTTCTGGGATTTCGCAGGCACGCTCTTATCCAAATGGAGGGTGTGCATGATGACGCTCGGACTGATCCCCACCATGTCCTCATGAGACCATGCGAACACGTCCAGGTTTTCCTGCAGGAACTTAATTAGCTCCGCCTTCCTCTCTCCACATAGATTTTTCCCGAGCTTTACCATCTGCGAGGGATTCTGTGGATCGATATTTACCTCCTCGAGCTCTTCGATAGCTTGGAGCTCGAATTTATCCTCGCCTATTCAGGGGTCAATATCATCACTTAAGATGATATTTTCCCCTTCGGCACTATGAGGTTTTTCAATCTCAGGATTAGGCACGAGTTCCTGAGATTCCTCATTTCCACCATGAACGGTCATCGTTAACTGCCCGGTTTTTAATTTTCCCTTCATAGAAAAGTTGTAGCATTCCCTGGCACCAAGTTGATCACCACGGACCGGGCATATCCCCATGGAAGAGGGGAATTTTAGCACGAGGTGGCGAATGGAGGTAACGGCTTCAAACGCTATTAACGTAGGTCGACCCAAAATGGCATCGTACGCGGCGGGACAATCGATGACTACAAACTCGAGGAGTATCGAGACTGTCCAAGGTCCCTCTCCCAAGGTGATCACCAGCTCGATCATTCCTATTGCCGCCGATCCTTCTCCAGAGAATCCGTAAAGAATCATGGAGGTGGCTTTCAGCTCGGTGATAGACAAACCCATCTTTTCCAGCGTGGACCGGAACAGTAGGTTTACCGAGCTCCCATTATCGACCAGCACTCTCCTAACCCTCTGATTAGCGAGCAACACGGCTACAAACAGAGGGTCGTTATGAGGAAATTGGACGTGGCTTGCATCTTCTTCAGTAAATATGATTGGTTGCCTCTCCAATCGTTGCTGCTTTGGGAGATGCTGCTCAGGGACGAACTCCACTCCATTATGAGCCTTAAGTTCGTTGACGTATCTCTTTTGGGCACCTCTGCTCATGCCAACCAGATGGGGACCTCCAGAGATCGTGGAGATCCCTCCTCCTATCACGGGAGGAGGGACGTCCTGATCTACCCAAGACCCGGGCTGACTGACCGGGACATCCAGAGCTGAATGGCCTACGGGAACTCTATTCCGCGCATACTGAGCCAAGGGTCCTGTAATCCCCCAGATTCCTTATTATGGTTTAATGGCTGGATTAGTAGGCCGGGAGGGCCATAACTGTTTAATTATGCCATTAAATGTGTTTATGCATGTTTATGAGAATTATATTATAATATGATGTTAAATGCATGCATGTGAGTCCACATTTGTTTACAGGAGTGTTTTGGTAATTTGGCCCGTTGAGGGTATAATTGTATATTTGTTTGCGTGTTAATGATATACTATGAGACTACATTATAATGTGGATTGGTTTGAGTATTTTGACATGAGACGATCTTTAAACATGATTTATCGGTTTGGTCATAACAGGTTTGAGCTCGGGGCTCGGGGTGAGTCTCAAGGTGATATTAATGGTTATAGCGTTACCGGGGATTTTAGGGTAACGGGATATGAATTTATGGTGTTTGAGGATATTGAGATTAGCGGGAATTGGGAAGCGTTAATTATGATTAACGGTGTAGGTGGAAAGTACCAATTTTACCCTTAGAATAATTTGAGAAGCTTTAGATGGCTTAAGGGTATTTTGGTCATTTGGGGTTTTGGATATATATAACTTAGGAGGGTTGTAGAAGAACAGAACAAAAATAGAGATTGCCTTATACCCTTCCCGTACCTCACCTTTCTCCTTTTTCTTCATTGGGGTTTTGAGTTCTAAGTGGGGATTCAACCAAGGAATTCAAAGGGCTGAAGTTGTGGACCTGGTTTAGCTATTAAGGAAGGTTCAAGCTGGTTTCAAGGTGATTTTTAGTCACTTGTTTATGGTTATGCTCTGTTTTTATTTCTAAATTCTTAGCCTTTGATTCTTGATGGAAGTATGGATTTAAAGGGGTTTTGATTGATGGTTAGATTGGGTTTTGATGATGGGAGGTTATGGGTGATGTATGGAGGTTTTAATGAGTGTTTAGAAGAGGTTTTGAGTTGGTTTGAGAGGCAGGTTTGAGAGGGGAAACACAGGGTTAAATTTCTAGTGCGTGTGGCCGTTTTAGCTGGTCTGGGCTGGGCACCGCGGCGCAGCAGGGGAGCGCCGCGGCCCTTGGCGTCTGGCAGGGGGAGTCCCTCTCTGTTTGAGGGCGCGCCGCGGCGCAGCAGGGGAGGGCCGCGACCCTTAAGGTCAATTTTGCCATAAACATATTTTTAGCTTGGGGATTCAAACCTTAGGCCTCGGGGTTGGACCTAGTACTCGGTTGGGTAGTATTTGATGTCCCAGAGGCTGGGATTTGGTTTGGAAACCCTCAGTTGTCGTTTTTATTGATGAATCCTATATTTTGGTTATGACCAGGTGACCGTCGAGGAATTTAAAGGTTGATTGTTCTCAGGGGTCGTTCATATAATAATTCTCACTCGAACCAGAGGTAAGAAAACAGTGTTTGAATACAGTTGCACCCTGTATAGGTATATGACATGCGTGGTTTGATATTAAGGCATGTTGGTTGATATATGTGGACGTGGATTTCATATTAAATGCTAATGAATGCTGACTACCTGTTTATGACACTGACTAGTCAGGGACCGACTCTAAAGTCGATGATTACGCATTGAATAGCTCTATGGCATTAATGCGGGATCGACCCTAAGGTCGATGAACTTATAAGCGCTTGCCTGGTCTACGACCAGATGTTTATAGCCAAGGTATATGACCCCGGTGACCATTGTCACATGGCTAGGGGACGTTGTCCATAGTTTTGACTCTAGAGTCGTGAGGAAGGTTATGTTGGTGACTAATCACCTTACACGTGTCCTGATCAAACTTATGAAAGAACCACTCGTCAGTTGAGCCCTGGTGACCCTATCGTCACATGGCTAGAGGAGGCTGTGCTCATTATTGTGACTTTTGGCTATTGTCACCTATTTGTTTGGACTGATAGTCCTGAATGGTTATTATGATCGTTGTTGATATTATATCATGCTCTATTGTGTTTTCTTGCTGGGCCTTGGCTCATGGGTGCTTTGTGGTGCAGGTAAAGGGAAAGAGAAGCTCACCCAACCCTGAGTGGAGAGCTTAGGCGATGTTGTGTACATACAGGGCCGCTTGACTGCCACGGTCAAGGAGTTCTCAGAGGGACTAGGGGTTTACCCTATTTTTGCCGCTTAGGCCGGCGGGGACTGTAAATTTGAAACAATAGTGACTCTTTTGTATTACAAACTACTTGTAAACACTTTGAAAGGCTCATGAGCAGTTTATTTATTTAGTGAAATGTATCCTTTCCTTTTTACTAGTTTTCACCTTAACCTGATAATAACACTTAGATCACGTTTTTAACCAAAGGACTCGAGTAGCGAGTCAAATTTCCGGTTCACTGTTCACCGTAACTGTTCTGGGGTAACCAGGGCGTTACAGGTCCAGCTCTGATGAGAGTTTCAATCTCATCCTTCAGGTCTCTACAATCATCAGTATTGTGGCCAATGTCGTTGTGGAACCGACAAAACTTGGAAGGGTCTTGCTTACCCTTCTGGTGCTTTAACGGTTCCGGCTTCTTCCAGGGGAGGCGAGCAGAATTTGCTAGGAAGATATTCTCCCTAGAGTGGGTGAGCTCGGTATAAGTCGCGTAGACCGGCTTAAATTTTTCTACGGACTTGTTCTTCTTTGGGCTGTGCTGGTTTCCCTCGCCGCTCCCCTTTCTCTTACCTCCACCAAACTGGTTATTCTGCGTAATGGTCTGGGTCGATGTCACGACCTTCGTTCCCACTCCAGCTGGGTGTTCAGGGGCCTGGCTGGTCCCTGCGGCTGAGGCTTGCGCCTCCTCCAGGTTGATCCACCCCTGGGCCCTATTTAGGAATTCATTTACGGTGCTGACTCCCTTCCTTTGTATCTCATTCCAGAGTCCCCCTCCAACGAGTATCCCAGTTCTCAAAGCCATGAGCTTGGAGTTTTCATCTGCGTCTCTTGCCCAAGCAGTGACGTTCGCGAATCTGCTCAGGTAAGCCTTTAGAGGCTCATCGGGTTGCTGCCTTACGTTTGCCAGGGTATCGGCCTTGACGCGGGCAGCCTAGGAAGCTCAGAATGCTCTCTTGAAGTCAGTAGAGAAATTTTTCCACGAGCTGATTTACTGCTTCTTATTCTGTTTGAACCATCGTCTGGCCGGCCCAGTTAAGGTGGAAGGAAATATTAGACACCTCAGCTCGGGACCAATGTTGTGGGCCAACATCAAGGTATTGAACGTGCCCAGATGATCTGACGGGTCCCCGTCTCCGTTGAACTTGGACAAGTGAGGCATACGAAAACCAGGTGGATACGCCGTTGCTGCTATGCTAGGGGCGAAGAGCTCAAGTTCGTCCCCTGAATCATAGTCATCTTTTTCTTTTTCTGATAAGAGTTCCCTCATCAGCTCCTCCATCTGAGATAGACGCTCAAGGGTTTTGTCCTGATCTCCTTGGTTGTTACGGGGCTGTTCAACAGTTCCGGATCCATTGTACGCATTTGGCGGGTTGTTGTCCATCCTTTCTTGAGATAGGTTATATGGGATGTTCCCGCTGTCGCATACTTCGGATAGGTCTTCCCTTTGGCGAGCACGACTGTCGTTTCCCACTGGGTTTCCCCTTCGAGAGTTTAGGCGATCTCGGAGGTCGTCCCTACGGGCGACTTGAGGATTTTGTGTCGAGTTCAAACGGTGGCACAGGTCTCCGCCGGATAAATCACTTCGGTGGGTTCCGATCCAATAGCTTCCATTTGAGAAGCTTGGGGCCCACCGCTGAGGACGAGGATCCGGGACTTCTCTAGGTGCCCGGCTATGATGGGAAGGCCCAGCAGAGGGAGGATTCCTCCTGCTGCTCCCATGAGCCGGAATGTCTCGGACTGGCAGGGGAGGAGATGGGTATCTTATTGGTGAAGGAGGATGCATGACCGGAGATGCGATCCTAGTCCCGTCGGGGCGGATCAGGTTAGGCCGAGGCCGCTCTGCTCTACCATCCTCCGGGTCCTGTGCCTGGCAGTCTGAGCGGGGTGCAAGACGGCTGGCCGGGGCGGGCTGTCGCTGTGAGCCCACCCCGGATCTCCTTCGCGAACTCCCTCGAGCCCTCCTAGGCGCGCTCGGGGGTGGAAGTGAGCTGGGAGTTGAGGTCCGGACCGATCGGCTATACTGTTGCTCGACCCTAGGTAGTACCTCAAAAGTGGTTTCCCGGTGGTGCAATGTGGGAGTAGAGTTTGATGTCGAAGGTCTGGCAGACCGACCGGGCCTGGGCCGATTACCCCAGCGGGACTTGTGAGTCTCTCCTTGCCTCTTTCCGATGTTAGCATCGGTTGTAAGAGGGGGTAGTCGGGCCAAAACCTCTTGAATCTGCTGGTTAGCTTTCGCCAGCTGACTCCTCAACTGCGCATTTTCCATTTCTACCACCGTGTAGAAATCTGGGTTTGGATTGGGTGGCCGGGGAGCCGAACTTCCAGCATCTTGGCCTATTGGCTGATTGCCTAGCCGCTGCTGAACTTTAGGGTTCTGATCATCGGAAATGGCAGCATGATGGGCCTCTTGCCCATCACATTGGTCCGCCTCGTTACCATGTCTTGAGTGAGTGATTACCATGGTTGGGAATTTACGATAGCACCAATCTAACAAGCTCTCAATGAAAGCACCAAACTGTTGACGCGGTTTTTCGGCAACAGGTAATTAACAGAATAGAGAGTGGGATTAGTGCTAGATAATGAACCGTAACAACTGAATGATCTCAAAGTAAAATGGTGACACGAATACTTTTTTAGGTGGTTCAAAGGTTAAAATCCTTCTAGTCCACCAGCCAATATTATTGCTATCTTTCTGATATTCTTTACAGGGTATTTCTTTACAAAATAGAATCCAACCCTTTGCAACTCCCAGGGTCTCCATATTTATAGGGAGAGGGCACCTGGGGGTTGGCAAAGGGGGGTCATCGTGTGACCTTCTTACCCATCATGTCACTTCTGTGACATTCATGATTAATTCCTAAAACTTGACACTAAAGTGTGGTCTAATCAATAGGTAAGGGGGATAATGGGCCACATGGCCCCACCCAGTCATGGGTGCCTGAACACGCAAGTTTATGCTGCGTGTCCGAGAATTCAGGGATGGATCAGACACGTGATGTATGATATATGCACGTTTACATTGCGTGGTTGACTTTGTAAGGAGTCAGAGGTGCCAATTCAAGCTCGTACCTCGAGCTTGATGTACTCTTACCCCGTGGTCTCCCTACTTTTGACCCGACTCCTTAGTAATCTCATTAAGCCTTTGATTACCTCGAGCTAGGGAGGTAGGACTTGGTAACAACAGCTCGGGGTACGTGACATCTGCGTGGCCGATATAATTATGCCATTTCTTAGCTCGCTAATAGCCCGTGGATATTTAGGGCGTACACATAAAAATCCCCAATTTAAATTATATGGCATTTGGGTCCAATACTTGACTACTCAAGTTTCTCTCTCCCTTTAATCTCGTTAATAAGATAAAATCATGTTTTAAACACTATTTTTCCATTACTATTTCTTAAATTTGTTAACTTGTAGATTTTATGTGTTGAAACTCTGATTATAAGAAAAACTGTATTATGAAAAATATTGGGTGTTACACTACCCCGCATAGAAAGTAGGCTCTTGCTCGACACTCCCCTAAATGACACCTCTTGCATCTAGGGCACTCAGGAATAGTCCTCTAGACCTCACTACCACCCTAGCGGCCCATTGTAAAACCACGTGGTCTCTTGTTAGGGCCTTGAGCTGGGAAGGTATCAGGAGCCTTTCTTTTCTGATTACTGGGGCCTCCACCCCTACCAAAACCCATAAATGGAGGTCCCACCTTCTTAAAGTCTCTTCTGGCAGCGTTATCTCACCAGATATTGTTCTCTCCGCTCTCAACTATGAGCGCCTTCTCAACCACCTGTGCATAAGTAGTCATTCCAGGCACAGTGGTAATATGAACATCATGGGCTATCCTAGGCTATAGACCCTGGAGAAACCTCTCCCTTCTAGTCCCATCAGTGAGCACCAGTTCCCCTGCAAACTTTTCCAGTCTATCAAACTTAAAAACATATTCAGTCATTGACTTGAAATAGCTTGCTGAACTCTTCTACTTTTGTAGCTCTGATGGCATTATTATAGTACTTTTCATTGAATAGAGTCTAAAACTCTTCCCAACTCAGGGCATTAACATTTCTGGTCTGGGATATCACTTCCTACCAAATTCAGGCATCCTCCCATAACATATATGTGGCACAAGCCACCCTCTCATTGTCAGACACCCTCATAAAGTCTAGGATGGTGGTAACCATGTTCATTCACTGCTCGACCTTGGATGGATTTGCACTACCCTCAAAGACTAGAGGGTGTTGTTTCTTGAACCTTTCATAAAGTGGTTCCCATTTATTCCTAGCCTCTGGCAGCTGCTCAAATTTTGGCACTGCTACAGGTGGTGCCTCTGGTAAAATGCTCCCTATAGGAACCTGTTGTTGTCTCATGAGGCGGATTTCTTCTTCCTGCCTTATTACCCTTGCTTGCAAATCAACAAGCAACTGCTGTCAGATTTCAGGAACTGGCTGAGGGGTCTGACCTTTTTCATTATCCTGACCCTGTCTATCATTCTGACCCTAATCTTCCTGGCCAGCTGATGATTTTACCTACCTTGGAAGCATACTTTCAACTTATACCTTGATGCAATAGTCATTGAAGCCAGTTAGGTAGTGATAACTAAACCTCTTGCTGCCTCACGGTCCAAGATCAAGCAAAAACTCATCCACGTTAAACAGTCATGCTAATAAGCATGTCGATTCATAAATATAACTATTAACATTTAACAACTAGCAATTAACAATTAACGATGCTAATAAGCATGTTCTAGCAATATCAGTGCTAATAAGCACATTCTTGCTCATCATGTAGCAGTCAAGGGCCAGGCCCTGTCAGTGTACTCATGCATGTAGGTAAAGCATTTATATTCTATTTAAGCAATTAAACACATAACCACATAAATAGTTACCAAACCATGAGTTGAGCTTCCTTTCAGTAACGAGTGTACATGCCCAGCCAGATTACAGGTACCCTTAACCTTGGCACGCTCTGATACCAAGTTGTAATGCCCTGGATAACCAAGACCGTCACATTGTGTATTTTAAATAGTGCTTAACTCGCTAAACGTGCATCTAAGTGTTATTAATGGTAAGGGTTAAAATTTTGGTAAAAAGGAATGGATATTTTATTAAAAATGTTAAGCTGTACATGGGATCCTATAAAAGTATTTACTAAGTTGTTTACAATCCAAAATGGTAATTACAATTCAAAAGTTACAATTTACCGACCTAAGTGGCAAAAATAGGGCTAAACCCTAGAACCCCTGAAACGCCTTTACTATGGTGGACAAGCGGCCGCATATGTACACATCGCCACCTAAGCTCTCTACTCAAGGCTGGGTAAGGTTTTCTTTCCCTTTACCTGCACCACATAACACTCGTGAGCCAAGGCTCAGCAAGAAAACTTATTACAACATGTATACAAGTACTAATAAATGATCATAGGGTCCTTTGCCCTGAATCGATGACTGTTTAGTCATCCTGGGGTCCTGCGTCCTGAATAGATGACTGTTAAGTCATCCTAGGGTCTTGCACACTAAATAGATGACTATTAAGCCATCCTGGGGTCCTACGCTCTGAATATATGACTGTTAAGTCATCCTAGGGTCATGTGCCCTAAGCCATGTGACCATCAAGTCATCTGGGCCTTTTATCCCTAGCTCTGGGTAACTATCCATAGACTAGGCAAGCATTTTTGTTTTCTTCAACCATTGGGTCGGACGAGCGTATAATACTCTGTTGATTAGATCTTATTATATCGACCAGCGCTCGTTGCGCTATTGTCACTCTTGACTCATAAGTCAATGCCATATGACCAGTGCTCAGTACTATTGTCATTCCAAACTGATAAGTCAAAGCTTCACGACCAATACCCTTCATTATTGTCGTTTCTAACTAATAAGGCAGCGTGTGTCTCAAGTAACAATGCAACCAAGCATTCATGATGCAACATATATCCACATATATATATAGCACTCAACATGCTTCATCAATAATCATGTATGTCACATAATGGGTGCATTTTTCTAACCACAAGCTCGAGCATAAAATAGTTAAAGAATGACCCTTGAGAACGATACTGACCTTGGGCCCTTAGTAGTAACCTAATCATAACCAAATATGAAATCCCATTAAAAAAATGAGTAATAAAAGGTTCCCGGACAAAGTCCTAGCCCCCAGAACCTCGAACTCTACCAAATTGAGTAGTAGATTCGATATTGGGTCTTAATGTTTGAAAAATCGCTCTAAAAACCAATGTTGGCTCAAAAAGAAAAGGCGGGCCGCAACCTGCGCCCAAGCATTGTGGCGTGCCTCCCTGACAGACAGCCCCCCTGTTTTGGTGCCAGGGGCGGGCCGCGACTTGCCCTTGAGGGTCGCGGCGCACCTAGCAAACAGAGCCCAATCAAGGCTCTGGGATTCGCTCAGGTCGCAACGACCAAGATCACTTCCGCAACTTGGCCCCGCGAACCCAGCTCCCCTGCATTTTCTTCAATCCAAACTTAGCCAAAGACACTACCAAACAATCCCAAAATCAAAACCAAGCCTCCACACAACACAACCTCCAATCCAGCAATAAAACCCAAGCTTAGAAACCCTCAAAACACTACCAAATACTCAATTCACATTATAAAACTCTCAAGATTATAAATAGCATAAAAATAGAGGAAAACTACAATGTTCAAGCTTAGAATCATTACCTCAATCCCCGAATTATCCCTAAGCTTCACCCAATCAAGAGCCTAGCTCAAATTAGCTTCAATTCTCCAAAACTCCAAGTTTCAAAAATCAAACTGAGTGAGCGAGAGGAAATGATCGAGAGAGAAGAGAGAGAAAGCTCTCTTTTTGCTACCTTGTTTTCTTCTATAGCCTACCTTGACTAAGTTTATCTAAAGCCTAAAATGACTAAAATACCCTTAGGGCTAATCTAATAGTCAAAGCCACCCAAGGGCAATTCTCTCATTTCCACCTACCCCATTAATCAAAATTAATGTCCTCCAATTCTTGTTACTCCTAATATCCTCAAATAATTACCAAATCATTTTCCATTACCCGCTCATTACCTGCAATGCCCGAGCCCAGTAATTAACCACGTTATAACTAAATCGCTAACTTGCTTCCTTGGATTATCTCATGTTGAATAGCTCAAATATATCCCCATAATAATGTGGTCTCACCCATATATCACATACATACACATAATATACAAATACAGCCATATAATAATACAATGCACATAATCATGCATATAATCATATAATAACACATTAAATCAATTATTGCCCTCTTGCCCTCCTAATCCAGGCACTAAGCCATATTAAGGAATTTGGGACGTTACAGTTTGTGTTAGTGGGCAACTGACGCTAACGGCATGTTTGTGTTAGTGGGGCACTGACGCAAATGGTTAAGAAAAACTCGTGTTTTGCTTAACCGTTTGCGTTAGTGCCCCACTAACGCAAACACGCTATTAGCGTTAGTTGCCCACTAAGCCCCTCATTCTCCCAAGTTTTTAGAATTAAATCCCAGCCATCATCCCCAAGCCCCTCATTCTCCTAAATTCGAAAACTTAGGTTTTCTACCAACAACCAGAGGCGCCTCCGACTTTCTTGACCAATTTTGGTGATTTTATTTTTCATTTTTTAAAACTTTAAGGTTATATCGATGAATATAATATGTTTATGAACCTTATACATAGTTTTTTTTGTATATATTTTTTTATTTTGAATATTATTTTTTGAAAAACCAAAACCCAAAAACCCTCCTCTCAATTTTTTTCTCTAACTGGGTTCGCATGGGTCATGTGGGGGGCTAGGGTCGCGGGGGTCTTGGGAGGTGATTGGGGTCGCATGGGGCCGCATAGGGTGATTGGGGGCTGGGTACATGGGGTGAGGGTTCATAATAGTTTTTTAATTTTTATTTTTTTAATATAACATTTGCGTCAGTGCCAATTGCCACAAACGTGGCATTTGTAGAAGTGCCCAACTGATGCAAATGCAGCATTTCCGTTAGTTGGGTAATGTAACAAATGTCATGTTTGTGACAGTTGGGCATTGATGCAAATGCCAGGTTGGTTTGTGTCATGGGATTTTGCGTCAGTTTCAAAACTGACACAAAAAACTAATTGTGGCAGTTTAGAACTGTCACAAATGACCTTTTTGTAGTTAAGGAAAGGGTGCAACTGGGAGCGACACGTTGCTGCTAGGGTGGTGACACAGCTATACCACAAGCGACATGTTGACGTCTACTCGTCGTTGGCCAAAATCGTGGTCAATATTTTGGTGCTTTCATTAAGAGCCTGAAGAGAAGAAACGAACTATTATCATATCATGAAGACGCCCAAGAATACCAATGCAGCCTCCAAGAAGCCAAGCACATCGAAAGAGCCTGCTAGATCAGAAGGTCCTAGCCCTCAAGACCATGAGACTGAACCCAAGGTCTTTCTCGAGGAAATGAATCCAAAGGTTGAACAACTCCAGGAAGCCATGGGGCCCTTCCAAGAGGAGATGGTGCAATTCAACGATCGGCAGGAGTCATTTGCTGAAGAGATGGCCAGATAGAAAGCTGTATTTGAGCAGCAAAGACGGGAGGTGGACGCCAGGAGCGGAGAGATCAGGCGACGGAAGGAGGAGGCTGATAGGCGACACTGCGAGGCTGCACTTGCTTTGGAGGCGGCTACGAAGTTGACCTAGGCCAATTCCCAAACTGTAGCATGAGGAGCAGCTACCCAGGGAGCAAGGAATACAGATGCTGGTTGAAAACTACTGATAGAGCCAATTCTCTGGGACCGGACAGAAGCAAGAGTAACCCCTCTGGTTGGGAAGATGATAGGGTCCAATCCGAAACTGCCTCGACGAAAAGGGAGAACTCTAGAACCCCCTATAGGAACCACAGATCAGAAACTTCTAGATCAAGGAGTCACCGATCAGGCAGTAAAAAGACTCCACCCAGGCAGGATTAAACCAAGACTCCTCGAGGTAAAGGAACCTCACAGTTCAAAGATGGACATGGTCGTGATGAGGCTGATAGTCATCACACCGAGCGATCGAAGGAAAAAGATGGCAATGACCAACAAGGAGGAAAGGACTGCCTGGCACAAACAGGAAGGCCACCAATGCATCCCGGCCAGCAACACAGTGGGAGAGAGCATGTCTCGCGCGGTAAGCCTTCTAAAAATTTAGGTTTTCTACCAACAACCAGCGGCGCCTCCGACTTTCTTGACCCATTTTGGTGAGTTTTTTTTCTTCATTTTTTTCAACTTTAAGGTTATATTGATGAATATAATATGTTTATGAACGTTATACATACTTTTTTTTGTATATATTTTTTATTTTGAAAATTATTTTTTGAAAAACCAAAACCCAAAAACCCTCATCTCGATTTTTTTCTCTAACTGGGTTCGCATGGGTCATGTGGGTGGCTGGGGTCGGGGGGGTCTTTGGAGGTGGTTGGGGTCACATGGGGCCGCATAGGGTGATTAGGGGCTGGGTACACTAGGAGAGGGTTCATAACATTTTTTATTTTTATTTTTTTAATATAACATTTGCGTCAGTGCCCAATTGCCACAAACGTGGCATTTGTGGCAGTGCCCAACTGATGCAAATGCAACGTTTGCGTTAGTTGGGTAATGTCACAAATGTGACGTTTGTGACAGTTAGGCATTGATGCAAATGTCAGGTTGGTTTGCGTCATGGGATTTTGCGTCAGTTTCAAAACTGACACAAAAAATTAATTGTGGCAGTTTGGAACTGTCACAAATGACCTTTTTTGTAGTTGAGGAAAGGGTGCAATTGGGAGCGACATGTTGCAGATAGATCGGTGACACAGCTATGCCACAAGCGACATGTTGCCTAGCGTCAAGCAACCTGTCATGTGATGCTATTTCAGCAAAGCACTAGGCGACATGTTGCAATGCTCGCTAATACCTTATAGCCCTTTTTAGTGCCCAAAATTGTCTCGAACATTGACAACTTGCTTCTAACAAGTTTAGATGAGTTTAAAGACCTCATTGTATTAAACCAAACCCAATTTGGTCAACTATTGATGTTATTCACAAAAACCCAAATTTCACACCTACTTGTATGAAACTTCTCATTGTATTACACCTACATGTGTAGCACAATTTATTTATTATATTTAACCAATCTTAACACCAGGAACTACAACACGTTCATTGTGGAATGTGGTTTCGTCTTCAAATATAAATATAAAATAAGCCATTTAAGTGGAACTTTTTCCTAGAGAGTTTACTCCCAATTTCTTTTGTCTTTCTTCTTAATGTAAAAAGAGTTGCTTTTGGTACTATTCTTAGTTATAGAAAAGGACTCATACCTATAATCAGGATGACCCATTTAGTTTAATTGTTGATCCTATTGAATTCATATGGTCAATTTTTTCAACATTATATCAAAACCCTCTTACCAATACTTACAATGTAGAATATAAAACCACAACAAAATTTTAGTTCAAGAACAAATCATTAATTATATATTTTGATTAAAATAAAAAAGATGAAACTTGCAAGGCTCAAATTGATTGATAATGAGTATGACGAATATATATTGGGAGGCAACATGATTCTCACCCATGGAGACCTGTAAAACGCCCTTAACTAGTATATAATAAAACATTCACATTTTCAATGGTTTATAATAGAAAGCCACTTATTATAAAGGTTTCAGTGGGGTCTCGCTTAAAACATGCAAGTTGGGCCGAAAAGTTTAAAAAAAGAAAATATAAGTTTTATGCAAAGTTCTAAAACAAACAAAAGTTTAAGTCTCACTGACAATTTTAAGAAAAATCCCATTAAACATAAGATTATTAAAATTGGCATTTAAAGTTGATCGTTTCTCATCTATAGGATGCCCCCACGCCATACACACCAGGACGACAGAACTCCCCACATCACCATGCGTGCCACAGAGAAACCTACTTGCTACCTGGAAGGGAAAGTAAGGGGGTGAGCTAATAGCCTAATAAGGAAGTACAAACAACAAACAAGTAAGAAACAACAAATCACAAACACCTTCATTCATCTTTAAACATCATGGCATCATCATCATAATGGCGTCAATATCATAAACATAAACATAAACATAAACATAAACATATTTACGTCAACATTAACATCATCATTATATCATAAACATCATAACATCACCATAACATAAACATCATAGCATTATTATAACAAAACATCATAACATCGTCATAACATAAACATCATAGCATCATTATAACAAAACATCATAACATCATCATAACATAACAAAACATTATAACATAATCATAAACATCACAAAACATCATAACATAATCTTAAACAATTCCTTGTGAACATGGCCTGCTAACTTGTCCATGCCACCCTTTGAGGTAAACAAGAGTCTATGGTCCTTGAATAACCTCGGCGCGTCCGCCCTTGGAGTTACGTCTTTATATCCTTAGTAACTCGGGTTACGTCTTCATATCCTTAGCAACCCATTTTGACGTGTCGCGTTCATCACGCTAACATCCATTACATAAAACTCGGTTACGTCTTCATATCCTTAGTAACCTCTTTATTTGATGTGTCGCATTCATCACGCTGACATCCATTCATATCATACAAGCCAACATATCATCACATTATAACATTCATAATTCTTAACATTTTCATTCACACAACAGTCTTACCATTCATAGTATAAACAATCATAAATTCTATCTAACTTCCTTACCTCAGGTCCAAGCTAAGTAAAACCACAACTTCTCAATGAGCCTATACCATAATCAAAATGACATTCCTTAGCTTCACATAATTACTATTTTTCCCTTTCATATAACTCATGTGTGCATGGGCCATGCACACATGGTGAGAGTTACACTCAACATACAAATATGCTTAGTTACACATAAGTTCATAAAAATAATAATGCTCATTCTACCTACATTGCATGCATGATCTTTCTATAAAAACTACATGGTTGCATAATAGACATCATTTTGGACGTAAAAGTGAATTTGCATGTAACATGAATACGTGAGAACGTTGCGTAAATGTGGCATTTAAAACGATAATTCCATGCATCTTACTTCTATCATTTTAAAAATAATAGACTTGTAGCATGTTTTGTTTACCATTGTTTATCTTCTTAAAATTACTAGGTTGATTAAATCTCCCAAGACATTCTTTTTATTTCATAAAAACAATTTTATTTAGCCATTAAAAATATATAAAAGACCCATTTATTATTTTTAAATTACAAAGAAAAGCAAAGGCATTGGAAATTATTTTAAAAAGAAAATACCTATGATTATCATGTCTCCTTAGAAAATAACAATTTAATTTAAGTTAAAAGAATTTCATATTTTGATGTGAGAAAAATGATAATTTTAAGTGTGGGAAAAATATATTTTGTTTGAATTATTTTTAATACTTAATTTTATGTAACACAAATTCATATGTGAAAATTAAATAACTATTTAAAACTTTTTAAACTAAACTTTCAGCCATTATTTAAAAATCACAAGTGAATTAAATCCAACATCTTTCTTAATCCAATTAAAGAAAATCATAACTTGTAAAATAACCACTCATATTATATTAAAAATATCACTTTTAAGTTTTACCATTGTTTAGGTTATTTATTTATTTCAAAATACCAATCAAATTCCTTTTATTGAAACACACTTTACAATTTTCAACAAAAGTTCCAGCAATCAAATTTATCATTAAAATCACCATCCTTATTTTTAAAACTCATATTTTCTCAAGAATATAACAAAAAATCTGTAGGTAATTATTTGTGCAAAAACATCATTTTAATTGTGAATTAAAACACTACTTTATTTTCACAAACACCACATATCATTAGAGTCATTCTTATGCATACATATCCTTATTTCATCAATCTTTTCACCATTTAATCACAAAATCAGCAAGCATAAATCACCATGAATTTTATCTTTTACCTCATGCCTCATAATATTCATACAAGATCATTCATGTTTCATAAACACAATAATTCACAAATCCTAACATGCTCTTATTATACAAATAATTCAAAGAACATAACTAACACATATTCATATACAACTTTATAAAACCTTATTCTTTTTTTTTTTCTAATGAGTTCATGCATGCAACCCAACAAAATAATAATACAACATGCATGAATAACATAACACAAATCCTCATATATGATTTTATATTAAACCTAATATGTTCCTATTATTTTTCATGCATACCATAATATATTGATACATAATCTCATATACACCCTATCATGTTTCTAGATTCACAATTGATTTTAAAACATATAAGAAAAATAATGATGCTTGAACATCACCCCTAGGCCGAAACACCTAGGATACCCAACAATAATTTACACAAAATCCTCATCTATATACACATGAAACCTAGCATGTTTCTCACATGTAAATGTGACACAAAATAAAACAACCCAATATGTCCAAACCACATAGGCCGAAACATACATATATAAAATCATATAATATCATCAACATCATATTTCAATAATCATCTCATTACACATATTATGAACATACAACAAAAAAATCAAACCAGCACCATAAACCCCAACCCACACCTACATAAATCTCCCATGCATCAACATATTGAAAAATATCCACAAATCTGATAACTCAAGAGAACACCATAGCATTAGGGGTAGAGATTCAATACCTCTCTTGATTGTAAAATCAAGAACACAACTTGATCAACACCCAAGTGATAACCATAAGAAAACAATACCTAGGACCTCCTCCTTCTCTCTCTTTCACGCCTCTCTCTCTCTCTCCTTCTCTATAATTTCGGCAGCCACAAGAAAAAGAATGCCAAGGCTTCCATACTATCCTATTTATAGCCTCTAGTGACCTAACCTTAAGAAAAGGACTCAAGTGTGAAAAGCCAAATTCCTATCCCATAATTTAAGCTAAATCCCATCATTTCCTCTCCTTACACCTCACCTAAACCCTTATCCTAATGTGAACCAAATCAAAAATCAACCTTGTCATCTTTTCCTACAAGATGACAACTTATATTTCTTTTCTTTTCTATTTTCTTTTCTTTTCATAATTGAAAGGAAAAATGCCCAAGACTCACATTAGGTCTAAATTCATACTACCCTTTCATTTTCTATAATGGGAACAATAACTAAAAAAATTAATAAAAGAAAAATAAAACACAATCACATATGCACACACACACACATTTCGGCACACACTTAAAATAAAAATAAAAAACCTATTTTAATCACATCAATTGTCACACTTATTTAAAATGTAACACTAATAGTAAAATAAACAAGTTACACAATTATTCACATATGAAAAATAAATAATCAAACAAACAATTAACAAATTTAAATTCAAAAAGATTATACCAAACAATTCTAACAATTAAATAAAATAACAAACAATTAAATAAAACAAACAACAACTAAATAAAATAAACAACCTTTAAATAAAACAATTCACCACACTTAACACTTAAATAAAATAAAACACCCAAAATTTTAATAAACTAAAAAAAAAAATTTGGTGCACTACAAGACCATCCATCGTGCTATTAACTGCCCAATGTAGACCATCAAGCTATTGAAGCCTGAGGAGCTAGTCTTTCAGCTAGGCTCGACTTTAGGCACAAGGTGATAGATCTCTCGTTAGAGCTCTCACTCAAAAGTATCTCATATTTATAAAAGTACTAATTTATTTTCATTTCGCAAAATGTCTCCAATTTAGAAAAATTTCATTTAATATATAATTATTAGAAAAATTTGAGAATAGTAGTTGTTTCGTCCAGAGTAATGAAAGAAAATTATGTTATTTTATAATTTCTTTTATACCCCTTCATTATTATTTAAGAAATTAAATGAGCAATGATATATTTGTAATTTAATATTCTCATTAGTTTGAAAAAGTTATCTGCTGATTTTTTTCTCCAATTTGGAGAGTAAATTATTTTTGTGGGACCTGTAACTTCTCGTAAAATCTCTTAACATAATTTGCCGAAAACATAACCATTTTCTAAAATAAGGTAACCGAAAATTCATAAAAAAAAAACTTTTTAAAAGATACAATAGTTTGGAAGTATGCGCATACTTAAAAGTAAATTACAGTGTCATAATTTTAAAACATTCAACGAGCCTAAAATAAAGTATTAGTTATCATATGGGTTCTAATCCCCAAAACGTAAATTCCCAAATGGTCGGTCCACATGTACATCCTCCCAGATAAACTCCAGTACTACTCACTGATCCACTTTGTCTTTGAGCTTACCTACAACATGAAACAACTAGGTAAGCAAAACGCATAGTAAGAACAACTTAACATACATAACCACATAAACAGAGCAAGAACTTAACTGATTGTAACTAGGCAGATAATCAACCAAGAATAGGATTCTAATGAAACTGAACCCTAACATACAATTGAAGAACGTGAGATCGTCCTCGCAAACTTATGGTCATGCCTCATAACCAAAATTTATAATCTGAAGGTACACCTACACGCAAAAAATCCCAGAGCAGACATACAGTCTTAACTGTTAACATACATACTTACTTAGGGTTATGGAGGAACCTTCAACATAGCTTAACATATCTCAACGTATCTTATCATATCTCACCATTGTGTTGACGGGTGTAAACTAGTTACATCGGTTACCCAGACTCCTAGAGGAATTCGACATACTTTCTTAGCCATGGAGATTTGATTCCGGAATTAATTTACTTACGAGTCACGAAATTTAACCGGACACTTATATCATGGGTGTTAAGCCGGACTTCTTACATATCGCGATGGCCAACCGACTTTAGCCACACAAGCATCAGTGGCGAACCAGACTTCTTACATATCGCGATGGCTAACCGACTTTAGCCACACAGACATCGGTGGCGAACTGGACTTCTTATATATCGCAATGGCCAACTGACTTTAGCCATACAGGCATTGGTGGCGAACTGGCCTTCTTACATATCGTGATGGCCAACCGACTTTAGCTACACAGGCATCGGTGGCGAACCGGACATCTTACATATCGCGATGGCCAACCAACTTTAGCCACATAGGCATCGGTGGCGAACCAGACTTCTTACAAATCGTGATGGCCAACCGACTTTAGCCACACAGACATCAGTGACGAACGGGTCTTCTTACATATCGCGATTTCCAACCGACTTTAGCCACACAAGCATCGGTGGCGAACTGGACTTCTTACATATCGTGATGGCCAAATGACTTTAGCCACATGGGAATTGGTGGCGAACCTGAGTTCTTACATATCACGATGGCCAACCGACTTTAGCCACACAGGCATCAATGGCGAAATGGTTTCTCACATAGTTCCCCAGTGGCTAGCCAGAGTTCATAGTTGTCACGGTAGCTAGTCGGACTGCATACCTTAGTCATGAGTATGTGAATTCTCTAGGACCACGGTCTTGAGTAACCTTCTAGGACTAGATCAAATTGTTAACTAATAACTCAGTTATCTAAACTAGTAATTAACGTGTTGTCTTACCCGGATTCCTTAGCGCTTGTTTGTGGAAACCTTCTATCCAAAAGTGAGCCTTTACGCTTAGATAACACGATAGTGAAACCACACACTGACTTGGATTAAACTATGTCATATTCTTATAGTTAATATTTCACAATAGCTACATGAAAATAAATTCTTAGGGACTCTATACTATAGTCTCTTATACACCTGAGAGTGTATAAGGCCAGATTTTGTTTTAGTCTTAATGGTATCATAGGATAATTGGTCTCACTGCAACACACTCACAGCCATACATTTTAATATTCTTTAGCTGAAGAACTCACTTATCGGATAATTCGTATTTTTGTTTTACAAAAAAGGAGTTATACTCAACTCGTATCTTTATAAAATACCAACTTGTCATCTTCTTATGAAAAATTACCGTTTTCCATCATTTACCAAAATAACGCTTATTGATCCATTTCAAATAATATCTAACAATGTCATATCGCTCTCTTAAAGGTTCTACAAAATCCAAACTCCCATTCTTACCAATTCTTACCCATAACCTAGGATCCCTCTTTATGTTTTTTTTTTTAAAGAAGGGCAATTGGACCCTTAACTTATAAAATGGTAAAAAAAATGAACTTTTCGTTAAGGTTCAAACTTGCTACCTTTCAGTTTTTAGAGAAAACATAGAAAAATGATTTCTCTTTAACCGTAATACATTTTTCTCTCAAATTTTACAGAAGTCCTTGTACACATCTTAACTAATTTTCTTCAAAATTTTGTCAATTTTGGGATGTAATAACCCATTCAAATTTTTAAAGAAATCTGGGCAGTGCCAGCTACCCAGAAGTTTTTAACAGTTTTATGGTAAATTTGTTTCTCTTACACCGTAGCCCAGTTCTTTATGAAATTATACAGGTATCTTTATACATGTCTAAATTATATTTCTATAATATATCATAATTTTTAGAATAACAAAACTCAACCAAATGTTTAAAGCCATCTAGGCAGTGCTTGCTTCCCAAAAGTTTAGTTATAGATTCTAGGGCAAACTTTGGAAAATCATATCTCTTATACCTTATAATATTTTCCTTTAAAACTTCACAGTGACCCTTATTCATGTTTAAGTTAACATATTACAAAATTTCATAGGTTTTTGAATAGTAAAACCGTTCAAAAGTCAAAACAATCTGGGTTGTGCATGCTGCTCAGAAATTTTCCAGGTTTACATCAAGATGCCAAAAAGTTCATAACTTTGGTTTGAAAACACATTTTTTCGACTTTAAAAATCCTAAGCTCAATTAATCATCTAGAACTATGAAAAAATACAAATTATTTACACAAATAGAGGTAGTAGGGTACTGTGTTACCTGTTGAAAGTCAAACCACGAAAACTTGGCAGCATGCATTCTTACAAATTTTAGTAAAACTAAACACAACTAGTGAAACCCTAGCCACATGCATGCATGCAAATTAACAAATCAACCAATCTAACCCTCAAGCATAAAATAAACTTCAAAAGCCAACAAAAAAACCTATACAACCAGATCTAACATCAATAACTAAAAACAACTCAAAACTAACCAAAGATCTACCTTTGATGGTTCTAGCTTGGAGATGATAGTCCTTAGCTTGTCCAAACTTTCTTCTTGGATTCTATACACTCAAACCGAGCCCCATAGATTTCACATGCATATTTTTAAGAGAGTAGGATATTTTAGATGAATGGAAAAACACAAAAACTCTAGAACCCTTACCTTTGTATTCACTAGATCACCAAAATGCTTCAACTTTGAGATCCTCCTAGAACAACCTCCCTTGAACCCTAAAACACAAGATCCATGCCATGCATGACTATTAGATCACATTCATGCATATTCCACCCCATGGGGTTTCAGATTTGAAGAAGAAAAGAAGTGAAATGGACAAAGTTTTGTATTTCCTTCTTCACTAGTCTTCCCTTGAGCTTCTCATTCCTTCAATGGAGAATGAGTGAACCAAGCTTGTGAAGAGAAGATAAATGGAAGCCAAGGGGCTCAGGGCTTTTGTTTTGGGAGTGTAGAGTGGAAGAGAGAAAGTTGTTTGAGTGGACAAAATAATTTTTGAGGGAAGTGTGTAGTTTTGGTGAAAAAGGATTAATGACAAAAATGTGGAAGAGCACTAATCATTAGGGTAGTCTCTTAACATTCCCAAGGATATGTGTCATAAGACACTTGAGTGCATAGGCATAGCCTAGCCGCCCACCCTTCTCTCTCCTCCCTTGTGAAAAGACTTTTATGCCCTTGCCAAATTTTGCACACATTAAGGCATTCAAGGACCCTTTGGTAATTTCACTTCTAATTTCTAACAAAAATTTTACCCTATTGTTTTTAAATATCCCAAGCTAAAATTAAATAAATAAATGTGGCCAAAAAATAAAATTTGTCACATAACACATAATTTTGATAATTTAATCAAATTGACCAAAATGCCCTCAGGGGCTTAGGCAAGAATTTCCATTCTTAAACCCGGTCGATTGGAATTAAATCTTCAATAGATTTTTCTTAAATTTATTGGCTCGACTATAAATTTCCAATGTTAGACAAAATTAATATTTTTATGACATACTATTTCCTATTTAATTAATCTGAGATTTTTACCCGATTAGGGTTTTTGACTCGGTCCAAGACCAAGGGTCTCGGTTTCTAAAAAGAAAATTGCACTTACAACAGTGTGACAAGCATTCACAGATCACAACTTCTTGTAACATAAAATGTTCACCTGACATAATACATAATACATAATATATGGAATTAAAATATATCTGAACTACGGTGCCCTAAATGCGGGGCGTTACAATACCTACAATTTAAACAAGTTTCATCCTCGAAACTTAGAACAACTGTGGGTATAACTCTCTCCTCTGGTCTTCGATTTCCCATGTTGCTTCTTCTACCCCGTGGTTACACCACTGCACCTTTACTAAAGGTATTTTTTTGTTCCTTAACACCTTGTCTTTCCAATCCATAATCGCGACCAGTTTTTCCTCATAGCTTAGCTAAGGATCTATGCTAAGTTCATCATAACTTAGCACATGAGTCTAGTCGTTCACGTACTTCTGTAATGTTGACAAATGGAATACATCGTGAACTCTAGAGAACACAGGCGGAAGGGCTAGTTGGTAAACATCCTTTCCAATGCAATCCAGAACCTTAAATGGTCCTCGGTACTTAGGGCTAACCTTGCCATTTTTCCTGAACCGCATAACTCCTCTTAGTGGAGCTATCTTTAACAGTACCTTGTCCCCAACTTCAAATTATAATGGTCTCTTACGATGATCAACATATTTGCGTTGTCGATCTATTGAGGTCTGCAACCTTTGACAGATTAATCTAATGTCTTCCATAGCTTGGTGTACCTCTTCTGATCCCAAGAATTTCCTCTCACCAGTCTCATGCCAATGAACTGGAGATCAGTAATTTCTTCCATATAGTGCCTCACACGGAGCCATTTTTATCGAGTCATGATAGCTATTGTTGTAGGCGAACTCAATTAATGGAAGTTTTCTACTCCACGATCCTTGAAAATCCAGCACGCAAGCTCTCAACATGTCTTCCAAGGTTTGAATCATTTTTTCGCTCTAGCCATCCGTCTGTGGATTAATGGCAGTACTAAACTTGAGTTTAGTTCCCAATCCCATTTGCATTCGTCTCCAAAACGTGGTAGTAAAATCGTCCATCACGATCAGACACTATAGAGATGAGAACTCCATGTAATCATGCTATCAACGATGTACCAGTCTGCCAACATATCAACATTGTTTGTTGTCTTAACGGGTGTTGACCCTCGAATCGGTCAACGACATGGAATCAAGTAAAATGATAGAAAATGAGATGAAATCAAGACAACAAGATAAACGACACAAAGGATTTATAGTGGTTCGGCCCTAATAGGATGGTAATGACCTACATCCACTTAGTGTTCTTATTGATGTAGAATTCCAAGAACTATGATCAGTGAACTAGGGTTCACAAGTTTCACAAGCTTTCAGATGAATACAATTATGGTGGATAAAATCACTCTATTTCTCTCTGAGAATTCTGAAGTTCCAAAGTTAAAAGTCCAAAAAGTCCAAAAAAGTCCCCTCTCTTGAGCCCTTTGATTCTTTTTTATAGGCTCAAGGAGTTCTACATGGGCCAATAGGCCTTAATTATATCTAATACAGACATATCTAAATAATAATGGAAATTAAATTTAATGTGTAATTGTGAGATTATATATCTGAAGGAAATAAATGAAAATATGCGACCAGACTATTCGTGCATAATTATGATGTCTGATGAGCCAATTCTCTTCTGGTCGATGTCGAATAGATTATACTTACTTAAACTGCCACGTCCATCCCACGTGTAGGTAAATCCTGCCACGTCATCAAGTAGTTCGTTTTTTGGGTAAACATTTGCCCCCAAGTTTATTTTAGTGCGACCAGCATAAAGTAAACTTAACTGACTGACCTTTCATCTGGTCCATCACATCTGTCAACACCTTTTGGAAAAACTAACTAATCATGTCGTTGCAATTTCCCAAAAATGTTTTGACGGCTAACATGTTTCCCTACATTTTGAAAACTCACCCCCATCATTTCCTTTTTATTTGTGCCTTGATTAATATAAATAACCCATTCTTTTCACTTTTCACTAGTTACTACTCTTTTCTTTTTCAAGAACTTCGAAGAACAATGTAAGAAGAATTTAGACAAACTCATAAAGGTTTGGTGATTCGTGGTGTATCTATCCAGCCATTTGAATCAACGCTCGTGTCTTCACTTCAATCTTTCATTCAAGTAAGTCTCTTGATCGATTCATCTCTGCTATGCCATGCTACGTCTATTTCTCTAGTTTTCTGATATTCGGTGCTTTGAGTTTTTGAATGTTCTTGAGGAAAAATAAATTTGGGGCAATCGGGCTCGTAGGTAGTAGCATGATAGGAGTTTAAATTCGAAAAAACACTAAATGAGGCTTGGGTAGTAGGAATACTGATTTAGGGCACAAAATCGAAATAAAATTTGATTTTTATGCATTCGGAAAAATCTGGGGTTTTCCCGCCTATTTTCAGAGTCAAAGAGTTTCTCTGAAAAAACTTTTCACTTCTGCTTTTTAATCCGTTTTTTCAAACTGTTCGCATGTTTTTAGTGTTTACGTTAGAATGCTGCTGGTCGTATAAAAGCTTATCTTTTATACACGAGCAACGTTATCCCAAAGTTTCCACTTCTTCTATCTGTTGGCCGTAGATTCTCATCTCCCTTTTTCTGTCCCCAGGTTTTCATGCAAGATCCTTGGGGAGGTGAGAGGTCGATTGGCGACGACTTGCTCGCGCTACTATTCGAGGATCAAGAACAGCCATCGCAACCATTTTTAGAAGACCCACCTTCTCAACACAACCGAGCGACCAGACCCCAGACTAGTCAACTGAACATGGGTCGTGTAAAATCTATTGCTCAAAGAAGGAAGAAGACAGCCAACCCTTCTTCTAACCAACCTTCCCTTCGCATCGAGGACCCTTCCACAAATCCACAGCCTGTAAATATTGTACCACCCAAAATCCAAACTAAAGCCTAACCTCTTGATGACCTTAGGCCAGAGGTCGAATGGTAGGAAGATCCTTCTAGCATTATTTCGGCTAGGATGGTAAACAACTATCTCAGGAAGTACTATCCTCTTGGGATAACCCTCATCAAACTTTTTCACCCGACTAGTGGGCAAACATGCCTGTGGGTGCCTTGAGCGCCTGGTCAAGGTATCATATCGAGGCAGGGGAAATCTTGCTTCTGCACGAATTCTTTCAAGGGGTGGCCAATTATTTTGAGGTCGCCCCCTTCCAAATCACCCCCAACAGGTATTGTAACGACCTAAAATTACTAATAACGCTTAAGGACCTTGATTAGTGTGCCAGGAGGGCATAATTGGTTTATGTGTGATTTAAATGGTTAAATGCATGATTATGTAATAAGCATGTTTATATGATTATATGGATATATGAGATGCATGATCACTCTACTAGTATGCATGTAGGCCCTGTTTAGATTATAAGGGCATAGTTGTAATTTTGGCCCGTTGAGGGCATGAATATAATTATTTGCGATAATTGTTGAGACCACATTATTATGTGGATATATTTGTAGCGGTTTAGCGAAATAGTCAAGGTGGGGATTTATACCCGGCTCAGGAGATCCTGAGGGTATTTTTGGAAATTTGGAAATATATTGGAGACTATTTAACGTTGAGGAAAATAATTGGTGATTAGTTAAGTGTCGAGGTTTAAGCGATAATTATTAGGGACACTCGAGGAATTAGCGGGAATTTGGAACAAATGACCAAAATGCCCTTGGAATGTTTAAAAGCTTAGGTATTAATGGGAGGGCAAAATGGTCTTTTGGATGGTTAAAAGAGGATAAGTGTTATTCTGCCATTTTGCCTTAGTGGGATTTGTAGAATGTGTGACAAGCTGAAGGAAGGAAAAGGAAGGAAAAAAGAAAAACAGAGTTCCTAACCTATATCCCATTCTCTCTCACGGTTTCCTCTCCCTTCACCATTTCTTGAGGATTTCTGAAGCTGTAACTCAGAGGAGGCTTAGGCTAGAGCTAGAGCCTTGATCCTTGATGTAATTGAAGAGGGTTAGCTAGAATTAACTATCAAATTAAGGTAAAGCTTAAAGAGTTTGGTCTGAATTTTCTAACTTTGATGGGTTGATTCTGAATTTGAGTTTTTGGTTGGGAATTCAAGGATTTGAGCTTTGGGAATTGAGGAGCTGGAGGCTAGAGGGGTGCTAAGGGCAACCTTGGATCAAATTCTTCTTTAAAGGTATGGATTTCTTGGTTTGATCACTTGAATTTCTAGTTAGTTTCTGGTTTTCTGATGAAGTTCTTGAGCTTGATGCTTAATTCTTGTTTCCTATGTTTGATGGAGCATGTGGCCAAATTTGATGTTTTTGGGCCATGTGGGATGAGATGTAGTGGATGGTAGGCTCCATTTGAATTATGGTTGAGGTTTGGAGGGGTTCTAGGGAGTTTTGGCTGGAGGAAATTTGAAGGAGAAAACTCAGTGTGTTCTAGTGCTGTTAGTAGCGCTGTAGCGCTAACTTTAGAGCGCTACAACGCTAGGCCTGGCTTTTCTGGGCATTTTTCCTTCTGTTTGTAGTGCTGTAGCGCCCACCTTGTAGTGTTGTAGCGCTACCCTGCCTCCAGAATAGGGTTTTGGGTATTTTTCTTAGGGTTTTCGCTTGGGGGCTCGGGGGTCAATTCCACCACTCCGTTTGGTGGAATTGGGGCTTCCCGAGGGCTCTGGATTGGTCCCAAGGTTAGGTTACATAATTGAATGTTAATGAGGGTACTATGTTACGTTTGTGACTAGTTGTACTCTAGGGCTCAGACGGGATCGTGCTCGAGGATCGTTTCTTTTAACCAAAGCGCTCGGAATCAAAGGTAAGAAACTGCACCCGGTTATGTGATTGTATTGGGACTAAGGTTTCCCTATATTTGTATGTGATGTCAGGAGATGGTATTAGGCGATGGGGACATATGATAAATGGCCTAAGAGTGCAAGAATTAATATTTGTGCACAAGGCGCGGCTCGACCACTAGTAGCTGAGGTTAAGTACATAATCACTGAGCTCGGCCTAAGCGAGCCGGAGTCAGTGGAATAAACAGAGGGTGTGGCCTAAGGGCATCAACCCTAGATTTGGGTGTGATATGTTTATTGTTGTTTAAACTAATGATTGTGATTAGTTTGTTATCTTAATAACCGATTATTGACTTGTAGGTTGGTATCATTGTTTATGTGAGCAGTATGATCTATTGTATATCTGATTGATGATTTGAGAATTATTTGTCTGTTGGTTGTCACTTATGCTATGCTTTACAGCTTTCTTGCTGGGCCTCGGCTCACGGGTGCTACGTGGTGCAGGTAAAGGCAAGGGCAAGGTGGACTAGTCTTGAGCAGGAGAGCTTTGAGGCTGAATGTACATAGTCAGCTGATCGGCTGCCATGACCGAGGAGTAGTACAGGACAGGAGAACCTTAAATGTCTATTTTTCCCTTAGAGAGTCCACTAGCTGTATATAACCTGGAATTTTCATTAATTGTCCTTTAAACTCTATTTCTTTTGGGATCCCATGTACAAAATGTTTATTTAAATGAAATGTATCTTTTATGACCAAAATATTTTAACCCTAGTTCAATTATAGTTTCATTAACACGTTTCTAATTAAATGAATTGATTAGCAAGTCTTGCACCTTTATAACACACACAGTGTAACGGTCTTGGCTACCCAGGGTGTTATAGGTATAGAGTATTATCTGTGCTCTATATCCTTTATAACCATAAAAAGTGGCCAGTACCAACGCCACATGAGATCAACTACTTGTTCGATCTCAAATCCAACCCCAATCACAACAACACGGGGTTCTTCCACTTTTACCACCAGGAGTCTGCTCGCACCTTCCTGAGCAACATCACCCACAATTCCAATGTAGGGAAGTATTTCCAAGAATACTTCCTTACAACAGACCTAGTCGCTGACAACCTGGCCTTCACCCGAGGAGGTAAATATTTTGCTCACTGGTCGCTTGTTTTCTTCTAGCTTCTTTATACCATCTTTAGAATTTTTGGTCTTGTTTAGGTCCATCGTGCTGACCAGTCCCTACTCCAGAGATGGAGATAAAGGCAGCTTCCTTGGCCAGCATGATGGACATCGAAAAAAGCCTCAAAGAGCTGGTCACAGAGAGCAACCTAAGGCTAGTCACCCTTCTGGTGCCTCACCAGGATGTGAAGGAGTCCACAGCATGGAGTGCAATTAGAGGAGACCTCCCCGAGCAGCATCAGGATGTGTCACAGCCCTCGAGAAGGCGGGCTACAGGAGTAACCATCAGGGAACCCTCCAATATTCCATGAGTTGATGCTGTTCCGACCCAACAAGGGAAGGGCAAGAAGAAACTTTCAGAACACCCCGAGCCTATACTTGAGTCGTCTAATGAGAACGGTACTGACTTCTCACTCTTATACAGTTTGCCCATTCCCTGTCATTTATTTGACAGGGACGACACCTTTAAATATGCGACTAGTTTAAATTCAGACTTCTTCAAAGCAAAGAGTGATTGTAGCAGTAGTACCATAAATAATGTATCGACCAGTTATAGTAGCTTGGGTATTCTACTTAGAATTTTTCTTACTCTTATTTCATTGCTTTAGTAAATATCTCAATTTATATTGTCTGGTCGTTTGTTTATATCATGCAGTCATGCCTTCTGACGATGCATTTGATCTGTACAGCCAACCTAAAACTACTGCTCCTGCGAGCAGGATGAAGGAAAGCAGACAACACCTTGGGGAAGGTAGCAGTAACCCTTTCAAGAAAAGGGAGAGGATTTAGGACCCTTCTGCACCTGTACATTCCAAGGAAACTACTCCTCCTCCAGCTCCCATCGACCAAACTCCTCCACCAGCTCCCGTCGACCCGACTCCTCCACCAACTCCCGTCGACCAGAATCCTCCTGATCAATCAGGAAATACTCAAGGAGAGGTTATCATGAACCTAGCCTAGCCAACAACAAGCTGAAGAAGCTATCAAGGCATCGACGTAGCTGAGAGGCCATCAGCAACACTAGCTCCATGAAGGTCGACCAAATTTTCAGCTGCGGGCTGAACGAAGTACTCAGTGTAAGTTACCATTTTTTTGTTGTGCTTTAATTGTTCACTTTGTCCTTTTATTTCTACTAACAACCTCATCTTTTCTATGATTGCAGGGAGTTCTAACCTTGAGTACTGGCTGGCGTCGGTCGAAGGCAATGGCTGTCAAATGCACTAAAGAGACTAAAGCTATTGAGGAGAGGCTTGGCGAACAGCTCAAAATGGCCGAGGCCAAACACACTGAGCAGCTCAAGGCAACCAGGAGAAAAATGTCGAACACCTAAGAGCTGTTGAGGAGAAGATTTCCAAGCTGGACGAGGAGCTGAAACAACATAAGGAGACCCTAGTCAAAGTCACGGTGTCTAAAGAGAGGTACAAGGAGTCTTCATTGTTGAACTACAAAGAGGCCTCCAAACTCCAAGACGAACTGATTATCAGCAGGAAAGAAACTGCTAAGTTGGAGGAGCAAGTTAAATTGCTCGAAGAAACCAACTTCAGTGACTTGGAGAGGTTCAAGGGAGCAACATTTAACTGCTTTTATATGTTCTAGAAAAATAACCACGAGGCAAACTTTGATTATTTACCAGAGTGTATGAAGAAGGCTGAGCTGGCGAATTGCGTTGCTCGCCTTGAAGAGGAGATAGCTCAGGGATCCCCTGAGATTTCTTTGGCCACGGGTATTGAAGGCGTTGATGAGGGTGCTGATACCGCAGTCGATCAGTAACCTCAACAAGATCCTCTAGCTACTCCTGCTGCTTCTTAGCTTTATTTATTTAATTTCTGACTAGGACACACGAACCATGGTTCGTGATGTCAAGCCAATTTTTTGCTGTGTAGGCAGCTTCCCTTTTAATTAACAATTACATTCGAGCAAAAACTTCTCGCGGTGTAAAACATTTTACTTTTGATATTATAATATTTGCACTTTATTATAACATTTTTTTGCATGACTGAACTTAGAATAGTACTTTGTTTTGATTTAACAAAATTTAAACAAAATTTTGAAAAATACTCTAAGTACCGTAGTATTCTTTCCCTTATTTTGCTCGTGTGTTTACATATGCATGTTGATATGCTTTGCTTGCTTAGTATCTTATATGCCCCCCAAGTGATTGAGGAGCTTAAGGTCCTCGGTCACTTGCCAAGACCAAGACCTGTTCGAACATTACTGCTCGTAAAAATACTAATAAAAAGTGATTATATAGCAAAACAACAAACGTAATGAGCAAATATTTGTAATAAATACAATAATTGGCAAGAATAATTGGCTGTGCACAGTTCCTTTTATTTCTCGTAGTAAATGGAAAATCGTGTCTGTACAAGTGATCAAAAAATTGATCTTACACTTATAAGCGATTAGTCATATGATTGACTAACCCTTGTTCATATACTTGTAAAAAGTGAAATTAATACAAGCCAATTCTTTAAAAAGAACTGTTTTATTGATAATACTTGTGCAGGTCTTCCCCATTCCAATAGCAAGGAATGAGATCTCTATTTAAGCGAGCAAGTTTATAGGTGCCTGGTTGGAGGGCTTCTTCAATTTGGTATGGACCTTCCCAGTTAGGTCCAAGCACGCCAGCAGCTTGATCGCGGGTGTTGAGAAAAACTCTTCTAAGTACCAAATCTTCCATGTTAAATTTTCTTTCGCGTACTTTAGAGTTGAAATAGCAAGCGACCTTTAGCTGGTAATCTGCTACTCGGAGTTGAACTTGCTCACGCCTTTCATCGATCAAATCCAAATATTCCATTAATAATTGACTATTAACATTCTGATCGTATGCCAACCTTCTATGCAATGGTTGATCTAATTCAACATGCAACATAGCTTTATATCCATAGGCCAAGGAAAATGTAGTATGGCCTGTTGTTGTTCGATGGGATGTTCTATACAACCAAAGGACTTCAGGTAATTGTTCTGGCCATGCCCCCTTCGCTTCTTCAAGCCTTTTCTTCAGGGTATCCTTCAGTGTCTTGTTGACAGCTTCAACCTGTCTGTTTGCTTGCGGATGGGCTACTGAAGAAAAACTCTTGATAATCCCGTGCCTTTCGCAAAAATCTGTCAATAGATCGCTATCAAATTGCGTGCCATTATCTGAGACAATCTTTCTTGGGAACCCATAGCGACACACAATGTTCTTGACCACAAAATTTATCACCTTCTTGGTCATTATTGTTGCAAGTGGCTCAGCTTCGACCCACTTTGTGAAGTAGTCAACAACAACTACAGCATACTTGATGTTGCCTTTACCCGTGGGTAAAGACCCGATCAAATCTATTCCCCAATAAGTCCTTAGCCTTGTTCAAATAAGCAACCATTTTAAGACCCCGGGCTTGATATTCTCTAATAATTTGAGTAACCACTAACTGGGAGTCACTGTAGATTTTGAGTGACTTTATATCCATTTCCTTAGTTAATCTTAATCCTGCGAGTAAAGCTTCATATTCGGCTTCATTATTGGACGTTGTGAAGTCGAATCTAATTGCATAGCGGAATCGATGTGCTTCCGGCGTGACTAAGATTAAACCCACTCTAGCCTTGTGCTCATTGGAAGAGCCATCTACAAACAATTTCCAAGAAGGAGTTTGGCTTTGAAGTTCAGGTTCTTCTATCGGCTCGATATCGTGGAGCCCAATAAACTCAGCGAAAAAATATGCTAAAGCTTGTCCCTTCACGACTGCTCATGGCAAGTAAGAAATATCAAACTGTCCAAGTTCAACTGCCCATTTCAACAATTGGCAGACGACTTATGGTTTCTACAAGACTTACTGTAGTGGCTGGTCGGTGAGTACTACGATGGGGTGAGCTTGGAATATGGTCGCAGCTTTCAGGAGGCTAAAATCAAGAAGAAGGCTAATTTCTTGATGGGCGAATATCGTAGTTCTGCTCCTATTAGCCTCTTGCTTATATAATACATAACTTTTTGAACATGTTCCTCCACTCTGATCAGGACAGCGCTAGCAACATACTCGGTGACTGCCAAATAGATGAACAAAGTTTCTTTCTCGACCAGTTTGGATAAAATCAGTGGTTGCGACATATGAGACTTCAGAGCCTGGAAAGCCTGATCTCATTTTTCTGTCCACTCGAATTTCTTATTGCACCTACGCAGATTAAAAAATGGAACGCACTTGTCCGTTGATTTGGAAATGAATCTACTCAAAGCGACAATCCTCTCGGTTAGACTTTAAACATCTTTAATTTTAGCTGGCGACTTCATTTCAATCTGGGCCTTAATCTTTTCGAGATTAGCTTCGATACCTCGCGAGTTCACTATGAATCCCAAAAATTTCCCCGATCCAACTCCGAAGGAACACTTAAGGGGATTCTGCTTCATCTGATATTTGTTCAAGACGTTGAAGCACTCTTGCAAGTCCCCAATGTGTTCTTCTGCCTTCTTTGACTTAACCAGCATTTCATCAACATATACCTCCATATTAATAACGATCAGCTCTTTGAACATGTGATTGACTAGTCGCTGGTAAGTCGTACCAGTGTTTTTCAAACCGATGGGCATTACTTTGTAGCAGTAAAGCCCTGTATCAGTTCGAAAGCTAGTGTGATCCTCATCAGGTGGGTGCATATTGATCTGATTGTATCTAGAGTATTCATCCATGAATGATAGGATCTCATGCCCTAAAGTGGCATAGACCAGCTGGTCGATCCTTAAGAGCGGGAAACAATCCTTCAGGCAGGCTTTATTGAGGTCTGTGAAATGCACGCACTCCACTTGCCATTCGGCTTGGGAACCAGCATGGAATTAGAGACCCAAGATGGATAAAACGCCACCTTGATGAATCTGTTCTCCTTTAGCTTCCTGACTTCTTCTTTTAAAGATTTTTATCTATCTTTGTCGAGCAACCTCCTTTTCTATTGTACTGGTGGAAAACTTTTATCTATATTCAATACATGGCTAATAACTACTGGGTCAACCCCAACCATATCCTTATGTGACCAGGCAAACACCTCCTGGTACTTCTTTAAAAATTCCACCAGTTTTTGCTTTGTCGTTGTCTCTAAGTTTTTACTGACTTTCACAACCCTGGTCAGATCTGCCTCATCAAGTTGGACCTCCTCGAGGTCCTTGACTAGTCCTACGTCTTCTTCAAAATCCCCAAATAGAGGATCTAAATCTATATCCTCACCTTTGCCAACACCCTATTTGGGGACCTGGTCACCTGATTGGGCTTGTACTTCATTGGCCAATAGCAACCCTTTCTCGACTTTTTCTCTCGATCCACCCCTTTTTGCCTTGGTAATCGAGGAATTATAGCATTCCCACACTTCTCGTTGGTTTCCTAACATGTATCCTACCTGTGCATTAGTTGGAAACTTCATGGCCAGATGCCAGACTGAGGTCACGACTTGTAGGTCGACTAGAATAGGCCTCAAAATCACAGCATTGTATGCCAAAGGACAATCAACTACTATAAAAGTAGTGAGTAATGTCTTATTCGTAGGTGCAGTTCCTGTTGTGACTGGAAGCCTGATCGACCCCGTTGGCGCGAGCCCCACACCAAAAAAACCATAAATTGTTTGGTTGCATGGCTCCAAATCCCTTACTGACAACTTCATCCTGTCCAGTGAAGACTTGTACAGAATGTTTACTGAGCTTCATGTATCCATTAACACCTGCTTATCCATCATATTGGTGATGTGTACGTCCACGACCAGAGGATTTGAATGGGGAAACCAGACATGTTGGGCGTCAAGCTCATAGAAATTTATCAGCTCTTCCTTTGTTCGAGATTTCTTGGGAGTTCTCTACTCTACATTCAACATTTCAATGTCCTGGTCATGATGGAAGGTTTAGGCATATCTTTCCCTTTCCTTCCCACTATCTCCTGCCAGATGTGGGCCACCACAGATGGTCAGCAATGTACCCACCACTGGAGCTGCTTGGAAAGGGGGCGAGCGTTGGGGCAGAGGTGCGTGCTCGTTGCCTCCTTGAGCCTCTCGTTAAGAACCCCCAGTGGCTCGTACTTATCTTCTTAGGTGTCCTTGTCTCAAAAGGAACTCAATCTCATCTTTAAGTTGGTTGCATTCATTGGTGTCATGACCATAGTCGTTATGAAAATGACAGAACTTTGTTGTATCTCTTTTGGAGATATCTTTTCTGATTGAGGCTGGTCGTTTGTAAGGGACAGTGGCGTTGGTAGCCTGTAACAATTCCGCTCTGCTTTTGACTAGGGCTACGTAATTAGTGAACCTCAGCTCATATCTGTTTCTTTTAGGGTGCTTGTTTTCAGACGTTGACGGCTCATGGTTTGTCTTTTTTCCTTCATTTTTCCCATTATTTTTGTCGTTTCCATTGGGTTTCCCAGACCCATTGGTGGCTTTGGTGGGATCTTCCTTCGGACCTTGGTCGTCTGTGGGCGTCTTTCCTTCATTGGAAATTTCCTCTTCAAGCTTGATGTATGGATCCGCTCGATCTAGAAATTATTGGGTGCTCTTCACCCCATTCTTCCTTAAACTGTTCCAGAGGGATGAATTGCGCCGTACTCCAGCAGTAAGTGCCATCATCTTCCCCTCATCACCAACTGTCTTAGCGCCAGCAGCGACTCGCATGAAACACTGGACATACTTTGCCCTCCTTCTGGCGTATCACGACTAGTTGATTGGCTTCGATCGAATGTACTCGACCGGCATAAAATTGCCTGTAGAATTCCTTCACGAACATCTCCCAAGACACTATGCTAGCAGGAGGGAACTTGAGGAACCACTCTTGAGGAGTATTAGATAAGGTGGCCAAAAAGATTCTGCATCGAGCACCATCTGACACTTTCTGAATGTCCATTTGTATCTTGAATTTATTCACATGAGATACTGGGTCTCCAGATCCATTGAAGTTAGGTAAGACTGGCATCTTAAATTTTCTTGGGGTTTTGGCCAATGTTATTCTTTGTATGAATTAAGTTCCTCTTCTCCGATCATATTTAATGTGGGATGTTCGGCTTCTCACTAACTGCTGGATGGCTTGATTCAGCGCATCAAGCTGGGCCTGTACAGTGCCTGGTACTATTGGGGAAACCGGTGCTGGAGGGGCATACTCGTCATGCCTTTCCCGCCTTTCATTAAGTACATCCCTCAAAACGTCATCCCAATGCCTTTGCTCGCTAGTGCCTATTCGATCAAAGACGTTAGGCTGCCTAGGCTACTCCCCAGCATTTTGGCTCGTCGGCCGATTTTCTCTTGGTGGGGGATTCCATTCCCTACCCCTCTCTCCTTTCCTTTGACAAGCATTTCCTCTACCGGAATCAGCTTCACTGTAGTCATGGCCATCCCTGAAACGTGACTGACTATGGTGCGACCTACTGATCGCACTATTTCCCCCTCCCCTTGCTGGTATGTCTCGTCCGCCAGGTGGAGGCCTGTGTTGGTCAGTGGGTCCCCGTGCATTATTATGTCATGGGGAGCCCCGAATCGTAGTGCCTGACTTGACCTGTCTCCTGCCAGTAGAAGGACGTCGTCCCTTGCTCGGTGGATTTGGCTCCTCAGCAGTTTGGCGTCTAGGGTTTTGGGGAGGCTGCCCGGCCCTATTCTGCCTTTGCTGCTGGGGATTATCTCGACCAGCGTAAGAGGGAGGTTGTTGCTCAGGATGTTGGAATGAAATATCTTGTTGAGTAGGAGGAGGCTGCTCTGGCCTCTGAGGGCTTGCTGGTGGAGCCAGAGTGTGGTGATGTTGTGGGCAATTTGAATGTGTATCTTGTTGTGGCAGTACGCTGGGTAGCTGATCCGGTTAAGAAGCTGGCACGAGTTGTCCTCGAGCCAACTGAATGGCTGCCTCTGGGAGGCAATGGTGTCCCTCTATCGACAATCCATGTCGGCCTGCCTCTCATTCAGTTCTTGGCATTGCCTATCAATTTCTCTCTGCTGCAACGCCATCATTTCGGGCACATTTTTGTGATTAGCCCTCAGATTGGCTAACTCTTCCTGCAACACAATCAATGTCATCCTCAAGGTCTCAGAATCCATTTCCTCTTCTTCAAAATCCACTTGTGGCTCATCCTCAGCCACATTTTGTGGAGGAGGCTGAGATGGTTTAGCATCAGAGGTTTGTCCAGTCTTTTTAGCCATTTTCGCCATTTGATCTTTTTTAATGCCTTAAGTTCAGCTCTCAACGAGAGCACCAAAATGTTGACCCTCGAATTGGTCAACGACACGGAGTCAAGTAAAATGATAGAAAATGAGATGAGATCAAGACAACAAGATAAACGACACAAAGGATTTATAGTGGTTTGGCCCCAATAAGATGGTAATAACCTACGTCCACTTAGTGTTCTTATTGATGTAGAATTCCAAGAACTGTGATCAGTGAACCAGGGTTCACGGGTTTCACAAGGTTTCGGATGAATACAATTAAGGTGGATAAAAACACTCTTTTTCTCTATGAGATTTCTGAAGTACCAAAGTTAAGAGTCTAAAAATCCCATGAAAGTCCCCTCTCTTGAGCCCTTTGATTCTTATTTATAGGCATAAGGTGTTCTACATGGGTCAATGGGGCTTAATTATATCTAATATAGACGTATCTAAATAATAATTGAAATTACATTTAATGCGTAATTGTGAGATTACATATCTGAGGGAAATAAATGAAAATATGCGACAAGACTAGTCATCCATAATTATGATGTCTGATGAGCCAATTCTCTTCCAGTCAATGGTCAAACAGATTATACTAACTTAAACTGCCATGTGCATCCCACGTGTAGGTCAATCCTGCCACGTCATCAAGTAGTCCATTTTTTGGGTAATCAATGGGTAAGAAATCAACGGGTTTTGTCAATCTATCCACGATAATCCAGATAGCGTTGTGCCCCTTCGGAGTGTGTGGTAACCCCGTAACAAAGTCCATGGTTACCATTTCCCATTTCCACTCAGGGATCTCTAGCAGCTGCAATAACCGTGTGGGGCACTGATGTTCCGCCTTGGTCCGTTGACACATCAAACAATGTGCCACGTATTCTGCTATATCTCTCTTCATTCCTACCCACTGAAAGTATCTTTTGAGATCCCGATACATCTTAGTGGTTCCTAGAACCATAGCATATGGAGTAATGTGAGCCTCATAAAATATTTTCCTCTTGATCTCCTCATCATCGGGCACACATACTCTGCCCTTGAAACCCAACATTCCATCCTCCGAGATGTGAAACCTTGGTCGCATGTGTTTCACCATCTCATGCACTAGTCGTTGGATCCACGAATCTGTGAGTTGTTTACCTTGGATCGCTTCGATGATCGTGGGCTGCATGGATAACCTTGCGAATCTTCCCACTACTGTCTCCAAATCGAATTTGGACATATCGGTTTGTAGTCCTCGGGGTATTTCTTTCACCAAAATTACATAATTAATTGCCTATTGACTCAAGGCGTTAGCTACTTTATTAGACTTGCCTAGGTGGTACAATGTATTGCAATCGTAATCATTGAACAATTCTAACCACCTCTGTTGTCTCATGTTTAACTCTTTCTCGGTGAAGAAATATCTCAGACTCTTGTGATCCCTGTATATGTCGCAGTAGATCCCATAGAAATACTGTCTCCAGATCTTCAATGCGAACACTACCGCTGCTAACTCCAAGTCGTGAATTGGATAGTTTTTCTCGAAATTTTTCAGTTTTCAGGAGGCATATGCGATCACATTCCAGTGTTGCATCAATACTGCCCCTATAAGGACCAAAAACTCCAAATAGATCTTAGTGCCTCGATTAGCGTGCTGGGAGGGCATAATTGGAAATATGTATGTTTAATTGGTTAAATGTGTGACTATGTGGCATGCATGATTAATATGATTATGTGAGTATGCTATATGCATGTTTATGAGTATTTAATATGCATGTGGGCCCTTTATTGTTCATAAGGGCATAGTTGTAATTTTGGCCCATTAAGGGCATAAATGTGATTATATGTCATAAATGGTTGAGACCACATTACTATGTGGATATATTTGCATTATATGGCTTGAGATGGTCCTAGTGAGCGGATTAGCGAAATAGTCACAACGGGCTTAAATACCCGGCTCGGGGGGAGCCTGGGGGTATTTTGGGAATTTAGAGAATATTTTGGGATTTATTAGATGATGAATAAGTATTTGGTAATTAATTAGACACGACGGGATTAATTGGTTAATAATAAGAACACTTGTGGAGTTAATAGGAATCGGGGGAAATGACCATTCTACCCTTAGAGGTAATTGGAGGGTTGGGTTAATAATAAATGGCAATTTTTTCTTTTCTAATTAAGTTATATACTCAGTAAAAATTCTAAGGAATAACCAAAATTTAGTTGAAGACTCTCAACCCTCTCTCACCCCCTCTCACTAATGATTTTCTATCCGTCTCCCTCTTGTGTTGAGACTTTAAGCAAGCTGAAAGGAAATTCAAGACTAAGGTGGGTTTTGGGCTAGTTCAAGCTAGGGAAAAACAAGGTGAAAGGCTGACAAAGGTTCCTAAGGAGTTTAGACTAGCAATTCAGGTAAAATTCACTCTTTGATTACTGAATTTTGTTGAAATGATATTGGGACTTTAAGCTTGCATGAAACTGATTGTAGGGTCTGATTTTTGGGTGTTAGAGGGGAGTAAGAAATTTTTTGTCAATTAAACATGATGCTTAGGTTATAGGAGTAAGATTTCTAGGCTTGAGTCTAAGTTTGGTATTGATTGGGAGTGTGGTTAGAAGGATTTTTTGAGATTATTTCCGGGTAGGTTGCTGAGAAAACCCAAGAAATTATGGGTACGCGTGGGAGCACCACGACCCAGCTCTGGGCACCGCGGCTGACATGCCCAGAATGCCCTGGGAGGGCTCTCTATCTTTAGGGCACGCCGCGGCCCTAGTCGGGGCAAGTTGCGGCCCACCTCCCCCCAAAATCATGGGGCCACACCTCTCACTTGGGGCTTACCGCGACCCTCAGGGCCAGGTCGCGGCTTGCCTAGGGATCTTTGGCCTAGGTTAGATTTTATGCTTGGGAAGGATCGGGGGTTCAAACCTAAGTGCTCGGGAAAATTTCTACTATCCGGTTTAGTAGAATTTGTTGTCCCGAAGGCTAGTTATTGTTTCCTAAACATTTATTTGGGTTATGAATTGATGATCAATCATTGACACCATGACTAGGTTTATCGCTAAGGCTCATGACTGAGAATCGTACTTGAGACCATTCTTTTAATTCTCTGCTCGGGATTCGAGGTAAGAAAACTACACCCTTATTGTTGTAAATGGAACTGAGGTTCCCAATATTTGAATATGTGTACTATGTGATTGTATGATTGTTATGATATATGAGAATGAATGACCTAAGGGTGTTGGGGCTAATGATATGCGTATTGAACGTAGCTCGGCCTAAGCAAGCCGGAGTCAGCTAGATAAATAGAGGGCTTGGTCTAAGCGTACCAACCCTGAACACTTGCAACTGGGTAAGATATGAACTTGAAATTACATGTTTACCATTGGTTAGTTTAATGCTTGTACTCTGTTATATAATTTAACTGATTGAACTCCATTGATGCTATATGTGTTTGTTGTTTATGGTTTTCTTGCTAGGCCTTGGCTCACGGGTGCCACGTGGTGTAGGAAAAGGCAAGGGGAAGCTGGACCAACCATGAGTTAGAGAGCTCTGGGGGTGAAGTGTACATATTCTGCTCCTTGTCCACCACGGCCGAGGGAAAGTACACGAACAGAGCCCTAAAACTTGTGTTTCGCCATTAGAATGGCTTTTGGTTGTATTATCTTTTAGAGATTGTAAATTATCACTTATACCCTAATTTTGGGATCCCATGTATTAAACATCCGTTTTTATGAAAATTAACCATTTATGATCAAAATATTTTAACCCTAACCTGATGATTGACCTTAGGATCACATTTTTGTTCAAATGACTTGATTAGCAAGTCTTGCACTATTTCAAATACACAGTGTAATGGTCTTGGTTATCTAGAACGTTACAACTTGGTATATGAGTCATCTAAGTTTAAGGGTCCTTGAAGACTGGCTGGGCATGCGCACTCACCGCTAAAGACAAGCTCGACTCAGTGTTTGTCAACTGTATATATGTGATTACATGCTTAAATGCTTGAATGAAATGTAAATGTTTTTATCTGTATGTTTAATAGGGAGCATGAGATACTGATAGGGTCTGGCCCTCGACTGTTGTGTGATTATGATGAGGCATGCTTATTAGCATGGCTGCTGCATGTGAATGAATGTTTAAATGCTTTTTTGCATCTTGATTGCTTATTGCTGGTTGAGTTTCAATGGTGTATTAAGGAAAGACTGTTAACTTGTCATCATTTTTTGACAGTCGAGTCATTGATTGCAGATAAACTTGGATAGTTACGCACCTAAGGCGATCAATACGACTAGCCAGCACAGGGGTCGAGGCTAGAGATAATGAACAGGGCCATAACCTTCCGCCAATCCCTAAGAACTGGCAACAGATACTTGCTAATATGCAAGCCCGATTACAAATTCAAGAAGAGCAGATTTGTCTCTTAAGACAGCAGGCTCCATTAGGGAGTGTTGCACCTATTATGCCACCTACTGTGGCATCAGTTGTACAGCCGCCTGAGGTTAGGAACAGGTGGGAGCCACTTTATGAGCAGTTCAGGAAACAGCATCCTCCAATCTTTGAGGGAGGACCAAATCCACTAAAGGTTGAACAATGGATGAGTATGATCACTTCCATTCTATATTTCATGAGGGTGGAAGGTAATGACCGGGTGTCCTATGCCACCTATATGCTTAGAGAGGATGTTCGTATTTGGTGGGAGGTGGCATCACAGACTCGGGATGTTTCCACTTTGCGTTGGGATGGGTTCAAAGATTTGTTTAGCCAGAAGTACTATAACGTTGCCATCAAGGTAGCGATGGTGAACAAATTCATGGGGCTGGTGCAGGGCAGAATGACAGTTACAGAATATGCCCTGAAGTTTGATAGGCTAGAAAATTTTGCATCAGACTTAGTTCCTACAGATGCGGCCAGACAGGACAGGTTTATTCAAGGGCTTAATGCTATAATAGCCCGAGATGTGAGGATTACATCGATACCTGGGCAGACGACTTATGTCCAGACTGTCGAGAAGGCTCTTACCGCTAAAGAGGTAGAGAATAAGATCTGAAGGGAGAACATTGCTAGACGGGATGTTCGCAGGATAGTGCCTCCATACACAGGGTCTGGTAGGAGCAGAGGCCCAAGTGATGTGAAGAGGAAGACCCCTGACACTTCGACCACTGCTGGTCCTGATAGGAGGGGTCGGGGTGCTCAGGGTGGCTGTTGGGAGGCAGGAAGTGCCATCCGGGCGAATGTCGGGCAAAGGCTTGTTATCTATGTGGGGTAGTGGGACACCTCAAGAAGGAAAGAAAGAGGAACCAGGGAAGGTAGACAGCTTGACTCCAGCTCAAGTGCTCACCTTGAGGCAGGCAGAGGCCAAGGCTAGTTCCACGGTGGTAAAAGGTCAGCTTTCTAGTGCTAGCTCTTCATATACTATATTGATTGACTCTGGTGCTACACATTCGTTTGTTTCTAGTATGGTAATTGATAGATTATGTAGACCTAGTGAGTATTATATAGCAGGGCTTGGGACTATATTGCCTACAAGGAAACTGGTAGTTTCTAGGAGATTGATTAGAGCACTGCCAGTGATGGTAGATAGTAGGGAACTATCAATAGATTTGATTAAGTTTAGTATGGATGATTTTGATATGATTCTGGGGATGGATTGGCTAGCCAGGTATGGGGCTACTATAGATTGTAGGAAGAAGATGGTGACCTTTGAGCCTGAGGGTGAGAATCCCTTTGTTTTCGTGGGAGCTGTGCATGGACCCTGCATACCCATGATATCAGCATTGAGGGCTAGGGACCTATTACAGGGAGGTTGTATAGGTTTTCTAGCTAGTGTTGTGGATACCACCAGAGTTATGCCAACGGGGCCGGGGGAGACCAGATTGGTACGCAAATTCTTGGATGTGTTTCCTGTGGATTTACCAAGACTGCCGCCACACAGGGAGATTCAGTTTGTCATTGAGTTAGCATCGGGTATAGAGCCAGGGTTAAGGGGACCATATTAGATAGCTTCAGCAGAACTGAAAGAGTTGAAGATACAGCTGTAAGAGCTTCTTGATTTAGGGTTTACCAGACCTAACTTCTCGCCATGGGGTGCTCTTATTTGGTTTGTGAAGAAGAAGGATGGGACTCTGAGAATGTGTATTGACTATAGGGAGTTTAACAAGTTGACCATCAAGAACAAATACCTCTTACCAAGGATCAATGACCTGTTTGATCAGCTGCAGGGAAAGATGGTGTTCTCGAAGATTGATCTTCGATTTGGTTATCACCAGCTGAGGATCAAGGATGAGGATATTCTGAAGATAGCGATCTGAAAGAGGTATGGACATTATGAGTTCCTGTTCATGTTGTTTGGTCTGACCAATGCCCCATCAACATTCATGGATCTGATGAACAGGGTGTTCAAGAACTTCTTGGGTCTGTTTTTGACTGTCTTCATCGATGTCATCTTGGTTTACTCCAGTTCAGAGGCAAAGCATGAACAATATCTACGACAGGTATTGCAGAGATTGAGAGAGCATTGGTTATATGCCAAGTTTAAGAAGTATGAGTTTTGGCTACCAAAAGTGACATTCCTTGGACACATTGTTGGTGAAGATGGGATTACGATGGATCCATCTAAAGTAAAGGCAGTGAGAGATTGGTCGAGGCCAAAGAATGCCTAAGAGGTTAGGAGCTTCCTTGGATTAGTGGGGTGTTACAGACGATTCGTGGAAGGGTTCTCGAAGATTACTGCATCGATGACAGAATTGACACGGAAGAATCTAAAATTCTTCTGGTTAGAAAAGTGTGAGAATAGCTTCGAGGGACTGAAGCAACGGATGATTACTGCTCCTATGTTGAGTCTTCCTTCAGAGGGAGGAAAGTTTGTAGTATACTGTGATGCATCGAGATTGGGATTGGGATGTGTGTTGATGTAGAATGAGAAGGTTATTGCTTATGCGTCATGACAGTTGAAGAAGTACGAGCAGCGGTACCGTACCCATGATCTGGAGTTGGCAGCGGTGATATCCGCACTGAAAGTTTGATGACATTACTTATATGGAGAAAAGTGCGAGATATACACGGATCATAAAAGCTTGAAGTATTTATTCACCCAGAAGGACTTGAAGATGAGCCAGAGACGTTGGCTGGAGTTTGTAAATGATTATGATTGTTATATCCTTTACTACCTAGGGAAAGCTAATGTAGTGGAAGATGCGTTGAGCTGGAGGGGCCCGGGACAGTTATTTAGCTCTACACAATTATTAAAGGAATTGGCAGAGGGAATGGCTAGAGCAATGATAGAGCTGGTTGTGGGCCGGTTGGCCAATATCACCCTACAGTCAACCCTTCTAGAGAGGATAAGAGAGGGTCAGATAGATGATGCACAGTTGCAGTAGGTTAGAAGGAATGTCCTAGCTGGAGTGGCTAAGGGCTATTCTATTTCATGATTGAATTTGTGTCCTGACAGATGTGGGTATTAGACAAGAGATACATGATGAATCCTACACTACACCATACTCAACCCATCCAGGAACCACAAAAATGTTTCAGGATCTACAGATTTTATATTGGTAGCCTGGGATGATGAAGGATGTAGTTGAGTACGTGGCCAAGTGTTTAACCTATCAGCAGGTGAAGGTTGAGCATCAGCGACGAGCGGGGTTGCTACAACCATTGGGTATTCCCGTGTGGAAGTGGAAAGATATTACCATGGCTTTTGTGGGAGGTTTGCCCAAGACAATGGGGTTACATGACTCGGTGTGGGTGATTGTAGATAGATACACCAAGTCAGCTCACTTTCTACTAGTGAGGATGACCTATACTGTGGATTAGTACGCAGAGTTGTACGTAAGGGATACTCGTCTGCATGGGGTTCCTGAATTTATAGTAGCAGACCGAGATCCCATATTTACCTCCATGTTTTAGGGTGGTTTGCAGAAGGGTATGGGGACTCAGTTGAAGTTAAGTATAACTTTTCATCCTCAGATAGATGGACAGTCTGAGAAGATGATTCAGGTATTGGAAGACATGTTTAGAGCATGTGTATTAGACTTTGAAGGGTCTTGGAGTAAGAACCTTCTATTGATTGAATTTTCATACAACAACAACTATCAATCAACGATTGGAGTAGCTCCATACGAGATATTGTATGAAAGGAGATGTAGATCTCCCATTCATTGGGATGAGATGGGTGAGAGGAATTATTTGGGACCGGAGTTTGTTTAGAAGACTAATGAAGCTATTGAGAAGATCCGAGCTCGAATGCTCGCTTCGCAAAGCACACAGAAAAGCTACATTGATCCTAAGCGTAGGGACGTGGAGTTCAAGGTAGGGGACCACGTGTTTTTACGAGTGTCACCACTGCGAGGGGTGAGGAGGTTCGGGAGAAAGGGCTAGTTGCCTACGGATTGGCACTGGCACCGTCATTATCAAGATTTCATGACGTATTCCACATTTCTATGCTTCGGAAGTATGTCTTAGATTCAACTCATGTGTTTAGGTATGAAGATTTTGAGTTACATACAGATTTGTCATATGAGGAGCGACCGATTTAGGTCCTAGACAGGAAAGATAAGGTTCTACGGAACAAGACGATTCCTCTAGTCAAAGTATTATGGAGGAATAGCAAGGTCGAGGAAGCAACCTGGGAGCTTGAGTCAACTATGCGGAATTAGTATCCCGAGTTATTCAGGTAATTTTGGAGGACGAAATTCTCAGTAGGAGGGGATAGTTGTAACGACCCAAAATTTCTAATAGGGCTTAGTGCCTTGATTAGCGAGCCGGGAGGGCATAATTTAATATATGTATGTTTAATATGTTAAATGCATGACTGTGTTGCATGCATGATTAATATGATTATGTGAGTATGTTATATGAATGTTTATGAGTATTGAATATGCATGTGGACCCTTTATTGTTCATAAGGGCATAAATGTGATTATATGTCATAAATGGTTGAGACCACATTACTATGTGGATATATTTGCAGTATATGGCTCGAGACGGTCCTAGTGATCGGATTAGAAAAATAGTCACAGCGGTGTTTAAATACCCAGCTTGGGGGGAGCCTGGGGGTATTTTGGGAATTTAGAGAATATTTTGGGATTTATTAGATAATGGATAAGTATTTGGTAATTAATTGGACACGACGGGATTAATTGGTTAATAATAAGAACACTTGAGGAGTTAGCAGGAACCGGGGGGAAATAACCATTCTACCCTTAGAGGTAATTGGAAGGCTGGGTTAATAATAAAGGCAATTTGGTCTTTTCCAATTAAGTTATATACTCAGTAAAAATTCAAAGGAATAACCAGAATATAGTGGAAGACTCTTAGCTCTCTCTCACCCCCTCTTACTCAAGATTTTCTCTCCCTCTCCCACTTGTGTTGAGACTTTTAGCAAGCTGAAGGGAAATTCATAACTAAGCTGGGTTTTGGGCTGGTTGAAGCTAGGGAAAAACAAGGTGAAAGGCCAATAAAGGTTTCTAAGGAGTTTAAACTAGCTATTCAGGTAAAATTCACTCTTCGATTACTGAATTTTGTTGAAATGGTATTGGGACTTGGAGCTTGCATGAAACTGATTGTAGGGTCTGATTTCTGGGTGTTAGACGGGAGTAAGAAATTTTTTATTGATTGAACATGATGGTTAGGTTATAGGAGTAAGCTTTCTAGGCTTGAGTCTAAGTTTTGTCTGGATTGAGAGTGTGGCTAGAAGGATTTTTGAGCTTATGGCTGGGTAGGTTGCAAAGAAAACCAAGGAAATTCTTGGTACGCGGTGGCGCGCCGCGACTCAGCTCATGGGCGCCACGACCCACATACGCAGAATTCCCTAGGAGAGCTCTCTTTCTTTAGGGCGTGCCACGGCCCTAGGGGGGCAAGTCGCGACCTGCCTCCCCCCAAAGTATGGGGCCACGCCTCTCACTTGGGGCGCGCCGCGACCCTCAGGGCCAGGTCGCAGCCCACCTAGGGAACTTTGGCCTAGGTTAGTTTTTAGGCTTGTGAAGGCTTTGGGGTTCGAACCTAAGCGCTCGAGACGATTTCTACTATCAAGCTTAGTAGAATTTGAAGTCTCGGAGGCTAGTTATTTTTTCCTAAACATTTATTTGGGTTATGAATTGATGATTACCCATTGAGACTATGACTAGGTTTATTCCTAAGCCTCAGGACTAAGAATCGTACTCGAGAGCGTTCTTTAAATTCTCTGCTTGGGATTCGAGGTAAGAAAACAACACCTTGTGGTTGTAAATGGGACTAAGGTTCCCAATATTTGAATACATGTACTATGCGATTGTACGATTGTTAAGATATATGAGAATGAACGACCTAAGGGTGCCGAGGCTGATGATATGATTACTGAAAGCAGCTAGATAAGCGGGATGGGGTCAGCTAGATAAGTAGAGGGCTTGGTCTAAGCGTACCAACCCTGAACACTTTAATAATTGTAGAGTCCCATAATTTTACTTAGCTAGTTAAATAGTAGTAGTTATAGTATGTTTATTACTGTGGATTTTGGTTCAAACCAGGACTTAGTTGAACACTCGTACCAATACTTATGGATTTTATAAGTTTAGCCTATATTTTAAGAATATTAATTATAACATAAGGTTTGATTAATATTGGTGGACATAAATATGATATTTATTATAACCTAAGGTTTAAATAGAGCCAATAGGATTATGACACTTGTCATAAGCATGATTATTAAGGAATTAAGTATTTTGATGATAAAATAAAGAAATAACAACTTTAGTGCCTACCAAAAACTGTTAGGGTCGTATTTTGACTCAGTCAAAGCAGTTATCCAACCTTAATTATGCTGGAAAAGTGCAATTACGTGTTTAAAATATTCACGTATGCCGATATATCGCAGCTGGGAGCCGATATATCGCCTGACGAAGGATACGGAAAATACGTTGATGTTGCACAATCATATGAACAGAGGCTTGGGAATATGGCAGAGCCGATATGTAGCCATATATGGGCGATATATTGCCCTTAGTGGGATGATTTTTTTAATCTTTGTTTTGAATTTTAAAAATAGGTCTTAACCACCCAGACCTGCCTCTAAACGTTTTTGACCGAGTCTCCAACCTTTGATTGACGAAAATTCAATTCTTTTTCATTTTGAAATCATTATTTTATTCAAATCAAAATGGGTTTAGTTTCACTTCTTACCTCTATAAATAGGACCTAGTAACCAGCCCTTCCTCTCATTCTTCAAGCTGTGATCAGAACCTCCAAGGTGCTAGTGAGACCATAGAGTGATAAACACTTGGGTTGGGATAGAAGCTTTTCCATTCCTAAGCTTTATAAAATATTTGGGAAGTGAGGTTTAGTGTATTTCGGTATTGAAGTTAGACCAATGCCTAAGGTCAACTAAGGTATTCCTAATCCTAAGTTCATTTTTGTATGTTTCTTTAGTTTCCTTTAGTTTTCTTTACTCAAATCCTAACTCGTTGTTTTCCATTCTTGGTTAGGAATTTAAGTTCTTTGAACTTAAGGTTTCTTTTCGGTAAGCTTCATCTTGATGGTTTAGTTCATTTCTTTATCATCTCTTTTCTTTAGAAATACTCACCATTTGTATTGTTGGTTTTAGGAGTGTTCCAAGTCCCGCATTTGTTCTCAAATAGTCTAGTTTTGGTAAGGAAAATATGATATTTTCTATATGCTTATGTGTTATGTGTTATGTATAATATGTTATGATATGTTTATGCTATAATATGTTATGTTATGCTTTTTTATGTTATCTAGGGCTCATAGTTGCTTAGCTAGCAAGCCCTAGTGTTTATCATTTTCATGGTTTAGAGTTATGATTTACCCTACCTCGATTAGTAGACAGAGGACCTAGATGGGTTATCATATGCTACCATGTGATCTAACCTACCTCAATTAGTAGACAGAGGACCTAGATGGTTTATCACATGCCATGTTAATGAGTTAATGGCCATTAATATTGTAGTCCTATATGATGTACATTTTTTTATAGTCATACGCTTTCTAGTATATGTTTATGATATAGTTTTATGATTATGATTTATGTTGTATGTTGTTAGTAGATTTTCCTTGCTGGGCATTAGGCTCATTCCTTTATTTTTTTTAGTGTAATGCAGGAAACTGGATATGGAGGCGGAAGGATTCTTGGAAGCTTGGCTTGTGTGTTGAAGATGAACGGATTGAGTGGACTGCGTGTCGATCGAAGATGACGTTTATTTTAGTCTATTAAATTTTGTTTTGATGTAATTCCGCAACTAAGTATTTAAAGTTTATGTTTTATGTTTTATCAAACAATGTTTTCATGTTTTAAACAATGGGTACCCATTGTTATTATTTTATCAAACAATTTTCACAATATTATGTTGAAGTTTTAATAAAGTTATTATTTTTTTTATGTATATGTTCTTCAAAGTAATAGTTATGTTTAGTAGTTCTAATGGTCCAAGGTCTTAAAATAGTTGGGTCATTACAATAACTGGCTAAGATATGAACTTGAAATTATATGTTTACCATTGGTTAGTTTAATGCTTGTACTGATTATATACATTAACAAGTGATGTATCATGCTTGTATAATTATATATGCTATTATATATTTCTATTTGTTTGTAAATTTTTTAATTATTAATATTATTTTACAAACTTGTTTTAGAAGTAATAATAGATCATAACTACCAATTGCTCCTTCAACATAACGACGATGAGAAAGGATACAACGTTTGAGTGTTCCATTGACACAAGACACTAGTCATTTGGAATAGATATACAATATTATATCTCGTTGGGATGACAACAACTTTGTCAATCAAAGCATAGATGAGGATGTATTCGGTCAGGATATGTCAAGTCTTTACGTATGCAAAGTGGACATATTTCAATTTTTTCAAATGGAAAAGATTGGACAAGGAGTTCTCGTTTACTACATGAGGTATTTCACAAGATTTTTTAATTAACCTTTCTTATATGATTTATTTTACCAACAATTCTCCCTAATTATATTTTTTACTTTTTCTAAATAGGTTGTTATACAATTTTTTGGTAGAACAAGGGCGCCAAAATCAGTTTTTATTTTTCAATCCTAATGTTGTAGCCACCAAAGGAAGTTCATTCGAAGAGCGTGTTCAAGGTCCGTTCAAGCGCTTTCGTCAATTAAGATCACATGAGCAACTTATGCTTGTCCCTTGGAACCATGGGTAAGTTCAAAAATTTGTTATTATAAGATACTTAGTCCTTATAACATTCGCGTTGGACTTATATCTAGTATTGTTTTTCTTGTGCAGTGACCATTAGATGTTGATTATATTGGCCCCATGTGCATATTACGTTTGTTGTTGTGATCCTATAAACTCAAAACTAGAAAACCAAGAAATTGTGGCAGTAATAGTCAATGCTTTCAACCTCTTTCTGACCAATCTACCAAAGCCTCCCAAGATTCCAAATAATATAGAATTTTTGCAACCAAAAGTAAGTAACTACAACTTTAATTGTTTTGAAAATCTACACTTGAATTTTACTAATATTCTTTATATTAATTGTTTGACCTTTTACTTAAATATTAGTGTCCACACTAAGCAGACAATGTGGCATGTATTATGTGATGAGGATATTGAAGGATTACATTCAATATTCACGTCCTGGATGTTACTTGAAGAAAGAGGTATGTATATAAATTTATAAAAAGTTAACAATTTATTTATTATTACAGTATATATATACTCAAATACTAATAATTAACTAATGTATTTTACTTTGTACTTTTGTTTAGCTAAACACTACGCCATATACACCAGTACAGATTAATGAAATGCGACAACATTGGGCGAACCATATGCTACTGTTAGTTCAAAGTCATCGTCCCAAATATTAGGTTTTTGTTGTTGTTTACTTTTTCTTTTTTACTATATGTCTAGCTAGCTAGTGTAATATATTTGTTAATTTGTATGTTTAACAACAAATATTACATTTTTGTATATTTAGGTAGCTAAAACATATTACATACACATTTCGGTTTTATTAATGAAAATTCACAATTTAAATTTGCATATAATTTAGATTTTTTAATTAATATATTTAATTACGTTTCAAAAAAAATAATATTTCTATTAATTAATATACTAAAAATAATTATTTAATAGTTTTTTTAATTTAAAAAAAATACAAAATACAATGATGACTCGTGATATGAGACATTTAATGTATACAGAGTCTTTCCAAGGGAGACGTTGTAGGTACCCTACGATGACTCCCATGGGGAGACTTTGTAGACATTCAACGTCTCTCATTGGAAGTCATCGTAGGGCGTAAACCGTACACTCTATGATGACTCCGAGGGGGAGACGTTGAATGTCTACAAAGTCTCCCCATGGGAGTCATCGTAGGGCCACTGATGATGGCTCCTCCAATAACGTCTCCCCTAGGGGGGCTTTAAATGTCTACAATGTCTCCCTCGTATAACCATTGAATTCCTATTTTATTGTAGTGTTATTATTAGTATCATTTTATTGTAGGCAACTTGTGTTCTTTGAAATGAATAGAAATTATTAGCTATTGTGTTATTGTCTTTATATTGGACCCAATAACTATTTATGAGTATATTCATGAGTTTATGTATTTATAATAACTAATCTAATTTCATTTTCCTTCACACCAATGATATTCAATTTTGAGTTAGTCTCTATAATTTATTTTTGACTAGATTTTTAGAGCCAGTGTGGTTGAGATATTGACATTATCATTTATCCAATGCATCAGTGTGTCTTATGGAACATGTCATTTATGTCCAAATAAATGACAGGTGAGCTATAAAAGTTTTAGGATTACTTGGATTGAAGCATTAATATAGTTGAAGGACTGTATTTATTCGTATGAATCTGTTACTTTTATATTGAATCTTGTTAAGAAGCCAAGTACATTGGTTACTTGTATATTAGTCACTATTACTTGAGATGGACTGTATTTGTTTGTATGAATCTGTTACTTTTAGATTGAATCTTTTGATGTATCCGAGTACATTGGTTACTTGTATATTAGTAATTGTTACTTGAGATGGAAATTAAATGAATGTTTGGCTTGCCTTTATTATTGTTTAGTATTATATTTGATTGCCATAGTTGTTACAATTTTTAAGTTATTGACACATACTTAGCACTAGAAATGTTTCAAGAGTAATGGTGTGGAGTCATATAATTCTTTATTTTGTGCGATTATATATATATATATATATATTAATGGCTCAAAGATGTAGATACTAGTTAATGATAACCAATTGCAGTATTGGAGTTTGAATTTGTTTTCCACTGTAGATCATTGCTACTTTGTGTATTTATTTTTTTCTCCTATAGATTGAATTGAATTTTCTTGTCATATATCATTGTGTTATCCTTTATTGTTTTGATGGCAGGTAAACATTTTGCCTTAAAGTGAATTTGTAAATGGCTGATCCAGAAAAATTAGACTATAGATGTTCACCTCATAGGATCTTTACCCTTATTTCTCATATGTATGAGGGTCAAAAAGAGGTGCTCAAAGAATTGGGACTCGGGGCACTATTGGGGATGAAAAAAATTGTAACATGAGACGAAATCTTCTATCATGGTTGTTGTTTAGGTTCAACATTGAGGATGAGTCTTTGGATGTTCATGGGAAGCACTTCAAATTGGATAGTAAAGTTTTTAGTGCAACCATGGGTGTTAAGGATGTTGTTGAAGATTTACAAGTGAATGTTAACGCTAAACAACCTTCTTACCAAAAGGGTGAGAGGAGTATTGTGACAGTTTTGGGAAAAAAAAATGTAATGCCCTGGATAGCCAAGACCGTTACACTGTGTGTTTATAAAGTGCCAGACTTGCTAATCAAGTCATTAAAGTAGAAGCGTGTTACTGAAATAGTAGAGGAACTAGGGTTAAAAGTGTTTTGGTCTCAAAAGTACGTTTTCATTACTAAACATTGTTTACGTACATGGGATCCCAAAATTGACAGTTTAAAAGCCATTTACAAAAGTTACAACGTTTAGATACATCAACTAGCCATACTAAGGCAAAAGCGAGCTGTTAGGTAATCTCTGTCCTGACACACTTCTCGACCGTGGTGATCGAACGGCTGGCTGTGTACATTTCACCTCGGAGCTCTCCACCTCAGGCCTGGTCCAGCTTGCCCTTGCCCTTACCTGCACCACGAAGCACCCGTGAGCCAAGGCCCAGCAAGAAAACATAGAAACAACAGAGCATGAACAACTAGCAACAAATGAATTACACTTATAGCATCTCATCAAATACATAATGCACAAACGATAACCAGGGCTAGCGCTCACAGGCAGCTCCCTCTGTTATCCTTTTATTTCCGGCACTCAATGGCCAAATCGCGCTCCATGCGCTAATCTCATGAATGGTACTCTTAGACCGCTTATACGTGTCCCTTGGCATAATACCAACGATGACACAATACAACTTTCGGGAGCACTTAGTCCCATTCACAACCATACATTCGGGTGCAGTTTTCTTACCTTTCAATTCAATAGCTTTAATCCTTCGACACCTTGAGCACGATCCCACTCGAGCCCTAGCGCTCACCTAAACACAATCATGGCCAAAGTCAACATCAACCCTCAAGTTCAAAACCTAGCCCCGGGGCCAATCCCGAGCCCCCGGGATGACCTAGTTCCACCAAACAAGGTGGTGGAACCAAACCCCAAACCTTAGGTCAAAAACCCTTGCAAATTACCCTAAAATCCCCTTCAGAAGGCAGGGTAGCGCTACAGCGCTCTTGGGAGGGCGCTATAGCGCTACAGACAGAAGCCAAAACCCTTCCAGCAAAATGGCCTAGCGCTACAGCGCCCAAAGGCTAGTGCTGTAGCGCTAGTCACAGACAACCCAACACCCAAAATTTCCATTATGCGATTTTCTCGAGCCAACCTCAACCAAACCTCTTCCAACTCTTACCCAAACTTAAAAACAACCTCATGACCACACTCCACTCATCCCAAACACCCTAACCATCTAGAATCCAAGCACATGCAATCACAAACTCAAAATTCACCATAGCCACCTCCAAACTCTAAAACCTAACATAAACCAGCTGAACATCAGAACTAAAGCTTAGAATTCATACCTTTGATAGAATTTCGCCCACAAGCTATCCCTAGGCTCCCTTGGCTTGCTACTCCTCAGCCCTAAGCCTGAATTCCCCAAAGTTCCATTCAATTCAATTCAAGCACCACAACTTAAAAACCAGAAACAGAAATGGATGAACTCTAGAACCTTAGCTCAAGTGTTGGTGAAACCCTGCTAAACCTCTGTCAATTCCTTAGTCTTAGGTCAAGATCCTTGATGTTTAGTTATCCCAGCTCTCCTCTAAGCTTTACTCCAGAAATTCTCAAGAAACAGATGAAGGAAAGTGTAAACCGACTTTAGAGAAACTCTCTCTGTTTTCCCTCCTCCTTTTCCCTTCTTTTTCAGACTTCCTTGATATTCTATAAATTCCACTAACTTAAAACCTCAGTAATACCCATCCTTAAAAGTCCAATGACCTTTATGCCCTCCCAATTAACCCTAATCCTTTAGTCCACTTAAGGGCATTTTAGTCATTTTACCTAATTCCCGCTACTTCCTCGAATGTCTCTATTATTTCCCGCTTAATTCCCGATACCTAATTAATCACCAATAGCATTCCTCAATGTTACAATAATCTCCAGCTCATCCACTAAATTCCCATTTACACCCGTGAGCTCACCCCGAGCCGGGTATAAATCCCCGCTATGACTTTTCCGCTACTTAGCTCGCTAGGATCGTCTCGAGTCACAGATCGCAGATATATCCACATAATAATGTGGTCTCAACAATTATCACATATATCAAAGCAGTTATGCCCTTAATGGCCAAAATTACGATTATGCCCTTCTACCCTAATCTGGGCCTACATGCATACAAACACGCATAGTCATGCATCTCAGGTACTCAAGTAATCATATAACATGCTTTAAATCATAATTATACATCTTAATCACTAAAATCACACGTAATCTCCATTATGCCCTCCAGGCATGCTAATCAAGGCCCTTAAGCCTTATTAGCGAATTTGGGTCGTTACAAAAAAATTGAGGCTTTGTGTATTGGAGGACATGTTCGTTGTACGATACTTCTTGTTGTTTTTAGTTAGTGGTTTTTTGCTACCTAATACCTCTCTATATGTTGCTCAGGAGGTTGAGGGTCTTATAATGTCCCTAAGTGACATTACTATTGTTTGTCGTGTTAATTGGGCATCATTGGAATATAAGCATCTATTGAAGAGCATTGGACGACATCATGCCAAACCAGCCAAGTTCATAGAAGGATGTGTCTATTTTTTTATAGGTATTTTTTTCTTGGCCTTGGTGTACGGTGCATAATAATTTTGTATTTTTATGCATGTTGTAGGTATTTTACTATCACCACATTCTTTGGAATGAAGGGTATGTCAATAGGTCCCTATGTCCTCTAAATGTTTGGTCTAAAGATGATGCCAAGGCTTTACTTGAGTAGGTAGAAGACCAAGGGGAGTTTGAGTCTGAGACAGTAAGTATGGGATAAAATTGGTATTTTTTTTATCTTTTGTTCTTATGAAGCACAAATTCTATTATATGTTGGAGTTAATAATATTTTATAAGTGTTATGCAGATCCCCATGTTACAATTGCAAGAAGAGGCAGATGAATTGAAGTTACCCGCTACGATCTCATCTTTGTGTGTAATGGTTGAATCGTTGGAGAAGAAATTGATTGCTAAGGGCAAAGATATGGATAAATTTAAAGTGGACATGAATTTTGAACTGGGCATGGGATTTGAATGCTTACAGCAAAGTTTGAGTACTCCCAATCGCCATGCCATTAAAATTAGCAAATTTAAAGAAGAAATGGAATTGTATTTCAACATGGGATTTCAGTGATTATATCAAAGTTTCAAAACTTCCATAAGTTCAATGGTTCATGGGCATGATTCCCCCCATATTAGTAAGGAAGAGGTCGCTAAGTGTGCTCAATTTGGGAAGATGACTAATGAACCAATCAAACAAAACATTTGAGAATAGGAACTGCACGCAACATGCGATGACAATTGACCCGATGCTAGTGGAGTGTCGCATAGGTCTTCCAAATGATATTGAAGATTATTATGGAAAAGGTTCACATTATGATACTGAGAGGAAGAAGGGGGTAATAGAGAATTATTTCGATGATTCTAGACCAATTTTTTTTCCCTTGGACAACTACAATGATGACGTGGGACCTTAAAGATTTCCAGCACTCTGAGGGTGTACTGTCGTCTTTAGGGAAGGAGAAGATACCTGTGGAAATGGAGAATAGTTTGGAAGATGATGCCTCTAAAATGTGTCATGCTAAGAATGACAAAAAAGAGGTGGAAACGGCGAAAGGTAAGCTTGTGGCAAAAGATGTCATTGAATTGAAGTTAATGCCGATGTTACCTCGACCACTCATGTTATTCATGAAATAGAGGAGGATGATTATATCAAGATCGATCCTGCTATTCTAAGAAGAGACAAAGAGCTATGCAAAATGGAGAAATCACTTCAGAGTATGATTCCTAAGTATAAAAAAAAAAAAAAAGCTAAGGTTGTCAAAATGTCGCGTTGAAATTGAAACCAGCCCTACCAAAGTGAAAGTTCAAATTTGGACATTTCCTTTTTTACTTCAGTTTGTCCTTGCGGTTTGTGATAAATTCTCAACTTAATATGTTATTTTCTTCATAGAAAAATTATTTCTTTTCATTATATCATAGATGTTAGGGACAATTTTGTTCATTAATGAAGTCCTTCCTTTTCAGAGAGGTGTTGGTAGATAATCCAATGGGACAGTTGGAGTGGTGGTACTTTAGAAGCCTTATACCTAAAGTTGAGGTGGACATTAAGGTAAATACCGATCAATTTAAAGTTCCCCTATATTCAAATAATTTTGTTATGAGCATGTACAAGGGGAATTGTATTACTTCTCCAATATGATCATGTAAATTATGATCAATTTAAAGTTCACCTTTTCATATTATTGATGCATTTGGTTGTGTATCAAGATATAGAGACACAAATGATGGTGTCATACCCGATGATGTCCAAACACTAATTTTTCCCACCTACTAGCCCAATTTGATAAGTTTTAATATAATTTACATTTGTTGGGTTCAATAGTCCATATTTTGTTTTCATTTTCCAATTTTCTATGAATAGCGATGTAATAATGGTGGTCATTTTTGGGAGATCGGCAACACTAGATTTCTTGGTGCCCATGTCAATCTGGCTTTGCTCCTAAGGAAAGTGGAGAAGGTATATTTAATATATTTATCTTAATGACTATTGCCTTGTGAGTTTGAGATAGCCACTTAAGTATACTTATCTTTTTGTTAGATCTTAGTCCCAATGAACGATGTTGAAAATAATCATTGGATACTAGTTGTTCTTGATTGCATTAGATTTTGCGCAAGCATTTGTCTGGTCGATTTAGGACACGACATAGAACACATTTATTATGTGAACTAGTATGTGTGTCTTCTGAATTTACTAATATTGTTCTCACAAGCTGATTTACATTATTTAATATATAATTTTTGGTACAGTTGAAGAAGCTTGACATGTTGCTTCGTACGACCATGGATAGTGCCCGTGATGGTCAACCAATTTTTTCTGCTTTCAGTCAACTGCCCCTAGTCATGCACCTCAGCTGGAGAATGACCATGACTATGGTATGTGATCGGTAAAATAGGATGTGCAAGTATACACAATTGATTCAAGTAATAAAACAGTAAGTAAAGTATCGTTCCCACAAGGACTATCAACCAATTACCAATAATTGCTATTAAATTTCTATTCGACTGTAAAAAATAGAGTGATTTTTAAACTAAGACTTAAAATTAAAATAAAATTTGCAATAATAAAGATTGATTCAATAATTAAAAACCTAGGGTATTAACATCATCAACTTTTCATTCTATCAATTTTACAAATCAGTTCTAAATCTCTTCTTCCTAATGTAATAGCATGTTAACAAAAATCGATTCCTATTCTTTTTCAAGATATAAGATCTCAACCTATATGCAAGTTTTCTAAATTTCTGTGATAAACTTAAACACATAGCAGGCATTAAGCATAGAAACCTAATTGCTACACAAGCCTACAGGTACTTTCGTCCAATATGTGACCTATGTCTATATAACGATAGCATATTCAATTCGCATCTTTTGAATTTTGAATCAAAATCATAAATCAAGCAAATATTGATTAGGTATTTACTAGAATTAAGGAAAAAATTGTATAGATTAGAATAAAGAAGAAGAATCAATAGAACATCATAATAAAATTAAATAGAAATCCAAGTGACTACATTAACCCCTAGATAGAAGATTTAGTTCATATCAGACATAATAACCATAACATTCAAATAATTATTCATAGAAAATACCCTAAAGAACTAAGATGAAGAAAATATCTAGAGAACAATAAATAGAGAAAACAAGCTGTCTTCTTAAGGAATTTTTTCCAGAAATCATCATAATGATGCTTAAATAGTAATTTTTGCTTTGGATGTGAAATCCCTCTTTTGCCCCTGCATAAAATGCCATTTTCTAGAAAATATGCCACTCAAGTGCCGCGACTCTATAATGAGGTGCCACAGCCCATGTCCAAAATATGGAATTCTCTCGTTTCTGACTTGCTCAAGCGTCGCGACCCTACTAGACCTGCCCCGCAGCCAAAATTTATCAACCAAAAGCGTCGTCGCTCTCAGAGGTAGCGCCGCGACCCTATGCTTCTTGATAGATAGACCTCTCTGTCTAATCATAGTGTCGCGGCTCAATTTTCTTTTTTTCATCAAATTCCATCTTTTTGACACCAAATGTAGCCATTTTTGAATGATGTCCCTTAAATTTGAAATATTATCAAACACAGAAAGAAAGAAAAACGTCATACTGCACAAAAAATTACTAGATAAACCTCAAAAATTAAATAAAATAACCCTTTAAAACACTATAAGAACTACTCTATCAAACTCCCCCAAACTTAACATTTACTAGCCCTTGAGTAAAATCTATTGACACTTTCTAAAACAAACTAATCACACATATGAATCAAGTTTACCTAACAAGCCTCCACCTCATGAAAACCATCCAATACAAGCTCAGAATTTTCAATTACATTTCATCCAGAATTTCAGTAAAATCAATTCAATAATCAACTTCAATCTTTGTTATGCAAATCAGCCTTAACCAATAAATAACACACAGTCACAATACCATATGCAAGTCAAATCTTCCAAATCATTCCATCAAAACAAAGTATTTCATATGCTCACATAACTCATCGATCTCCCCTAATATGATAACACTTGCTCAAGAATCAGAAGGACTTTTTAGCTTATAACGAAAGCCTAGGGTAAAGGTGGACGTAAAGGTAATTTAGGCTAAAGTATACCATAAGCACACAACCAAACAAATCAATCTTGTAACTCTCAAACCCCAAAAATATTCCCCAACTTTTCCAAATTTTTTCTTTGTGAGAAAATTCATTATTGACACTCCCCCAAACTTGTTTCTTTGTATTTTCAATTGGAGTGTAGTTCATTTTCAATATATATATTTTTTCTTTCTTCTCTGAAATTTTCTTCTATTATTGACACAAATATCGCAATATAAACCCAATTACAATCGATCCCCCAATCACTTTTCATATGCTTATGGTTTACATTCAAGGGAAAGACAAAAAACAACTTTTCAATTTAGCTCAAAATAAGTGTCGAACAACAAAAATTCACATTAATCTCAAAATGTGGGTAGCTATGGATTTAATATATAAAGGTTGGCTTGAAAGGCTCAATCGATTCCAATAATTTTTTTTTTGGCCTAAATCATCTTCCTAAGCCTGTATTATTCCAATTTATCTCAATCATCAAATTATGCAAGTTCTAGAATATTTTCACAATTTTGATCCACAAACCCAATTAACATCCATATATTAAAGGATTGTAAGAAATTTATTACTCAAGGTTTTTATGACAATCGATCAAAACTAATTACTAAATTACTTTCACCAAGCACACGGATTCTCATAGCTTGTAAAATAAATCACTCGCATCACATGGTTATGAGTATCATTGGCTTTCAAAATAACTTGATTCATAATTATAAACACTAAAAACAACAAAAACAAAACAAATAAAACTAACACCAACAAATAAAACTAAAATAAAAAAAACAACGCAATCCCTCCCCTAAACCTAAATACACATTGCCCCCAATGTGTTAAAAAAAATTGAAAGGAAAAGAAAACTTACCCAATCACCATGTCAGTATGGTGGAGGAGGTGGTTGCTACTCATAACGGTGAAACTCTGGAGGATATTGGAAATAAGGCTGCTACGCATAATTCAGGTGCCAATGACCAACCAAAGCATTCAGTTGATCAACATGTGTATGCTCATATGCATTCTTGGCCATCCAATATTATTCCATATGGTTGTTCTGCTAAATAATATTATTCGACTGAGCATTTGTATATTTGACATGAGGATTAATTGGTCCACTAATCTCCATCATCGGATCCTCATTCGTAGTAGCTATTACATTTTCCTCTGCATCCTCTGGTTCCTCTGGTTGAATAGCCTCGGCACACCGATGACGACGCGGTCTTTGTTCTTCTGGATTAGGAACTGCTATAGGTGGAGAATACCCATAAATAGTAGTCCCAGTAATAATACCTTGGACCCAGCCTTTAACATCAGTCGGATGCATCAAAACTCCATAAGTTTCACACAGATCCGTAATAAAGGATCCATGTCACAGTCCACCAGTTGTCGTTAGCCAACAAATAAACCCAATACTATTTCACAACTGTTTTCCCACATCAATTTTCATCCCCTTCATTATTGCATAAACCATAAGCAATCTATCCATAGCAATATCAGAAAAGTGTGATGAAGGAATCAACCAAGCACCCACAAAATACAAGAACCCACATGCTATTCGGTTATGCTAACACTGATACATATGTTTGGGCTCATCATGTGTATAAGTAACTCTGGCCCCAAGACAACCAATGAACTCCCCCACCTCCTCACAATCAATCTTAGTGTGTAAGAATGCATTATACTCATCTTGCTCATTTGGGTAAGACTGCAGCTCATAAAAATTGTTCAACGTCACATGACTAACCAGCACCCGCTTCCCCCTCACAGAACATGCATTAATTATTCTCTTGCTCAGGCTAGTTTGCATAAAACGCATATACCAGAGAAACATTAGGTTTAGGAATGTTGTCCACATTGACCAATGATTTCCAACCTCTATCTTGAAGGGTCACTCTAATAGGCTCATAGGTTAGGTCATCAAAAGGTGAATTTTGATAAGTCATTCCTCTTTCTAGAACTAAACTCTGTTTTCTTAATCTCTCATGTCTATCTTCAGCCTCTTTGCTTACAAACTATGATCTATCATAAGAAACTGCCCCCTAGATGATGATGCTACATGACTCGATCACTTAGGTCCCATTACAATTCTTAACACATAAATTCTGTAGAAATTTTGACAGCACCTCCCCTTTTTTTCCACTTCCCAATTCAACAAAATACCACAAATCACACAAACAAACTTTTCAAACCAACACTCAACACCCAATCTAAACAATACAACTCTTATCCACCCAAATCACAATAATATATTGTCAAAAACACAAAACTATTATGAGAATAGGAGAAAAATAATTACCCCCAATTAAAATTGGATGAAAGTACTCAAGCTCTCCCAAGAACTCAAAATTTGGGTTTTTAATGGTGAGAATGTAATTGAAAGGAGATTTAAGCCAAAGTGATGATGGGAAAATGTTTGAATGAAGGTTATATGAAGATTATGAAAGAAATTGTGGAAATAATTGATGGGTTGGCTTGAAACAATGGTGTAATGGAGGTGGGAATTTCAGACTATGTATAGAAAATATGAGGAAGTGAGGAAAAGCTAGAAAACTTATGGTTTATAGCAAATTCGCGACTAAGCGCTGCATCGCATGAGGTATAGCATCACGGCCCGTGTGAAATTTTGGGTTTAAATTCTGGGATGTGTGTCGCGGCTCAATGTTAGGACGCCACGGCACCTGGGCATTTACGAAAATTCCTGGGCTCTCTGTTTATGGTGCGCCGTGGCTCAAATGTAAGGGCGCCACGACTCAAATTTGATCCTGCAGAAAAACTTCATTTTGCAGTTTTATATTTTTCACGAATTCCACGACTCATATTTACAATCCAAAGTCTAAAGGTCAAAAATTCTAAAGAAAAGCTAAACCAACATTAAAAAATCTAACACCAAACATAAAAATCGTTGTCTAGCTAAAATAAAATAAAAAAAATACTAAAAAGAAATTGGGATGCCTCCCAAAAAGCGTTGTCGTTAACGTCATTTAGTCGGACTCTTATTTTCTTTCATATTTTAACTTGGATCAAGTCCACCCCTCACATCCTTGAGAGCCATAGTGTCATGAGTTGGCCCTCATTTCTTGTTATTATAAATTGGTGGAACTTTACCCCGCTCATTTAACATTCGAATCCTCTCATTAAAGAACCTTTTTAAATGATTATTCAATTTTCGCAATCCACTTTTAACCATGCATCTTTGCTTAGAGACTTCCAACTTGTTCTCTCCTTTGTTTACCCCATCAACACTACAACAAGTTTGAATTTCTGTTGCTACAAAAATATTATATATTACCTCCTCTTTTTGCACTCACAACTTTAACTCACCCTTTTGTACATCGATAAAAGCCCTACCAGTAGCCATGAATGTACTTCAAAGTATTATTGGAATACTGTCATCTTCCTCCATATCACGAATGATAAAGTCTGCAAAAGATATGAAATTTTCAACCTTCACCAATAGGCCGAGTTTGACTAGTAGATCTGGCATTTGCAAAGACACGGTAGTAGGCCGAGTTTCTCCCAAATTCAACTTCCAAAAGATTGATAGAGGCATCAGATTCACACTGGCCCCTAAATCACATAAAGCTTTTGTCACCACTGAGCCCCCTATAGAGCATGGGATATTGAAACTACTAGGATCATTAAGCATTGGTGGTAGTTTCTTTTGAATTATCGCACTGCACTCCTCAGTAAGTGCCACTGTCTCATAGTCCCCTAGCTTCCTTTTCTTTGACAAAATTTCTTTCATAAACTTCACATAACTTGGCATTTGTTCAAGGGCCTCAGCAAATGGGACATTGATGTGTAGCCTTCGAAAGATATCCAAAAATTTAGAAAAATTCTTGTCAAGCTTATCCTTTTGAAGCCTTTGAGGATATGAGATCTTTATATGGTGATCTATGCTTATTTCTGGCTGCTTCTCTAAGTTCTCAGTAACATTTGACCCACTCATTTCCTTCTCCTTATTAACCCTTTTGGCTCTTTTAACTCCTTGCCACTCCTCAAAGATATTGCATTGCACTGCTCTTTTGGGTTTACCTTAGTAGTGCTTGGTAAGTTCCCTTGAGCACGGTTTGTCATCAAAGCAGCCAACTGCCCCATTTGAGTCTCTAAACTCCTGATAGATGCCCTGGTTTCGATCATGAAATAGTTCAGTAAATCAGACTGTGCATCAGGTTGTTTCATATGTGTTGGCTGATGTGGTTGTGGCTATTGTAGAGTCTCAGAATATTTAATTAACTAGCTAGATAGTAGTAGTAGTAGTAGTAGTTAGTATTAGTTTGTAGTATGGTAGATTCCGTGGATTTTGGTTCAAGCCGGGACTTAGTTGGAAACTTGTAGCAACAGTTATGAATTTTATAAGTTTAACCTATAGTTTAAGAATATTAATTATAACATAAGATTAATTTTGTTTTTTAGTAGTTATGATTATTATAGTATAGTATAGGTTTATGATATTAGTAGTCTTGTTTGTGGAAAAGGGGGTGATTGCATAAGAATATATTATTTATGATATTATTAAAAAGTGTTATGGATCGAGCCTACATAAAGCCCAAAATCCCAATAAGATTTTGGGCTTAGTAAATTCAAAATCAGCCTAGGGAATTAGAGTTTGATTAGTTAAGCTATTTGTGGATTAGGTTGTTATTTAGATAATTAAATAGATTTTTCGTAACTTTAGGGTACTATATCTTCCAACCTATTTTTTACCCAATTATACTATGAATTCGAAAAATAGTATTTCTAGAAAGTTGTAGATAATTGAATTATCTTTCTAACGGTATAAAGATGGTCTAAATCGGAATTCTACAGCTCTAGTTATGTTGATTTTACTACAGGTAAGTTTAGAATTACGAGATTTAGGAAGTTAGAGGTTGGGATATTTTTTTTATGTTAGATTATTCCTCAATTATTTAATAAAAATATTAATAAGATAATTTAGAGATATTTTCTAAAGAAGTTAGGATTCTATTTTATTTAAATTTAAATTTGGAATATAGTTAGAATGAAATTAAGTATTTTTAAATAAAAGAAAGACCTAGAAACTCTAGAACCTTCCAGAACCATTAAGAGCATGACACTTGTCATAATCATGTTTATTTAAGGATTTATGTATTTTTTTTAATAGGATAATTTCACTCCTCAAACTCTATAAATAGGACCTAGTGCTCAGCCATTTTCTTCATTCTTCAAGTACTTGATTAGAGCCTCCAAGGTGCCAGTGTTAGTATAGAGAGATACACTTGGGTTTGGGATAAAAGTTTTATCATTCTAAGCTTTCTAAACACTAGGGAAGTGAGATATAGTGTGATTTCAGTGTTGAGGTTTAGATCAATCTATAAGATCAATCAAGGTACTCGTATTCCTTAAGATCAGTTCTTTATAATCCTTTAGTTTTCTTTAGTTTCTTTTATTCAGATCTTAACTCTTGTTTATGATTCTTGATTAGGTATTTATGTTCTTGAAACTTAAGGTCCTTCTTGGTAAGTTTCTTCTTGATGGTTTAGTTTTCATATTCATCTCTATTCTTAGAGATTCTCACATTTTTCTACTTTTGGTTTATAGGAGTTTTCTAATCCCATTCTTGTTCTCAAATATCCCGGCTTTTGGTAAGGAAAATAGGATAGATTTTATGTGCTTATATGTTATAATATGTTTATGTTATGATATTTATATGTATGATATGTTTTTGTTCTTGGGTATATGATTTGTTTAGATAACAAGCATATAACTTGTTCAGATAACAGGTCCCAAGAATATATTCCTTGGGTATATGATTTGTTCAGATAACATGTCCCATAAATTTATATGATTTGTTTAGATAATAATCACCGTAAATTTATGGGCATATGATTTGCCTAGATAGCAAGCCCCAAGAAGAATGATGGCCATTGTAGTCCTATATGATATATTTTTTTATAGTCATATGTTTTATAGTGTATGTTCATATTATAGTCTTATGATTTATGATGTATGTTTTTAGTAGATTTTTCTTACTGGGCATTAGGCTCATTCCTTTATATTTTAGTGTGATGCAGGAAAATAGATTATGGAGGGCGGAAGGATTCTTGGTAGCTTGGCTTGTGTGTTGAGGATGAATGGAATGAATGGACTGCATGTCGATTGAGGATGAAGTTATTTATTTTTAGTCTTTTGAATCATGTTTTTCCGCATTTTGTTTTTAAACAATTGAATTAAAGTTTATGTTTTTCTTTTAAATAATGGGTACCCATGTCATATTTTATATTATCGTTGTAGAGTCCAAGAACTTTACTTAGCTAATTATTTAGTAGTATTATAGTATGTATAGTATTATCTTTGTTACTGTGGATTTTTAGTTCAGACCGGGAATTACTTGGACACTCATAGTAGTACTTATAGATTTTCTAAGTTTAACCTATAGTTTAAGAATATTAAGTATAACCTAAGGTTTGATTATATGACTGATATTAAGGATAATATTTGTTATACTATAAGGTTAAGATATCAACCAATAGGATTTTAAGCACATGTTATGAATGGGTAATTAAGGATTAAGTATTTTTGAGGATTAAATTAAATAAGGGTAAAATTTGAATGCTTTAAGGTGAGTCAGCAGCTTTGAATACGTTGAAGGCTTAGTCAAGGCTGTTTACTCCATTCAAACTTAGCTAAAAATGTGTAATTTCGTGTTTAAATATTCAGCGTGTGCCGATATATCACAGCTATAGGGGGCGATATATCGCAGCACGTAGATATAGAAAACACGAGACGATGCACGGTCGCCTCGGGCATACTGGCCCAGGCGATATATCGCCTACAGGGGGCGATATATCGCCTCCTCCAGCATGTTTTCAAACATTTTTGAATTCTTTTCCTTTCAGCCATTCAAACTCCTTCATAAGTCCAACATCTTTTGAACGAGTCTTCAGCCTCTGCTGAACGATTATTCAAATTATTTTCACCTAAAAAGCCATTATTTTTATTCAAGTAAAATCAAGATACTTTCATTCCCAAACTCTATAAATAGGACCTAGTACCCAGCCATTATTCACCTTTTGCTCTAAGTTCAGAAGCTGCTAGTGTTAAGTGAGTGTGAGAGTGTAAACACCTGGTTTGGGAAAATCATAAGCTTAAACATCATAAGCTTATCAAACACTTTGGGAAGTGAGGTTCTATAGTATTTCGGTTGTGGTGTAGATTGGTCTTTCAAGTCTTTGAGGTTAACCAAAACTCTAGCTCATTGTTTTATGTTATTTTCTTTCTCATAGCCTTCTACTCAGTTTCCTAACCTCATTCTTATTTTGGTTAGGAAATCTAAGCTCTTGAGCACATAAGTTTTGGTAAGTGTGACTTTCAATGGTTTAGTCTTCCCATTTCCTTTTCATCTCTTTTCTTCTTTAGACTCACTCTTTATATATGGTTTTAGGAGTGTTCTAAAAGCCCCAACTCAGTCCACATATCCCAGTAACTTTGGTAAGGAAAATAGGCTAGAATCAATATGTTATATGCTTATGTTATCTTATGTTTTATGTTATTATATGTGTTATGATATGTATGCATGTATGTTTGTAGGCTTGGGCATATGACCCATATGACTAACAAGACCCCAAATGGGTTATGGGCATATGACCTACTTAGCTAGTAGGACCCCACTAATCCCATGGGCATATGCTTGTTTAGTCTATGGGACCCCAAGTAATAATGGCCATTATAATAAGTGTATGTTATATGTATTATGTTAAGTCTTTATGTATCTTATGAAATTATGTTTATGACTATCTGTTAGATTTTCCTTGCTGGGCATTAGGCTCATTCTTTTTTGTTTTATGTGCAGGAAAATAGCTTTAAGAGGCGATAAGATTCGTGGACGCTTAGAGAATGTGTATCGATGGTGAATGGAGTCAAGGGGCCGAGCGTTATTCGATTCGAGGATGTAGTCTCGTTTTACCTTTTTATGGTTTTACATGTATTTTCCGCATTTCTTATGTAATGTCTTTTTATTTTAAATCATGTTTTGTTTTAAAGACAATGGGATCCCATATCCTTCTTAGTATTTTATTTTGTAAGTAACTCTTATTTTTACAAGTTACTCAATAAAATTATGGTATTTCCGCAAAAATGTAAGTTTATGTATAGTTTCGTTAATGGTCCAAAAGTCTAGATTAGTGGGTCATTACAATCGTGTATTTGATACATTATTTTGAGTTTTCAATAAAGTTATATTATTTCTTATGTATCTTTCTCCAAAAGTAATAGCTATGACTAGTAGTTTTTAATGGTCCAAGGTCTTAGAAATAGTTGGGTCATTACAGCTGTGGAGGTGGGTATTGTTGCTGACTTTGAGGGAAAGACTGTTGTGCAGCTTGATTATTTGTCCATGAGAAGTTAGGATGATTCCTCCACCCTTGGTTATATGACATCGAACAGGGGTTGTTTGTTGGTCTTTCAAAATTTCCTATTGCTTGGAATTGTTCCATAGGTATATTATTCATATCCATGGCAGGACACTGATTTAATGGATGAGCACTCCCATATGCCCCACATAAACTCTGAACTTGCATGATTTTGGCTGACAGGTTGCTCTATTGTAATTGCTTCGTTAAAGCTGCCACTTGCGATGTAAGCATGGAAATAATATCCAATTCAATCATACCACCCACCTTCTTTGTTTATCCCCTTTCAGTTGCCCACTATAAGTTATTCATTACCATCTCCTCTGGCAATTCATATGCCTCATTAGCACTCGAGCTCATGAACGCACCTCCTGCTACAACATCTATTATGGTACTAGTAGTACCATTCAACCCATTATAAAAATTATGGACTTGCATCCACTTTTCTATACCATGATGTGGACACCTTCTTAACAACTCTTTAAATCTTTCCCATGCATCATACAATGATTCCTCTTCTGTCTGGTGGAAATTATCGATTTCCCTTCTCAACTTTGCAGCTTTTATTAGAGGGAAAAACTTTGCTAAGAACTTCTGGGCTAACTCCTCCCATGTTGTGATAAAATAAGCTTGCAACGAAATTAGCAAACTTTTCGCCCAATCTCGTAGAGAAAATGGGAATAATCTAAATCTAATCGCATCGGCACTCACCCCATTCATCTCAAATGTTGTACATAGCTCCATGAAATTGGCTATGTGCAATTTGGATCTTCCGTGGGCAACTCCCCAAATTGAACATTACACTGCACCATTTGTAATATTGCTAGCTTAATCTCAAAATTATTTGCAGTAATAGTGGGGTGTAAAATGCATGAATGCACTCCTCTGACAGTAGGAAGTACATAGTCTCTAAGCGTCCTTGGTCCTTGTTCCACTGGAACCTGAGCAATATTTGGGATATTAATAACATTAGTAGCATTGTTTGCTACATTTCCTTGATTCTCAGTCATGGCAAAATCCAGCATTTTCTTTATCTTTCGGTTCTGTCTGCACATTCTTTCAATTTCAAAATATACCGATATGAGTCCATTTTGTCTACTTTGTCGCATGTACCAATAATTCCTTAAATACATTACAGTCACAATCTGAATGAGTACTAAAAGTAAAAAAACCAAAGTAGAACAAAAAACAATTAATTTTGATATTGAATATTAGTCCCCGTCAACAGGGCCAAAAACTTTTTGTGAAAATTATGTACACAAGTATACGCCTTTTTTTTATTACCACAAGGACTGTAAGTAACAAGTAATAAAATATAGTAAGTGGAGTATCGTTCCCACAAGGACTGTTACTAATTACCAATGAATTAATTTTATTTCTAATTGATTTGACGATTAATGAATGTAGAATTTACTAAAACTAAAAGAAATAAAACAAATAACAAGAACAATAAAAGACTCAATAATAAATATTCTAATTCAATTGATAAAAATATAGGGTTATTAATTTCATCAACTATCCACCTATGCTTCTTTAAATTGACTTTAAGAATTCCTATCTCTATCGTGTTAGCATATTGCAACTGTAAATTATATTCTTGTTAGGACTTATAACTCTCTACAATAAGCAAATCTCATACATCTCTGTGGTAAATTAACATATCGCAGGTATTAAACACGTAATCCCTAAGCTACACAAATCATACGGGTGCTCTCATCCAATATAAATTTATGATTACTTGACTATAGCATATTTATCCTTCACTTCTTAGATCTCAGGTTAAAATCATATAGATCATGCAAATGGTGATCAAGCATTCACAACCATTAAACACAAGTCAAAAAATTCACAATATTGATAGGAAATTCATAAAAACTGTATTAGATAATCATAAGGTTTCAAGAAGAATCCATTAACACCCTAAAAAGAATAGAAAGAAATGAAAGATATGAAAGAGAGAGGAGAGAGAGAGAGAGAGAGAGAGGAAGAGAAAGTGAGCACTAAAATAATCTAAAACATTCTTTTTATAGTGATAAGGTTGTGAAAAGAATTCTCTAGATGTTTTCACTTGTTACTTGATAAGGCTCCAAACTATATTTATTTGAATTTCAAATCCCGTAACTCTAGCTTGCGTAATCTTGTAACTCAAATATCACAAAGTAAACGTCTGAATTTGACGTTTCTTGTGAAACAAGCTTTCGTAGGACATTGAATAAGTTTTCCAATGCCACAAGAACCATAAATCGAATATTTGAGTCGGGAGATATTGTCAAAATACCAAAAACTATCTCACATTAAAAATATCTCAAATTTTTCCAACAATTTTAGTTTGAATTCTCCTTTATCTTCCCCAATCAATTCAAATAAATATCTTCTACGAGTTTTATCTTTAATTATGATAATATTTCAAATATATTTTGAAAATATTTCTCAAATACCCATTTAACAAATGACATCCTGAAAAATACATCAACCACAAATAAAAGAACTAAAAAGATAAAATAATAATAAAACTAAAAAAACTAAGACTAAAAAGTAGTAAAAATCTATCCTACTTGATTGGAGCAAAAAACTTGTTATGGAAATTATGTACGCAAGTATACACAATCGTAACAAGTAACAAAATAGTAAGTAGAGTATCATTCCCAAAAGGATTGTTACTAATTATATATGAATTAATTTTATTTCTAATTGATTTAACGATTAATGAATGTAGAATTTACTAAAACTAAAAGAAAATAAATAAATAACAACAACAAGAAAAGACTCAATTATAAATATTCTAATTCAATTGATAACAATATAGGGTTATTAATTTCATCAACTATCCTCATATTCTTCTTTAATTTGAATTTAAGAATTCCTATCTCTATCATGATAGCAGATTACAACTGTAAATTATATTATTGCTAGGACTTATAACTCTCTACAATAAGCAAATCTCATACATCTATGTGGTAAATTAACATATCGCAGGCATTAAACGCGTAATCCCTAAGCTACACAAATCATACGGGTACTCTCGTCCAATATAAATTTATGATTACTTGACTATAGGATATTTATCCTTCACTTCTCAGATCTGAGGCTAAAATCATATAGATCATGCAAATGGTGATCAAGCATTCACAAGTATTAAACACGAGTCAAACAGTTCACAATATTGATAGGAAATTCATAAAAATTGTATTAGATAATCATAAGGTTTCAAGACACTACAAGAAAAAATACGTTCAATAAGACCAAAAAAGGTTTATCAAATATATACCATAACACTTTTTGATGTGTTAAGGAAAGCGGTGTTATAGTAGGTCAGAGCACTTTGCATAACACTTTTACATAGTTATAGACATGTGTTATGGTATAGCCTACGATAACACTTTTGTTGTGTTATTTTAATAGTTAGATAAGTATTTCATTATGCTATTAGTAAATATATTATATAACATTTTTTGTACATATAAAGTACTGTTATGATACACTTTATAATAACACACTTTCTGCATTATAGAAAATAGTTTGCATAACATAATTTTATGCCTATAAACCAGTGTTATTATAAAAGATAGAATAACGCATTTTTTTGTATTATTCTAATATTTGGATAAGTTTGAATTATTATTATATAAACCTGTACATTATAATTCTTTTTTATTGCTTTAATTCAAACCCGCTTCATTTAATTTACTTAAGACACCCTTAACATTGTACAAATATATTTTTGAATACCAATTATATGGTTCATAACACATATAACCAAATAATTGTCTCAAAATAACTTCAGAGAGCTCTCTATGGAGTGGCGAGGAGAAACATCAATTTCAGAACAGAGGGACGATAAGGCTTTGGGGTGCTGAAGAGGGAAAGGGGAAAATCATAAATAAGGTGTCACCAGAAATCTAAGGTTGTGAGATATTTATTACAAGTGATGCATAAATTGCTGATCACTCTCTCTAAGATAACTAATAAAACTAGACAATCATATATATGTACGTAGGTTTAAGTAAACAGCAGCATTGACAGGGTTTAAAAGCACATAATTTTATCATTATTAGTACAGTAATTATTATTTAAAACAATTTAAATGATTGATTTTCCCACAGAAATAGAAGTCTAATATTTTATAGGGCATTCATTAATTGATCATGCAGCATATCTAAATACAAGTTGGCACCGGACATAGATCCTTCTATAAGCACATAAACAGAAAAGAGAGCTCAGGCATGCACTTTGAAGGAGAAAATGATAGCAATAAAGTACATGTGGAATTTTGTTAAACCGCACAACATGATCAGATAAAGTGGAGCCTGGAAACACATCACCTCCAATAGCAATGCCTACAATGGTCCAACAATTCAAATTTTATTACATCCTCCATTTGTGAGCATAGATAACAATGTAGGGGAAGAAAAACTTTACAGAAAAGCAAGCACATATGTCTACCTTCATAGATTCCATCTGTTACATGGGCTATGGTATTGTACATCTCATTAGACATTCCACCCTGTAATGGAAAAGAGAGTTATTTTCCAGGACAATGTATACAAAACTTGTCACTTGCACTACATGGATTTCAAAACTTTCTTAGAATAGCATATCTATAGAGAAAATCACGTCAAACCTTTATGGAAAAATTTGAGATGCTTTTTCAAACAATTAGTTATCATTTTGAAAATCAAAACATTGAGGTCAACAAAATCATAATGAAACAAAAATGACAAAGAAGAGTTGGAGTGTATACACACAGATTTGGAGACAAAACCAACAGATCCAAGTCTGTACAACTTGCACTGAATTATGTTATTAATTGTTCCAGCTGTGTCTCCAATCTTATAGGCTCCAGCTTGAATACCTCCAACAGTAGCTATGCCAATAACAACCTACAAAACCATAAATAGCTAATTAGTTTAGCTTCAACATCTTCATAATCAGCTAATTGTAGATGGCATTGCAATAGTTCTCCCACCTTATTGTTAGACCATGCATAAGCAATCAATTTCTTAGCATCTGACTTGGGTACACCTTCATCAATGATAGCCACAACTCGATTGGTTGGCTGCTTCAGTCCAGACAGTGAAGAGGCAGCAACACTGAAAATGAGAAATAAATAATGCATGTTCATTAAAAAGTACTTGTGTAGGAGTTCAAAATATCGATTGTTAATGAGCATAACAAGTACCCACCTTCTAAATGAAGCAAAGTTGATAAAGACATCAGCAGTAGGGTGTGCAGCAGAAGTTGCTTCAATGCTACCAAAGTAATCAATAGTCAATATGAAGGTAAGTTAATCTTAAACTCAGAAAGAAAAAAAAAGAAGGAAAAAAGGCCAACTAATAGTATAGTTCATTTTAGATGTTGTTTTCCATCTTCGAAGTCAACAAGTAATGGTATTACAATCTTGTGCGTGTAAAAGGATGAAAAACTTGTTTCATCTATTTCTATGCTTAGAAAATTATAAAGATATTTACAACAGACTCTAGAAAGTCTCCTAAAAATCAGTATACATTAAAAATAAAAATTAAATATATAGATTTACATGTGTTAGTGCGCACATGTGCATGTTTGTGCATCTATGTTTAGGGGAAGCTAATTGAAATGGTTAATCAGTGTAATATTTCTGTTATAAACAAATTTTGAGACTGGCATCAAACAAAATCATAAAAAATACGTGTACATGGACTTAGAGGAGCATAACACAATAGTACACTTTCATTTTGCAATTGACGTTCATGAACATTTATTCAATTTATGACTGTCTAAGAATCAAATCAAAGCAAATAAAGATGTATGAAACATAAAACAGAACATGAGAAAAAAAGGCATATGATGAATGGACTAGGATGTCTGTTTCTTCTTGACCAAAAAAGAGTTTCTGAAATCCCTTAGCATCTGAAATCCCTTAGCATCTGAAATCCCTCAGCAACTGATGGTGTCTCCCTCCCTACATACACAAGAATATAAAAAATTTATATTACTACTGAACTAAAATTCAATAAAGACAACAGAATAAATAGTTAACTGTATTATATATCCCTATACATACCACAAAGGAAGTCAAAGTCCAGCATCCGCTGGATTGGAAGTTGCTTATAGTTATAAAACAGTGCTTGTGTAGTGCGAGAGAACAGCTGTCCGGTAGCTATTGGGTAGAATCAAATATAACCTGCATCACAAATGTAACACATTATTCCTTATTACCAGGTTTCAAATGAAAAGGAAAAAGAAGAATAATAACAGTTATAAGTCTTAACAAAACCATGCTTATTTTCTACTCGAATTGCAGAACAACCGCCATGCTTCCTCATGTATCTTAGATTGGAATGTGCAAAACAAGATTGTAAAACAATTAAAAAATTTCACTTGATACTGTAACAGCACATGATCCGATACCAAAACTACGAAAAACAATAATGATTTGCATTTTAGATAGAAAACAGATTCAAATAAATGATAATCCTACATAGCAAAAGAGAATGCAAAAAAAGCACAAAGAATCTCATCTACAAACATTCAACAAAATAGATCTAAAGGTCGACAGTTCTTAAACAAAGCAATTTAAGTAAATAAAAAAAACAATAACATTTTCAAGCAAAAATTTGTGCAATCTCTTTGACTTCGCTATCAAGGTCGTTAGTGCAGCCAGTACTTCCAACTATAGTTAGATATTGAATGAAATTTGAATATAAATACAAACATAAATCTAAAAGGCATTAAATAGCCAAAGCCTTTATGACACAAAGATATATTATTCACAAACTAAGATAAGGACAAATGAATATTAATTTTTAAATTTGTTTACAAAACTATTTGATGCAAAAATAGAAATACTAGATAAATACACAAGATGAGGAAAATTAATCACCTAACTTAATGTCCATTTTAAACAAACTAGCATCTTCCCATTCTTTCAAGGATGTAAAATTTGAGAGAACTAAAAACAAGGTTCATGCATGCATTAATTTAGAGTTGTTCAACTTATTCTTCAAAATGAAATTAACTAGCAAATGAGATAACTAACTAGGCATGGAAGTTATAAAACTTAGATGGATCTATCTGTAGCTTTTGATGGGCACTAACATAAATTTTGTTTTCCATTTAGGAATTTTTTGCTTAATGAAAAGAAACCAAACTTGCATATTTTTTTCAAAACATATTTGCCCTCTAGAACACTACTTTTCCTATGATATATATGTTATCACTACTATAGCAATTGCAGCAGAAATAAAACACATAGCACAACATAATATACCATCAAGAGTTACCCTATAAGTTTTATTATATATAGCAAGAAATCACAAAAGAGAAGCCAAACCAGTAAGAAATGGATTCTCACTGTCACATGTATTAACCGACAACAAAAGATGTATCACTAATGACAGTTAAAACATAACTAATGGCTATGTCTGGTAAAAGCTTGAACTCATATAGTAGAACACTCTAATAAAGTCCAATAAATACTTTACAAACTTACATTAAATGCTTTACTCTAGAAAAGGTATATATATGTATAAATATATATAATGTTGACAACTTCAATATACGCGACTTTAATTATATAAATATACATATATAGAGTTAAAAACCCTTTCACTAAAAACCAAAAAATGAATCTCAACAAGAAAATGATCTGATTGGCTATAGCGAAGAAAGATTGAACTAATAATAGCAAAGTATATCTCATTGAATAGATTCAAATGCAAAACAGAGTAACATTGGAAGTTGATGAAAGAAGCATAGAAGAAACTCAAAGATTTTTCTCAGATATGAATCATTTTCTATCGCACAAAAATATGGAGATAAGATAATAATATAGAAAACACCTAATTGTAGTGAATGCTCAAGAGAATGGAGATGCTGAGGCTGATATTTGTATCAATCTATTAGAGACAAATCATTCATAGCTGAGAAAGATGATCTCCATTGTTGTTTTCTCATTCTTTTTTCATGTTAAAGAGTTTTCTGAGAACTTTGAAAGCACAATTAACTCGTTTTCAGATTTTTCTATTTCTTATAACTCAATTTTAAGTCAATTATAACACTTATTCATTACTCGTGTATTCATGTATTATAAAAAAAGGGTTATTGTTGTAGTGTATTATGTCTCTAAGGCATTTAACAAAACATATAGAGTGCAATTTTTTTTTAATTGTCTTAAAACATAAGCACTGTTGTATAAAACTTATTCTTAACTTCATAAAGTTTCAAACTAAAATGAGCAACTCAACTATGAATCCAATATCATAATCAAGTTTTCAAGTAAGAACTTAATGAAATTTTTTTTTTTCAACATATTAGATTAAGTTGGGACATATGCATCAAGAAATTGAATGAAGTCATAACAAAATGGTGCTCACTTTTGTTGCACAACCCCAAAAATCTCAAATGGTAATTGAAAGTCAACAATCTGTTGTCTTTGTTTCCAAGTTGTAAGCCATCTAAGCTCTATATAATTTCCATCATTTGCAAGCCACATCTTAAAATGTACCACATCATTACAATTACCAAAAGTAAAAAAAAAAAATCAAGCATTCTCATCTACTGCAACAAAATTTTGATTGATATATTATCTTAAAATGTACCACATCATTCCAATTACCAAAAGTAAAAAAAATCAAGCAGTCTCATCTACAACAACAAAATTCTGATTGATATATTTCAATTCAATTAAAATTTCTCTTATATATATACAAATTTGTATACCTAAGTCATTGAGCATTAATGATATTGATTTATATGCCTAAAAGCAATTATGTCCTATAACAAAATAATGTTCTGGCAGAGAAAGTAAGTATATAGAAAGCAAACCTCAGCCCCTAGAAGTCGCATACTAAAAACGTCAAGTGACTATCTTTCCATATCTTGGCCACCCAGATAGTTACATAATCTTCATTCTTTACAGCCATTTGAACATCCAAACAAGCCATAAATCACAAACCTAAAAATAGATTTCTTAATTATATTAAAAAATAAAAATAACCATAGAACAAAAAGACACCATTGTTATATTGACTCAATAATTTTTTATATTAATTTATTTTTAGGGATGCAAGTTGTCTAGGCTCTAAGATCATATGTTCATATCATAATAACATCATCAGAGAAGAGAGAATACGGTAAGATAAGGTTGTAACCTCCTAATTTCTCATAGATTACCGAGAACAAAGTGTTGGGTCATAATCGTAAATATTGATCTTTCATTTAATAAAAACTTTTAAAAAATAAATACATGGATCCATCTTTTTATAATTATAAAATACTTGTCTTTAACATAAAAATGAGCAACATTTAAATAAAACAAACTTTAAAATAAACTTTTACAAAAATAAATAAATAATTTGTCCCGCTTGATCTTGCTCGACTATATGGTCCCCAACGAATACATCATGAAGCTCTTAGGTCCCACTCGCCACCGGCCTTTCTATCATTAATTTCCTGAAATAACAACATCATAAGGAGTGTGCTTCTAAGCTCAGTAAAGAAAATACAAACAAGGGTTAGTCATATAATCAAACATAACATATATTCACCAAAGTCATACAAACACAAACATCTAGATCATATCATATCTTACGTCATAATTCTAAATCATAAATCTAAGTCATACTCTAAGTCATAAGTCATAGGTCATAGATCATAAATCATAACTATAGGTCATATATCATAATCATAACTAAAAATAACAAGTCAGATATAATAAAAAGATAAGTCCTTATACAAGGGTGGCAATTAGGCCTCGGACAAAAGCCCGTCATTTGGCAACCGAGCCTACCGGACATAGTCTGTCATACATCATTCGACACCTTAGGTCCAGACACACTTACCCCTTTATTGTACCTTAAATGTTAGGTCATACAAACATAAACTATATCATACATTACATAAACTAGATCATAATACTAAACTATCTAATTTACCGTACCAATACCAGGATAATTGAGAACAAATGCCGGACTTGGAACACTCCTAAAACTAGCAATAAAAAAAAATGATGAGTATTTCTAAAGGAAAGAGATGAAAGGAATAGAACTAAACCACCAAGCGAAAACTTACCGAAAAGACACCTTAAGTTCAAAGAACTTAAAAACTTAACCACAAAACCATAACAAAAGTTAGAACCTGAATGAAAACTAAAGAAACTAAGGAATCAAACAAAATTGAACTTAAGAATAAGGGTACCTTTGTTGACTTTATAGATTGGCCTAACTCCAATACCGAAATACCCTAATCCTCACTTCTCCAAGTGTTTGATAAAGCTTAAGAATAGCAAAGATTTTTCCCAACCCAAAGTGTTTATCACTCTTATGGTCTCACTAGCACCTTGGAGTCTGATCACAGCTGAAGAGTAAGTGAATGGGTTGGGTTCTAAGTCCTATTTATAGAGGTAAGGAGTGAAACTAACTCCATTTTGATTTGAATAAAATAATGTTTTTAATTAAAGATAATTGAATATTCGTGAATCAGAGGCTGAAGACTCGGTCAAAACTATCAAAGTTAGGTCTATGGAGTCAAAGTTGGTTTTTAAAAAAAGAAATTTTAAAAAAAATTAACATAGGTGATATATCTCCCCTATGTGGCGATATATCAGCTGCCCTCTAGTCCCGAGCCTCCGTTCGTACGATCGTGCAACATCAATGTGTTTTCCGTATTCTTCGTCAGGCGATATATCTGCTCCACTGCTGCGATATATCGGCACACGTGAATATTTTAAACACGTAATTGCACTTTTTTCAGCATAATTAAGGTTGGATAACTACCTTGACTGATTCAAACTACGACCCTAACAATTTCTGGTGAAGACTTAGTCTTATATTCCCTTATTTTATCATTAAAATAATAATTCCTTAATAATCATGCATATGACAAGTGTCATATTCCTATTGGCTCCATCTAAACCTTAGGTTAAAATAAGAAAAATATTTAGGACCAGCAATATTAATCAAACCTTATGTTATAATTAATATTCTTAAACTATAGGTTAAACTTATAAAATCCATAACTATTGCTAGGAGTTTCCAACTAATTCCTGGTTTGAACCAAAATCCACGAAATTTAAAATACTACAACTACTACTATCTAGCTAACTAAGTAAAATTTCGGGATGCTACAATTCTCCCCCACTTAAAAGAATTTCGTCCTCAAAATTTACTTACCAAACATCTCGGGATACCGCTCCCTTATACATTCCTTCAATTCCCATGTGGCCTCTCTTTCTGTGCTATTAATCCACAAGATTTTAACCATAGGAACACTTTTGGACCTTAACTCCTTAGTTCCCCGTTCTAGAACGCGTACTGGCTGTTCTTCATGACTGAAATCTTGTTTTAACTCTTGATCCTGGTAATCGAGCACATGAGATGGATTTGATATGTATTTTCTCAACATCGATACATGAAAAACGTTATGCGTTTCAGCTAATGATGGCGGTAAAGCAAACCGATATGCTACATGCCCTACTTTGTCCAATATCTCAAAAGGACCTATAAACCTCAGGCTTAACTTTCCTTTCTTTCTGAAATGCATAATCCCCTTCATCGGAGAAATTTTTAGAAAGACTTGATCGCCTACTGAAAACTCAACATTTCGTCTCTTCGTGTCGGCATAGCTTTTCTGGCAACTTTGAGAGGCAACCATTCGTTTTCTTATCTTTTCTACTGCCTCTATTGCTTCTCTTATAGCCTTGGGTCCTAAGTATCATCTTTCACGAACCTCATCCCAATGAAGTGGTGATCGGTACTTCCGTCCATATAGCATCTCATAAGGCGCCATGCCTATTGTCGCTTGATAACTATTGTTGTAAGAGAACTCTATTAATGGAAGATACTTGCTCCATGATCCTGAGAAGTCTAAAGCACACACTCTCAGCATATCTTCTAATATTTGTATGGTCCATTCTGACTGACCATCGGTTTGAGGGTGAAATGCCGAACTTAGTTTTAACATAGTGCCTATTGCACGATGTAAATCTTCCCAGGACTTTGATGTGAAAACCGATCCTCTATCAGAAACTATCATCTTTGGAACTCCATGTAGTCTCACTATCTCCACCACGTAAAGCTCTGCGTACTGCTCAGCATTATAAACTGTTCTTACTGGTAAGAAGTGAGCAGATTTTGTGAGTCTATCCACTATCACCCAAACAGAGTCATGCTGCTTGGTGGACCTTGGTAATCCCGTCACAAAGTCCATCGCTATATCTTCCCATTTCCATTCGGGAATCTCCAATGGTTGCAAAGTTCCAGCGAGTCTTTGATGTTCGGCTTTAACTTGTTGACATGTAAGGCATTTTGCTACAAATTCTGTTATGTCTTTCTTCATCCCCGGCCACCAGTACATTGTCTTGACATCGTTGTACATCTTGGTCGATCCCGGGTGAAGTGAATACGGAGTAGTGTGTGCTTCCTTCATAATACTTTCTCTTAATCCTCCACTTTCTGGCACACATACTCGGTTTCTATATCGTAGCATGCCTTCTTTTGTCAAGGAGAATTTGGCATTCTCTGAACTTTGTAATGCTGCCTTCATCTTGAGAAGAAACTCGTCCTCTTGTTGTTTCTCCTTTATTTCCTCCATTAGAGTTGACTTGATTGTGAGGTCAGCTATTTGTCCAGTTATTAGCTCAATTCTAGACCTCTTAATATCATCTTGTAAGTGTTGAGCTATCCCCTTAACTATTGACAAGCTTCCATAACTCCGCCTACTAAGTGTGTCTGCCACAACGTTAGCTTTTCCTAGATGATACAAGATCTCACAATCATAGCCTTTTACTAACTCCAGCCACCTTCGTTGCCTCATATTAAGCTCCTTCTGCGTAAAGAAGTAATTTATACTTTTGTGATCCGTATAGATTTCACACTTTTCTTCGTACAGATAGTGCCTCCAAATCTTTAGTGCAAAAACCACCGCTGCCAATTCTAAGTCATGGGTCAGATATCGCTGTTCGTACTCCTTTAGCTGTCTCAAGGCATAGGCGACCAATCTTTCATCTTGCATTAAAACGCATCCAAGTTCGTGCTTCAACGCATCGCAATACATTACAAACTTGCCCTTATCGTTTGGAACGCATAGAACTGGGGCTGTTATGAGCTTATCTTTTAACGTCTGGAAGCTTTCTTCGCACTTCTTGGTCCATTCAAATTTATGTTGCTTCCGCGTAAAATTTGTTAAGGGTGTAGTTATTCTGGAGAACCCTTCAACGAATCGTCTATAATATCCTGCCAATCCCAGAAATCTTCTCACCTCTGTGCATTCTTAGGTTTGGGCCAGTCCTTCACTGCTTTGATCTTGGCTGGATCTACTTCCACGCCATCTTTAGACACAATGTGTCCTAGAAATGCCACCTTCTCTAACTAGAAATCGCATTTCTTAAACTTAGCGTATAATTGATGACCTTTGAGTCATTCCAATGCCAATCGCAGGTGCTCTTCATGCTTGGCTTTTATGTTTTAGTAGATCAATATGTCTTCTATAAACACCACAACGAACTTACCCAGGTATTCCTTAAATACTCGGTTCATAAGATCCATGAATGCTGCTGGTGTGTTTGTTAAGCCAAAAGACATTACCAAAAACTCGTAGTGTCCATATCTAGTCTGAAAAGTCATCTTTGGGATATCTTCTTCTCGTACTCTTAGCTGATGATACCCCGACCTCAAATTTATCTTCGAGAATACTGTAGATCCTTGTAGTTGATCAAAAAGATTGTCTATTTGAGGTAAAGGGTATTTTTTTCTTGATCGTCACTTTATTAAGTTCTCGATAGTTGATGCACATCCTCATACTCCCGTCCTTCTTTTTGACAAAAAGCACCGGTGCTCCCCAAGGAAAATAGTTCGGTCGGATGAAACCCTTGTCTAAAAGTTCCTGCAGTTGTATCTTTAACTCCTTTAACTTAGTAGGCTCCATTCTATAGGGAGCTTTCGAGATTGGTGCCGTCTCAGGTGCCAATTCTATTTCAAACTCAATTTCCCTACTCGGAGGTAATCCCGGTAGATCTTTTGGAAACACCTCGGGAAATTCGCATACAATAGGTACACCCTTTGGTTCAAGCTGCATCCCCTGTGGCTTGTCCACCACACTAGCTAGAAATGCCTGGCAACCACTATTGATTAATCGCTGAGCTTTGAGAGCTGAGACTATTGGTATGCGAGTTCAAGAAACTTCTCCTTTGAAAGTGAACTGCTCTCCGTCTTGTGGTTGAAAGTTGACTGTCTTACCCTTACAGTCTATTGTTGCCCCATTTTTTTCTAACAAATCCATGCCTAAAATTACATCATAATCCTTAAGGTGTAACTCGATCAAATCTACTGGTAATTCTTTTCCTTCGATTCTAACTACAACACTACGCACCCCTCTACTAGATAGCATTCTTTCCCCCGAGGGTAACCCTGTGACAAACTTATCTCTAAACAGTTCGCATGGTCTATCTAAGCTTTCGATCATATTTATAGAAACAAAAGAATGCGTGGCTCGTGAATCGAATAATACATTGCATATTTTACCAGAGATAGTGACTTGACCTATTACCACAATATTAATAGTTTCTGCTTCACCTCTAGTAAGAGGAAAAACTCTGGCTGGCACGAGCTTGTCATCATTCTTTTGATCCTTCAACTTTGGGCAATCCTTTTTAATGTGTCCTTCTTCTCCACAGTTGAAACAACCTTTCGTCTTATATTTGCATTCTCCTTAATGCTTCCTCTTGCAGATAGGGCACTGGGGATATTCCACGTATGGCTTCTTATTCCCATTACTTTCTAACACAATCTTATTCTTTTTATCGGCCTTTTGATTTTGACCACCGTCATGTTTTCGTTTGTGGTTGTTCTAGTCATTGTTATTCCTTTTGGCGTCCCTTCTGGCCGCACCTTCCTTCCAGATCCTTTCTTCAGCCTGCTTAGCTTCCAAGGCTACCTCTAAATTTTCTACATAAGTGGTTATTCCCCGAATCATCTTCACATCACGGGCTATCATAGGTTTCAATCCCTTCATGAATCTTTGAATTATTAGATTTCAGTGGGTACCATGTCCGCCGCGAACTTAGCCAACCTATCGAACTTCCTGGCATACTCCGTCACAGCCGAATTCCCTTGAGTAAGCGCAATGAATTTGTCCACCCTTGTGGCTATAATCGCAGAACTGTAGTACTTCTTATTGAATACTTTGATAAACTCATCCCAAGTCATAATGTTCACATCTCTAGTCTGCTTTACTATATCCCACCAGATGCGGGCGTCGTTCTTTAGCAAGCTTGAAGCACATGAGACTCGATCTTCGTTTCCCAGCCGCATATGTTCTAGAATGGACTCCACTGATCGAAGCCATTCTTATGCTTCTATTGGGTCTGAGCCGCCATCGAAGTTCGGTGGTTGCTGCTTCCTAAAGTATTCATATACTGCCTCGTAGCGAGGTTCTGCCAACTGTAGCAATTGCACTAGAGAAATGAATTGATGCGCCACTTGTTGATGTTGCCCTAAGTTTATTTGAAACCCTTCTTCCCTTCTCCTTAGCTCTGCCCTAAGACGAGCATTCTCTCTTTCCAAATTTTCTCGAGTAGCAGTAGCTACCGGATCCTCCACTACATTGGGTGCCTTTGGCACTCCTGGGGCTGATGGGAATTCTTCATAGGTAGGGGTGGCGGCTACTCTTCTTCCTCGCCCCCTTCCTCGGCCTCGGCCCCTGCCTTGGCCATTTAGTCTTTCGGATCTTCTTGGTTCCTACTCCATGTGTCTTCTCTGATTCCCCAAAAGAGAAAAGAATTGAAAAACTAAGACAAACAAAACAAAAGAGGGATACAACTTAGCTTATCGTACTACTGTCTATTAGGTCCATCTATCTATAAACATTACCCTATTACAATTAAGTCCAACTCAGGTAAATGGGCCTTAACATTTGAATCTTCCAAGGACGAAGGCTGGGTTCAGTATATCGTACCCACTACTAAGGCCCCCTAACTTTCACTTGGACCCAAAAGACAGGAATTTGAACCCTTGATTTATCAATTGTTATTTATATAAATTGGATCCAATTTAATAATGCAAAGCAAATGGGGCTTCACAAATGGGCTAACCCATAAGAGAGGAATTTAAACTTTACACTTTCAATTGAATCCAAAATTTTCTTAATACTTACTAAACCATGAAACACTAATAAAAGCAAATAACATGTTTTATAAAAAAAAAATAACAACTAATGAAAATATTCTAAAACAACATATAATAAAATTTAATATAACACAAAGAAAACATTACAAACAAATCATTGTCATACACAGGGTCTGCTATTCTTCTTATCTTTAACCTTTGTCCATTGGGCTAATTTCTGAAAATAACACAAAGAAAACATTACAAACAAATTTGGAAAACAAAGTGTATACTTACTTGGTAACGAGTAGGTCCTTTTAGCTATCGCATGTATTTTGTGGGAACGTTCAAGACCAATATAGCTATTTCTCTGATACCACCTATAACACCCTAATTTCTCATAGATTACCGAGAACACAACGTTGGGTCATAATCGTAAATATTGTTCTTTTATTTAATAAAAACTTAAAAAAATAAATACATGGATCCATGGTTTTATAAAAATAAAATACTTGTCTTTAACATAAAAATGAGCAACATTTAAATAAAACAAACTTTAAGATAAGCTTTAAAAAAATAAAAAAATTGGTCCGCTTGATCTTGCTCGACTATATGGTCCCCAACGAATACATCATAAGCTCTTAGGTCCCACTCACCACCGACCTTTCTATCCTTAATTTCTTGAAATAACAACATCATAAGGAGTGAGCTTCTAAGCCCAGTAAAGAAAATACAAACAAGGGTTAGTCATATAATCAAACATAATATATATTCACCAAAGTCATACAAACACAAACATCTAGATCATATCATATCTTAAGTCATAATTCTAAATCATAAATCTAAGTCTTAGATCACAAGTCACAGACTAAGACATAAGTCATAGGTCATAGGTCATATCTCATAAATCATAGGTCATAATTCATAACTATAGGTCATATATCATAATCATAACTTAAAATAACAAGTCAGATATAATAAAAAGATAAGTGCTTATGCAGGGGTGGCAATTAAGCCCCGGACAAAAGTCCATCATACACCAGACATAGGTCTGTCATAATGTTTTGGCAACTGAGCCTACCGAACATAGTCTGTCATACATCATTGGACACCTTAGGTCCAGACACACTTACCCCTTTATTGTACCTAAATTTTTAGGTCATACAAACATAAACTATATCATAGATTACATAAACTAGATCATAATACTAAACTATCTAATTTTCCTTACCAATACCGGGATAATTGAGAACAAATGCAGGACTTTGAACACTCCTAAAACTAGCAATAAAAAAAATGTTGAGTATTTCTAAAGGAAAGAGATGAAAGGAATAGAACTAAACCACCAAGAGGAAAATTACCGAAAAGACACCTTAAGTTCAAAGAACTTAAAAACCTAACCACAAAGCCATAACAAAAGTTAGAACCTGAATGAAAACTAAAGAAACTAAGGAATCAAACAGAATTGAACTTAAGAATAAGGGTACCTTTGTTGACTTTATGGATTGACCTAACTCCAATACTGAAATACTCTAATCCTCACTTCCCCAAGTGTTTGATAAAGCTTAAGAATAGCAAAGATTTTTCCCAACCCAAAGTGTTTATCACTCTTATGGTCTCACTAGCACCTTGGAGTTTGATCACAGCTGAAGAGTAAGTGAAAGGGCTGAGTTCTAAGTCCTATTTATAGAGGTAAGGAATGAAACTAACTCCATTTTGATTTGAATAAAATAATATTTTCAATTGAAGATAATTGAATATTCGTGAATCAGAGGCTGAAGACTCGTCCAAAACTATCATAGGTAGAACAAGAAGATGAAGATACCAATGGGCATTCGAATCCCAATTCTTGACATGTAAAAACGATGGAAGAATTGATGAATCTCATGAAGATCTTGGCTGGGAGTGCGAGTGGGAGAGAGTTGTTTCTTCAAATGTTGAACACCCAAAGCCATTATAGGAACCACATTGTTGTGTCTCACTTTAATTTCTTTTGTCATTTGGGTAAAATCTTTTCGTCATTTGCATCTTTTATCTCCGGAAATGATCTCAGATCACGGAACAAATCCATGTACCAATCTCGAACCTAATTTTTTATTATTTGAATTTGAATAATTAAAAAAACAAAAATAGAGAAAGTGGGTCAAACCAAAGTTGTCACAGTATTATTATTAAACAAAAAAAAATGAAAAAGGATAAATCTTTCTTCACCTTCAAAATAGCAGGCTTAAGGAAGAGGCCATAAGGGAGAGAGTCGAGCTTGATAGCGTGCCTGGTAATCCGAATGGGAAGCTCCTTGTGGAGAAATTGAGCTGAGATAAGAAAATTGCGTTGGGTGGGTTTGGAGCCAAACTCCATCATGTATCTCAAGCTCACCCCTATCTGTTTCATGCACCCCCATTTCTGAACCTCCTCTATCAACCTCTTCAAAAAAGCCTCCAACGCCGCCATCTCCAACCAAGACCAAAGCTCACAAAACTCAACTATCTTTACTACTATTCTTCATACATGAGATGGAGATGGTGGAACTCAAAAAGAAAATCAATTCAATCCAATTCTAGGGTTAGATTAATAAAAAAAAATTATATTAATCATAAAATAAAATAAAAAAAATCAAAATAACCATAGAACAACGCTTATTTTTTCATTTGCCGCTTTCTCTTTTATTTCTATTACTTTACCACTTTTTACATAGTATATATTATAATACATTTTCAAAAGACTTATAATTATGTGTTGTGGAAAGTAGTTTTTGGTGTAGTGAGAAGAATTCATTAACACCCTAAAAAGAAAATTAGTTCATGGAAAATTATAGAAAGAAAAGAAAGAGAATAAAGAGGGAGGAGAGAGAGAAGTAAGAGATATGAGAGAAGAGAGAGAGAAAGAGAGAGAGAGAGAGAGAGAGGAAGAAAGAGATGAGAGAAGAGATACTGAGCTCTAAAATAATCTAAAATATTCTTTTTATTGTGATAAGGTTGTGAAAATAATTTTTTAGATGTTTCAACTTGTTACTTGATAATGCTCCAAAATATATTTTTTTGAATTTCAAATCTCGTAACTCTAGCTTACGTAATCTTGTAGCTCAAATATCACCAAGTAAGGTCTTTGAATAAGCTTTCCAACGCCTCCACGAACACATAAATCGAATATTTGAGTCGGGAGATATTGTCAAAATACTGAAACTATCTCACCTGAAAAATATCTCAGATTTTTCCAACAAATTTAGTTTGAATTCTCCTTTATCTTCTCCAATCAATTCAAATAAACATATTCTATTGAAGATAATATTTCAAATAAATTTTGAAATATTTCTCAAATACATATTTAACAAATGACAACCTGAAAAATACATCAATCACACATAAAACGAACTAAAAATATAAAATGATAATAATAAAACTAAGACTAAAAAGTATTAAAAATCTATCCTATCAAATTCTCCCAAACTAAACCTTTACTCACCCTTCAGTCAAGAACACAAAAGGCAAACAAAAAACCAAACTAAAATCCTAAAACAACCAACACAAATGAATCAAGCCAAAAACAATAATTTAAGCTTCTAAATATTGTGAATAACATGCTTATATAATCTTCAGAAAAATCAACCAATAATCCAGAATTTCAATCAAAATATTTTTCCAATTCACTTAAGTCCAAACAAAAATAAAAGCTCTCCTAATCATGATTAGTAAATAAAATGCATTTAAATCAATTCATGCTCACCAATTTTTTTTCATTACAGTATATTAATCAATTATTATCTCATAAGCTTGCTATACTTACTAATCTTCACTAATGTAGACAGCACATGCTGAAAAATCAATAGGACTTTCATAGCTTATAATTGAATGGCTAAGGTAAAGGTAGACGAAAAAATTCATTTAGGCTCAACTATACAATAAGCATACAAACCAAACAAACCAATCTTATGACAAACTTACAAACCCAAACAATCCCAAATGTCCCAATCTTTCTTGCTTTAAGAGAGAATTCATAAACATGATTTTTTTTATGATATTACTCTCCCTGGCAACGGCGCCAAAAACTTGATCGGTAAAATATGATGTGAAAATATACACAATCGATTCAAGTAATAAAATAGTAAGTAAAGTATCGTTCCCATAAGGACTAGCAACCAATTACCAATAATTGCTTTTAAATTTCTATTCGGCTATCAAAAATAGAGTGATTTTTAAACTAAGACTTAAAATTGAAATAAACTTTGCAATAATAAAGATTGATTCAATAATTTAAAACCTATGGTATTAACATCATGAAATTTTCATTCTATCAATTTTACTAATCAGTTCTAAATCTCTTCTTCCTACTCTAATAGCATGTTAACAAAAATCGATTCCTATTCTTTTTCAAGATATAAGATCTCAACCTTTATGAAAGTTTTCTACATCTTTGTGATAAACTTAAACACATAGCAGGCATTAAGCATAGAAACCTGATTGCTACACAAGCCATACAAGTGCTTTTGTCCAATATGTAACCTATGTCTATATAACGATAGCATATTCAATTCGCATCTTTCGAATTTTGAATCAAAATCATAAATCAAGAAAATATTGATCAAGTATTTACTAGCATTAAGAAAACATTATATAGATTAGAATAAAGAAGAAGAATCAATATAACATCATAATAAAATTAAATAGAAATCCAAGTGACTACATTAACCCTTAGATAAAGATTTAGTTCATATCAGACCTAAGAACCATAACATTCAAAGAATTGTTCATAGAAAATACCCTAAAGAACTAAGATGAAGAAGAAATATAGAGAACAATAAACAGATAAAATGTAACGCCCTGGTTACCCTAGAACAGTTACGGTGAACGGTAGACCGAAAAATTAACTCGCTACCCGAGTCCTTTGGTCAAAAACGTGCTCTAAGTGTAACTAACGGGTTAAGGTATAAAACTAATAAAAAGGAAATGGATATTTTCATTACAAACTGCTCTGCAGAGCTAATCAAAACATTGACAAGTTGTTCTCAGTACAAAATGGTCATTACTGTTTTAAATTTACAATCCCGCCGACCTAAGCGGCAAAAATAGGGTAACCCCCTAGTTCCTCTGAGAACTCCTTGGCTGTGATGGTCAAGCGGCCGCATATGTACACATCACCACCTAAGCTCTCCACTCAAGGCTAGGTGAGCTTTTCTTTTCCTTTACCTACACCACATAGCACCCATGAGCCAAAGCCCAGCAAGAAAACATAACACAATACATAAACATTATCAAATGATTATCATCATAATCACACTGAGCATAAAGCTTTCAAACAACTGAGTGAACATCACATGAGGTCCTGATAAACCATACTGAGTGACTGACAAGCAAGTCACTAATTCAAGTGGAAGAGTGGCTGCTAAGTAAGCCACTAGCCTTCAACAGGTTCTGATAAACCGTATTGAGTGACTGACAAGCATGTCACTGTTTCAAGTGGGAGAGTGGCTGCTAGGTAAGCCACTAGCCTCCAAGCGCTTATTTCATTCATCGACCCTCGAGGTCGGTCTGGCATTAATGCTCTTTGAGTCATTCAATGCTGATAGTCGATTAGATCTAATCTTTGTTGGCTCGCGTTAACACGCTAAGGCCGTCCTGACTAATGAGTCAGCGCAATGTGACCAGTGCCCAGTACCACTGCCGAACCTGACTAATAAGTCACAGCTTCACAGTTGATACTAGCACCTTTGCCAAATCTGACTAATGAGTCAGTACCATGCACAAGTGAGCAACATATGCTAAGCATTCTATAATCAATCCATGTCCATATTTACACAACTAACATGCCTCATGAATATCCATGCATGTCACGCTTGGGGTGCAGTTTTCTTACCTCTGGTTCGAGCTAGAACGAATAAAAGAATGACCCCTGAGAACGATCAACCTTTTGGTCCTTTAGCGCTTACCTGGTCATAACCAATTATGGGATTCCATCAATAAAATGAATAATAAAAGGTTCCCAAACCAAAACCTAACCTCCGAGACATCAAACACTACTCAACCAGGTAGTAGGTTTGACCCTGAGGCCTTAGGCTTGAATCCCCATGCTAGAAACACCATTCTGGCCAAAATTGCCCTAAGGGCCGCGACGCGCCCCTCAGACAGAGACAACCCTCTCTGCCAGACGCCAAGGGCCGCGCCACACCACAGCCATGCCGTGGCGCCCAGCCCAGACCAGCCAAAAAGGCTGCACGCACCAACAATCCTCCCCTGCGTTTTTCCTCTGAAACCAGCCCTTCAAACCAACCCAAAACCTCCTCCAAACACTCAATTTAACCCCTAAACATCACCCATAACTCTCCCTCATCAAAACCTGAACTAACATCAACCAAAACCTCTTCAAATCCACACTTCCACCAAGAAATCAAAAGCTGAAACTCAAAACTAAAACAGGGTATAACCAAAAAGTTAATGGTTAAAACTTACCTCAAACCTGGAATTAAACCCTCTCTAATGGCTGAACCAAGTCTACAACCTCAACCCCTTGATTTCCTAGCTTGAAACCTCACTTTGAGCTCAAAAACACCAAAGAGGAAATGGAGGAAATGGATGTACGGGAAGGAGGATTTCTTACTCTGTTTTTCTGTTCTGTTTCTACAGCCATCCAAAGCCATATAAATCCAAACTCAAATGACTAAAATACCCCTAGGTCTTTTAAGGCTTCTAAAACCATCTCAAGGGTAAAATTGGTACTTTCCACATATCCCGTTAATCTCATTATTCTCAAACACCAATAATTCACATCCCGTTACCCTTTAATGCCCGGTAACACTCTAATCATTAAAAACACCCCGAGACTCACCCCGAGCCCCGAGCTTAAGCCTGTTATGACCAAACCGATAATTAACATACCATGATCATCTCATGCCGAATGGCTCGAAAAAACCCACATCATAATGTGGTCTTAAAATATATCACCAACATGCATCCAAATAAACAATTTACCCTCAACGGGCCAAATTACCATCACACCCCTGTGATTAAAAATATGGACTCACATGCATGCATTTCACATCATATTATAATATAATCAACATATACATGCATTTTATCAATTAATAACATAATTAAGCAAGTATGGCCCTCCCAGCCTACTATCACACCGTTAAACATATCGGAGAATTCGGGGCATTACATAAAACAAGTAGTCTCCTTAGGGTTTGTTTCTCCTTCAGAAATCATCATAATGATGCTTAAATAGTAATTTGTGTTTTGGATGTGAAATCCCACTTTTGCCCCTGCATAAAATGCCATTTTCTGTGAAATACGCCACTCAAGCACCGCGACTCTATAATGAGGCGACGCGGCCCATGTCCAAAATATGGAATTCTCTTATCTCTGTCTTGTTCAAGCTCCGCGGCTCTAATAGACCTGCGTCATGACCCAAATTCAGCGTCGTGGCCCTATTGACCTCTCTGTCTAATCGTAGCGTCACGGCTCTAACTCCAAGCGTTGTGGTTCAAATGTCTTTTTTCACCAAAATCCATCTTTTTGACAGCAAATGCAGCCATTTATCAATTACGTGAAATATTATCAAACACGGGCAACTAAACGTCATACTACAGAAAAATTTATTGAATAAACCTCAAAAATTAAATAAAATAACCCTTTAAAACACTATATAAACTACTCTATCAGTATGTTTGTTATGAAGTTCATGGAGTGGATTGTAGAGGAAGAGTCACCCCCGAATTCCTATGTAAGTTTCTTCCCATTTAATTGATATTAAGTAAACGTCATATGAAGTAAGATTCAAATAGCAGTTTCAGTTTTTGAGTGCCTTGGTTTAATTTTGCAGAGGGTGGAGGATGCTGATAGACTAGAAATTGCAATTGATATTTTAATATGCGATTCCAATAAGCTCAGGGTGGAAGTGAATGGTATGGCATCTGCTTATTATAAAGGTTGTTTAGCTAACGTTGATCAATCCCCAACTTTAAAGAAGCCTCTTGTTAACCCCAAAACATTCAGCTGTACCTCCCATGTTGTCAACAAAAAAAGCTACAAAAAAACACTGGTCAAATCTTGGTAAGAGGAAGACGAAGAAACGATTTAAATAACCAATGATTAGGCTCCCTTTTGCAATAGGCCTACTAGTATCATTTACCAATATCCAAGGAGGACATCATCCTATTAATTTTTTATGTGGAAGTTGAAAAATCTGCAGCCCAAAATAAGAATATGTAGGATGGCACAATTAAAGACCCCAGCTCACCCAACGTCCAATATGAATAACTAACAAACTTTAACCCTTGGGTTGGACTTGTATTTTCCTTTTACTCATCTTGGAGGCCCATTATTTTTCTATTTCATTAAACCCAGATAAAGAATAACAAAAGAGAGTCGCACTATTTTTTATTGGTATAGTCTATGATGATTGTAATGGGTGGGGATTTTTTTGGCCATTCTAATAACCCTTAATGTTAGGGAATTAAGTCGTACGTTATAAATTACCAACTTAAAATGCTTCATAAACAAACATTGAACATAAAGACAAGTATCCACTAAAGAGATCTAACATAACCATTTACCTTTCAATCTAATTTGTTGGTTGTTAATCCACTTTTATTAAACAATCACTGTACATATATATATATATACAACTTAATTGATAATAAAATCATTTTTAAAGAAGACAATGGTGAAGACTCACCAAAAAATAGATTTTACCAAATTTATGGCAACAAAATGACTACACTCCATGGTTAGGGATATGGATATCCATATTTTGATAGCATATGTTCAATTTTGTGAATTTACTTTTAAATGGAAAACGTGTTATAGGAAGGATATCTCCTTCAATTAATTTTTTTTCTGGGCATTGGGAAAAGGAAGTATAAATCAAAGACATGCACTAATAATTACTTATTCGACAGTGTATCCCACAAAATAAGACCTAGACCATCATGAATACTTATATGAATTTGAATAAATTCCTGACATTGAGTAAAATCCATCAATATATTGTATTATGTCCACCTACTCATGAAGTAGCAAAACTACTCTGTTAATATGTGGTACAAATTGGAAAAGTAGAAAGCATGGTCTCACCCTCACTATAATCGAACAACTCTCATTTGACTATCATAATAATAGAAAAATGCCTCATCAATACTTTTAAGCGAATGACTTCTTCTCTTCCTAATTAAAAATTAGAGGTGTGACTTTACTCCTATGGAATGGTGGTCTATATTCAACAAATATTGTAACACAACAAGTTTAACAGAAATTTATAATTTACAAACCAAAACTTTGGTTACAGAAGGATTTCAGATAGAAAAATATGATTACCAAGTATATCTAACTAAATAAAATATTGAAATAAACAACCTTTTTCAAGATTCTTAGTACAGGTGGTTATCCGCTTCAACCATGCATGGACATCTTATGGCTAACCATGTTATTCATTCTTTGATCTAGGTATTCTTTGTACCGAGTAATGGCCTCCTTCTTGAGATGGTCTACCACTTCGGAAAGTCATTCATACTGTGCTCTACTCCTCGTATGAGTACGAAGCATCATATATCAATTCTTCTAAATGTTTCGTCTTCTCTCTAAGCTCTGCCTCCAACTCCAATATGATGTCTTTCATATTCTTGTTATGCTCCTCCAATATACGTTTATCCCGACTAATAGAGAAAATCTCGTACTCCTTCTCATGTAATGTTCTCTTTAGATTGTTAATGTATTCCATATGTTTGGGAGGGAGGATTGTGATTCTCTGTTGGAACAATTATTCGCCGTCGGGGAGATCTGCTTGCAGTCGGGATAACCATTCAAATTTGACGAATTGAGAGAAGAGCTAGAATCCATAACCAAGTCCAGCAACCAAGAAAAATATCAATATATTGAAATTTGATTCAAGTCCTGCAACCAAAAAAATAAAAATATATATTGATACATTGTATTTGGATTACAAATTAAATTCTTTTATCAAGTGAGAAAGGTTCAGTATGTTTTCTATTCCAACTACCTGCTCTATATTAGTTATAAAAAAAATACATGCTTTATATCTTCAAATAGTGAACTTGATGAGACATCTCAATTATATCTAGGCACCATAACTTGGGCCCATGTGTAGTACCACACTTCTTGTACTACACTTCTTATACCACACATAACTTGTAAAAGTGCAGAAAGATATAACAAATAGAACATCATCTGTACACTACCTAGGTGGGCCCTACTATGATTGCCTCCATGTGCTCTTATTTTGAATTAAGTTTAATGGTTGAAGAAAATACATTTAACGCCCAATTTCATATATATGGGGTCCATAAGCCCAATAATTTATTTTTATTTTTGAAAAATTAATGGTGTACTGATTACTTTAATTCTATATATTAAGAGTCAAATTGCAGTCAACGATTGACTCACTCCCATAACGGAATTATTTAGAATTTTTTTGTCAAGTGATGTCATACATTATGGAAGTAGCTAAGACTACGAGAAATGTAAACCTGTGAACTATTCAAGTAACTAGAAAATTTCACTGCTGTTATCACCTAGTTTGGATCGTTTGCAGTATATGGTGCCTCACTTATTGATAAATCAGATATCATTACAAAGTATAACTTATACACGAGTTACCATATTCTAACATGGGATACATGAACTCCCTAGGCAACAACTTATATTAAAATAGATGTGTAGGGCTTGTGTTGTGTTCAACCTTTATCTTAATTATTCTCTCTCTTCACTTTTGTTTTTGTTTTCTATCTATCATGGATCATACACCTTCTAGTGATGGTAATGTATTTGGCTGCCCATACTTTGATGAATTACGACTTGAGCAAATGGAATACATCAACTACATATTGATGGAGAACGTGAGGTTGGCAACCGAGTAGAGTGAGTTCGAGAATATGTACAATGCTACAACCATTCAAAAATCTACTCTATAGTCACAGATACATATGATAGAATTGGCTTTAGGAGTGTTTCATAAGAAGTCCGTGGAAATGGTAAGTGAATGGAGAAAACACCTCCAAGCCATGGCTGGAACGATGGAAGAGCTCTGTACCGTACACCTCGCAAAGTCCACAACTAACATCCAAAGTCAAAAGCTACCCACATAGTAGTTACATATTTATAATTATATATTATGTGCATTGTAGTAGTGCCTATGTGTTTTATATGATTTCCTGTCCTTGGATTGAACGACCACGCTAGTAGGATGTTCCTTTTGGCTTCAAAAGTTGTATTGTTACTTGTCTGTTTTAAGGAGTTGACAAAACTCATTTCCTTGTTGTGTGTAAGACCAACCCTTGTCCATGGTGAATGTTTACTTGTTCCTAGTCTAAGATGTCATGTGGCTATTATAAATATTTAATGTGACTGTTTGTTATGAAGAAGTTTTTTTTTTATTTTCTCTTTACTTAATCACAAGATCATCTAACCATTGAAGTCATGTAATGTAGATCATTTTTAAACTGACTTTAGCACCAATATAGTTTATGTAAATTAGTTTCAAGATATTTTCAATAAATTTACTTAAATAAATCAACCACTTTCCATAAGCTGTCCATTTGAAACAACAATTAATTCAACATAACAGGTCACAACAAACCACAACCATCCATAGGTATTATTTTGGCGGGAATGTAGTGAACACCATGGACCTTTGACAATGCTAACTATGCTAACTATGTATATATATATATCATACTCCCTTAAGTGAACCAACTCAAGTGAAAACATTGCCCCACATACTACTATCTTTGTTCCTAGCATTACCCAACCATGTCATCCTCGAAGTTATGCGTGAATTCATTCCCTAAGGAGGTTAAAGTGAAAATAGAGATTGAATCACCAACCAAACAATTTCCCATTCCATCCCTTATTCAATCCACTCCCACTCCACCTCTATCCCCCAAAACTAGTGAAATCACTCCCCACCAAAATCGTTCCTCATTTAGTCTGGGTTATACAATCTCTCCAAATCAAGGTGGGAAGAAAACACCAAAGGTCGAGTTTAGAGGGAGGAGTAAAAATTGCTTGAAAAGGGACATGAAGATTAAGAAGCTAACGACTTTCAAAAATATTGCTACTAAGAAAGGCAACACTTTAAGGAAGAATTCAATGGACAATATGTCTTGCCTTTTTCAGCAGCGCCAAATCATTGATCATGTTGGTTCCATGGTGAAATGTCAAGAGACACTTAGTGGTGAGTTATGTGTTGAAGCTACTCATTCACCAAATAGACAAATACCACAGACATTATCTTGCTGGACTGATGTTTCTAAGTGTAGTGCTTTTTGTTATATGTTAGTGCCTTAGTACATGGGACTACTATGATTCCCATCTTTCTTTTTTATTATGTTTAAGTCCATGTCCTCTTTTTTATTAATTCTTGTAACTATGTGCACTTACTGAGATTACCCTAACCAATGGTATTCGGTAATGGAAGTACCTATTAAAGGTCTTTTGAAGTCATGTTTTAGTTATATGGTCTTCTTGATCATTGTTGTTAAAAGTTTGATGTGTGTATCATGTCCTTGGCTTGATCTTTGTTATTGAAATGTCTTTTTGCAAAAGCTTTGTTTTTTTTACGTGGCAAGATTCACAATGAAGTTCACATAGATAGATCAACTAAATCACAACTGAAATTGCAATTTTAAAAAACTTAAGAGGATCTATATTTATATTGTTTTACAATAGTTTTAGAGCAAAGTGAAGTAAAAGGCATGTTCGAGTACTAGACATAATGACAGTTGTATAAATATAATAGGTACATATTTAAACACCTCATCCATCATATTGATTGTGATATATTATTGTACACATGTTTTAAGCTTTTTTTGGGCCTAGGAAATGCTAGGTCAACTCCTTCCATAGTCAAACTTGTATATAAAATATAAAAAATTTAAATAATAAAAAAATGTTCTTTTGACAATAATATACGAAAATGACAATGAAAATTTCATCAGCTTCGAGGGTTATTACAATGTCCTAGTGTGTTCATTTACATCTTTTTTTTAATTTAGATTTGTTCATAAAAAAAAAACTTTCATTTATAACTTGATGATTATTAGATTTACCAATCTTAAAAATTCTCCTTGCTTAATACAACATAATTTTTTTCTATAATTATTTTTTTCAATTATCAGGTAGACAATTACAAACATAAGATATGGAGAATGACATGGCTTCAACACTTGCACAACTTAAAATATGCAACAAGCAGCAAGGGGATTTGTCAAAACAAGACATCATAGCCAAACACCTCCCAAGTCTCGATAAATGGGAAGATTTTTTTTTTCTGAATACTCGAAATGGATGTGGTTTAGTGTTGGCAAGGAAGATGTTCAACGTGACCATGAAAACAACGAGAAGCAACAGAAATGGGTTTGCTCAAGCCAAGATTTTCGACGCAACAAGTGGACAAACCTTCTAAACTGTAAGAAAAAATCAAGACTTATCACAGGAATAGAGTACCTAGCACTTATACGCGTGAACTTGGATAGGACGGACAACACTTGGGTGGCAAAAGACTTCAATCTGAAACATAATCATGAGTTAGCTTCGAAGATGGAGTTGCTTTTTATGCGATCTAATCGAGTTGTACCAGAGTTAATTGGTGCCAAGGTAATGTCAATGCAATGATCAGGTATGCGCACCTACCACATATTAAATCACCTAGCACAAGAAAGAGGAGGACATGAGTATGCTCCCTTCCTGAAAAAGGATCTTTATAATTGGATTGGTTAGCATAGAGAAATTGAAGACGATGAAGAAATTGACGCTAAAGGAGCATTGAGGTACTTGGAATGTGTGGGGCGCCCTCATCTTGAATTTTTTGAGACACACACATTCGATGTAGAAAATAGGTTGTCATACCTATTTTGGGCTTATGGAATTTCTCGTCGTTATTATGCTTGTTTTGGAGACATTATGGCTTTCGACACAACATATAATAAGAATGCGTACAAAAAGCACCTACTCATCTTTGTTGGGTCGAATCACCATTACAGGACAATAGTTTTTGCATTGCTTTATGAAGATACCGAAGAGACATATATTTGGGTTTTAGAGGAATTTCTAGACTGCATGAAAAACAAACCACCTACTATAGTTCTCACAGATGGTGATCTTGCTATGGCGAACACAATACATAAAGCTATGCCAACTTATGTTCATTGCTTGTGTGTTTGGCATCTCCAGAATAATGTAACTATTAATGCGCCTCATCCTATTTTCAAGTCCAGGTTTAATGAACTACTTTATCAATATTGTACCGAGGAAGAGATTGAGGATACATGGAATAGCATGGTTTCAGAATTTGAGTTTGAGGATAGTTGATGGGAAACAACAACCTACAATAATAGGAGGAGTTGGGTTGAATGTTTCTTACGAGGAAATTTCTTTAGGGGCTAAGAACTACTCAAAGATTAGAATCAATTAATTTCTACTTGTCTCACTTCCTTATGAGCCAAGTAGAAAAATCCATACAGAGTATTCATCACATAGAAAAGATATAAGACTTCATCAACAACCATAGTATGCCACTGTTACCATCGAATGTCCTCCAACAATACTGTGAACAATGTGGCTTCGATTTTTATGAGGAACAGGAACAAAAAGGTCGAGGAACAGATCACGAGTGCTCTGCCATACTCAGTGGACTCGACTGATGTCTCCATACTTTAGGCTTTACTCAATGATATGTTTCCCAAAGGGACTTGTACAAACTAGGGTGCTCTACCATAGTGCCTATGGCCACTTAAATTGTACATGTGTGTTGTTTGAGTCAAATGGAATTCCATGTCGCCATATATTTTCAGTTATGAAGCACCTCAACATACCATGCATTCCCCAATCTCTTCATAAGTATTGGTGAAAGAAGAATTCAAAAAACATGAGGGTTAAATAGTTTAAATAGTTTTCCCCACTCTAGGATGCCACCCAGTGTGTTAGTTTGTACAAGATGGGGATCTTTAACTTCAAGATTCAATGCAATGGGATACTATGCCACAAAACATAATGAAACTTATGAAGAGGCAGTGAATGAAATGTCACGTATAGAACATAAATTTAAGTCAATGTCGGTCGAGCTCGAATCTAAAGGTGAAATTTCAAATATAGCTCCTACCGATGGCCCTCACAGCCCTCCCATAGAGTATTCTGAGACCCAACTATGGTAGGAACGAAGGGGAGGGAACCAAACAAATCAAAATCAAAAGAGAATGACACAGAGAAAAGGAGTTCCATGAAAAACAAGTATCACAACTGCAACTAGTTATGACATAATAGTGCTACTTGCAAATTTAGTCCCACAGCTCACACAACACAAAATGATTATCAACCTCCATGTAATAGTCCACCTGCTGAAGCAGAACCATGGCTAGACCTCATGCAACCTCAAGCGAGCTTTGTTGGAGACAAAAATCTTAAATTCCAGCAGTGGTATAATAATATTCCCACTAGTTCTAATCTTGGTCCTGGTTTGGATGATAATAGTCACTTGAACTAAGCATTTTGTTCTAGTATGGTTATATATGTGAGAAAATTAAAGTTGCTTTAGTATCCTAGTTTATGAATGATTGACGTCAATAATTTTAATTACATACTATATACATAGGAATATGGTATATTTTTCCATGCACATTATTAACCTAATGCGACTACCCATTGGTTGCCCATATTTTTAAACAAAAAAACTCAATCGATGCTCAGACACGTGGAAAATTAATTATGGTTCCATTGACTTAACTTACTCCAGCGTACCCAAGCATGAAACTAGAGCTTCATTTACAATTAATATTTAAAATTGCACCACCCACTTTTAAGGTGTATAAATTTTCAGTTTCTTATAAAACTTCTACAAACCTATGGATAGTAGGGTCTTGGTAGATGTTTAGTTGCCTAAAACTAGCAATGAGCCTATGATGTCTATGAAGCTAATCTAAGTATATTTTGACAACAGATTCAACTTTACCCAATACAAAACATAAAAAGACTCCTTTATGGATATGAAAGATGTATCTATGAAAAGTAAAGTCCCATGAACACATAATTTAAAATTCTAAACAAGGTTAGTCCCACATAATTAACGATAAACAGTATTCCAAACAAAAGTGCTAATTGAAAATCTGTACACACCCCTATAGTAATACGCTACTTAATGGTTACACGTAATATTTAAAATATTATACAACCCATAATTTAGTTATAAACATTGGTTTCTCATTCACTGTTGCTTGGAAGTTGAATATAAAAAAACTAGTGCACCAGCCTCATCCTCCATGTTGAACATAGAACAAGCACATGTACGCCCCACAACACAGATGATCTTGATCAAGTTCGTCGATCCATTGGCCCATCACGGCCCACTATATTATTTACTTTCAGATGAAGATACTCTTCATATCTACTCACCACTTCCATCTTAAGATCCTCTACTGCTTGGGACATATGTTGACACTCATCCATGAAAACACCCGACCTAAGTTCTTCTAATTTCTTCGCCTTAACTTCCAATACTGCTTCGTCTTAATGTGTGTAATCATATCTTTCAGAGAAATGGTTCTTTGTTCCAACATACATTTATCAAACTTTATAAAAAAAAATCACTTTCCCTTTGCTCCAATTTCTCATGCATATCATTGATGTATTGTATAGGCTCCGGGGGCAGGCTTGTTACTCTATAGTGAGTAAACTCTTCCCACTCCGGCAAGCGAGTCAAGTGATGAATCAAAATCCATTGTCAAGGCCCGCAACAATTGGTCAAGATAAATATGTTCAATTGAGAAATCAATATGGAAGACTAGATATTTTGAAGAGTGCAGTACGTGATCATTTATTGTGTAATAGGTGTTAGTCAAGAAGCAGGGTAAGTGTAGATGATGTGGGCTCGTAGTATCTATAGGGTATAGTAAAGTAATATTTCTATAATAGGACATGCTAGAATTTGTTGTATTCAAAGTTAAAATTGTAGTCCTCACCCATTATTTTGTTCAACTGTTCATCCTACTTATTAAGTACAACGATCATGGTGGTGGGAATATGTAATGACCAGACTAACTTAAAGACCTTGGACCATTAAAACTACTATGCATAACTACAATTTTGGAATACATACATAAAATAATAGAACTTTATTATAAAAATCCAAAATACAGGATCCCATTGTTATTACATAAAGAAAACAAAACCATTAATTAATTGTTCAAATACTAAATGTGGAAATAAAACATAAATACATAATTAAAAAGACTTGAAACAAAACGTCATCCTCGATCTTTCCCATTAGTCCATTCATTCAGTCCTCTCCCAATACACATGCCAAAGTTTCCATGATTATGTCTCGCCTTCCAAGCTTATTTTCCTACACCATCTAAAATAAAAAGGAATGAACCTAATGCCCATTAAGGAAAATCTACTAAAACATATCATAAAACATAAGACTAAAAAACATAAATCATAAAATTGTATGACGTCAAAACGTAAATCATAAAACATAGGACTACAATATTAATGGCTATTAACTCATTACCGTAGTATGTGATAAAACCATCTAGGTCCTCTGTTTACTAATCGAGGTAGTTTAGATCAAAACATATTAGATGATAAACCATCTAGGTCCTCTGTCTACTAATCAAGGTAGGTTTAATCATAACTCTAATATACGATAATGAAAAAAATCTTGGAATTTATATGCTATCTAAGCAACTATATTTCCCAAGTGACTACAACATAAAACATATACATACATATATACATAAACATAACATAGCATATAAATATATCATAACACATACAATCTAACTTATTTTCCTTACCTTGAGTGTGGAGAGAAAAAGAAAGATAAGAGAATGCTTGCTATAAAAACGTCCAATCAACCTTAAATACAACATAAGATATTTATATTAGAGCTTTATAATAAAACTATACTTTCGAAAAATTTCTAAACCTCATAAAGTCATACCTTCAACCTAGAACCAAAATGATGAAATCCCGAGTCTTCTCTCTAATGTCTATTTCCAACAACAACACCAAGAGTTTGGATATTTTGGGTAGATTTTGGTTATATATTGGCTTGATGGGGTTCAATATTTCGGTTATAATAGGTTTAGAAAGGCAATAGTGTTTAAGGAAAAATAATGAAAATAGAAGAAAAAGATCCGGAGTACTATAAGGACTAGTGTTTAGGCTATGGCTATGTAGAGTGTTTATGGAAAAATGGAGAGAGCTTTGGGACTATGGATTTTGATATGAGAGGTTTTTGAGAGCTTCTGAGTGTGAAAAAAATGGTGAAGGGTAAGTCTCTATTTATAGGGTTCAAACCCCAACTCCCTTCCTTGATTTTCTCCACACTATTCAACTTAAATTTTTGAAATCACACCTTCCATCCACTATATGGTTTTGGCCAGCCTAGTCTTACTCCCTTCTTGTTGCTACATTATCTCCAAGTACGCCACATAGTCTCCATTTGGTTCAAACTTTAGTCAAAGTCCAAACTATTATCCTATATCGCGTAACTCTGGACCCTTCTGTAGTAAAATTAACTTAACTAGGGATGTAGAAGTACGATTTAAGCCCTTTTTATACTGTTGGATATCTAATTAAATTATCTACAACTTTTTAGAAATAATATTTTTCCTAAATCGTAATATAAATAGGTCAAAACTAGGTCCGAAGTTACAACACCCTAAAGTTACGAAAACTACATTTACTTATCTAACTCTTCTTGACACAGTCACTTAATTCAAATTGATCTAATCTTGCCTATCTTTAAAATTAAAAAAAAAAAATCAAATCCTTCCTATTTTTGAGCTAAGCCTAAGACTAAGCTATTTTGGTTTTCATTTTAATTCTAATACTTGGACTTAGTTTAATGCCACATGTTCACTTCTTAATACATCAAATAACATGTGCATTTAAATACTTAATAAAACTATACACTAATTTAATCATATGCTAAAATAATTATAACTATTCAAACTATAATTATTTCTAAGTCATAAAATCATAACTTAAATAATTTAAGCTTAAAGCAATCTTTATTCCACAACTCAAGTCATAATTAAATCTAACCTAAGATCATATTTAAGGAGCTGATAAGAAAATAATAACCTTGGTTATTATAGAATATCCTCAATTGAATTAAAGTGAGTCTCTAAAAATACGAAAGTGCAATCTTTTGTTCACCTAACACATAATTATAATATACTAATTCACCTATTATATATTCAAAATGATTCTACTTTGAGGATATGAGCTATTTAACCTTACATGTATCTTCTCAGTATCAATATGATGGGACGTACACCAAACTCATGGTTAACAAAATAATAATATTGGACAATACATGACACATCCATTTAAAGCAAAATTATGTCCCTATGCACAATTTTTTTTCCATGTAGCAATAATATTAAACTAAACAGTGGCCCCACATGTTTGTTCCATGAATGAGATACGTTTTACTTGAGAAAGTTCTTCTTTGAAGATTTACTCCAAATAAAGCCCAAATAACTTGCAAACCCCCACTAACTGCACACACAAACAACCCAATCTCATTTCCCTTTCCACAATTAGTGTGACTAATAAATATCAACTTCCCTCGGAAGAGAATGTGATGGGAAGCTCCAACAAATATTCAAACGAGGGGGTGGATGTCAACACTTCTGAATTTGGCTCAAAGGAGGATGAAGGCGTGAAAGCAACTTGTGATAGTAGTAGGAACACCTACCTTATGCGTTTACCCGCTTCATGGAACCTTAAAGTGACTGAAGTGGCACCAGGCATCAAGTTAACTACCATCGATCCCCATGGGGTTGTTCCAAAACTGACGTACGAAGAACCAGAAAAGAAAAAACCAGTGGACATGGATCGTATTATTCAAGAGGAGATTCAGAAGTTCGATGAGGTTATGAAAAATGCATAATTAGTTCGTGAAAAAATTGAAAAGAAATGAGTGAACTACAAAACCATTGGTGAAATGCAGGACTCACTATATACTATGGAATTTTTCTTCCAAGAGTTGGAGGATATCGAGTTGTGACAACAATCATGACGCAAAAGTTTAAAAACTAATTCGAATTAGTTCTATGTCGAATTAATTCAAAAGATTATATCATTATCCTTAACCATAAAAGTATGTGGTTTATGTTTGTTGTGTTTTAGCTATCTTGGTTAAAGGTCATGTAGTACCCATTTAAATACTCATTACTGTTTAGTAATACAAAAGAAAATATAGTGAATTGGTACCCTTTTAGTTATATATATTGTAACTCCCTACTAATCCAAGATTGTTACTCTGTGTGTTTAAAAATAGTGCTTAACTCGTTAAGAGAGTCATTTGGACTTAAACATGTAATTAAAGTTCATTAAAGGATTAGGTATTAAAAAATTTGGCCAAAAGAATAATACTCACCACAAGAAATAAAAAAGGGCTTTTACTTTGGATTTTATGCTGGATTCACTTCGATTTTCGCTTAAATTCGCAACCGCAGTAGCTTAGGGCGAAGTATTAAAGTAAATATAAACCAAATTGTAATATAGGCTTTCTACTTCGGTTATTATGTAAAAACCGAAGTAGAAAGTGGGGATTCTACTTCAGTTTTTACATAATAACCAAAGTAGAAAGTTGTGTACACCTCCGCACGGTTCCTTTTTTAATCTTTCTACTTCGGTTATTATGTAAAAACCAAAGTAGAATCCTCACTTTCTACTTCGATATTTACATAATAACCAAAGTAGAAAGCCCCCTCCCTATTTTGTTTTTTTGAATAATTATTTATGATTATTTTAAAATGGTCAAATTCTTAATTTATATATTTTTTTCACTGATTTTTTTTAAAAGGTGGTCTAATTATATATATTTTTGGAATTGGAATTAGTTATGGATTTTTTCTTTATGAAAATATGTTAACTTTCATTAATTATAAATGTCATACATAATCATAAACAGAAGTACTTAACTAAGATAGCTAGCCTTAACATTAATACATTTACATAAAACAAAACTTAGAACTAAAATGGCCGACCAAAGCAGCAAAATCAACCAAAGCCCTAGATTCCCAAAAGAAGTCTTGACCGTGGCAGTCGAGAAGAACACATATGTTCACGTTGCCCCCGAAGCTCTCCAACTCATGGCTGGTCCAACTTTCTTTTGCCTTTACCTATACCAGGAAGCACCCGTGAGCCAAGGCTCAACAAGAAAACCCAAATAGATAAAGTAGATATCCAGCTAGACATTAACATGTACTTCATATGTTATAACCACAACAACTTCACACAGATTTTCCAATCAGTATACAACTCATGCCGAGTAGATGCATATTGCACCCCCACAATGGCCCCGCCACTATGGCAGATATCACACTCCTGTAATGGCCCTGCCACTACGGTCTACATTAGGCATGTAATTCCGATAACGGCCTCACGACCGAGCGATCACAATCACAATCAATCAATACAAACAATTATTGTTAGGTTTTATGCCTTTAATAAAGCCATATTTCTTATGTAACAGGTAATTATTATCAATAAAAGAAGTAGAAATCATTTTGTTTATTCAATTGCATTGTTCGATTGTTTTATTGCATATTTATTCAATTAATACTAACATTCATAAAATCCTTGATGACGCGGTTTTTCGCCAACAGTAGATTAAGAAATCAGATAGGTAGATTAGTTCCAAATTATAAACCATATGAAATAATAAAAACTATCTCGAACACACACAACTTTTACGTGGTCCACAATGTTATTGATTTTCTCTCTCAATTTCTACAGAGTTCTAGTAATACAAAAATGGTCATCCCCTGCCCTGCCCATTATTCCTGATATTTATAGGGAAATTTCCTAGACAGGTTTGGGTAACCGCGTGAATAAATAAGGTATACATTTAATACAGATTATTCCCATTTACATTGGGATGTGAATTAGTAACAGGTTAGAATATACTCCTGCTGTCTCGGATAATGAATGATAGATATTCAATACAGCCTGGGCATTAATGATGGTATAAGGAGTCTCCGAATCTTTTGGGATCCTTCAGTATGTGTTCTGTCCAGGTTTCCACGAGTTGAATAATTTACCCGAGCTCATGTTCAAAAGCTATCTAAACCCTAGTTCATTGTATGATTAGACCATCCCAAGTTGGATCTAGCCATTATAAGTCTGGAACACAATTGTTATCCCGAGAGGCAGTCTGATAATGACATGTATATCATGTACAAACTGGATTGATCATCGAGACGCTCACATCAATGTTAACCAGATATCCTACTTGGATATTTTTCCTCATATTCATCTGCCAGTTGTACCTAAGCTTAATAATTGAACTCGTCCTAATTTTAGGGTACAACATTTTCCCCCCAATCTCCTGCTCATGCTTGATGTCATCACTTTCTGACATGCACAGTAGGGGCTTTTAGGCTCCTTCCATGTAAAATCTTGTCTGTCCACTACTCGAGTACAGGACACGTGGTTTCCTGTAGTTGGCGTCCACTCAGGTTTTGAGGAATGTGATAAATTTCCTATCAACTTTTTGTCATTGTATGGTTCATATAATCTTGGCCCTTGGATCTCGAGCTAACCTAATCGGATGGGTCGAATTAATTCTCATAGTTTACATATAAATATGGTGATCAGACCTGAAACCTCATCACATTTGCATTAAAAAAAAATCAAATTCAAAAACAAAGTTTCCCTTTTTCTTCTCCAACTTCTCTCAAAAACCCTCCATCGCCTTTCAGATTCACAAAAGCTTTCAGGGAATCTCCTGTGGACGTTTCAAAATTTCTCTTAATCGATCATATCAACTATAAGTATTTCCTCATCTAGTTTGAATATTTCAACTCTTTGCGTTCCAGTGAGTTTTTTTTACTGTGAAAACATCATTTGCTCAATATCGTTTAGGTTACGTCTATTTGTAAATAGGTGATAGGATTCGATTTAGGCTAAATGAACGATATTAGCTAGGCTTATTTAGAAACAAGGTTTTCATAAAACTGGGCGAATTTCCTGGGTTTTTCAAAGGAAATTCTAATGGTAAATTGGTTTGAATACCTATTTGGGGTGTAGAAGTTGAAGGGGTTTTAGGTTTAGTTCTAGGTAGCTTAAAGGTTACAATTCCTTAGGCGGTTTTGCATTAAACAGCTTTCAATAGAAAAGTAGTGGGTCTGACTGATCTGACACACGAATCTCGAAGTATCAGAGAATTTTAAGAAATCGAAGCACGTGGCCTAAGAACATGCATGGAACCACACGTTGAGGCTAGGACACAACTTAGCTTGTATGAATTTCCAAATTTCAAAAGTAAACTGCTTAAACCCTCAGATTTCCGTACCTCCACAACCATAGCTAGAAATCATCTTAGGTCGCAACGAATAGGCTACTTTGTCGTCAGGCAATCTAAATTATGGCCCCCTCAAATAAGAACACCGCGAGCTGCTCTACCTAGAGTAAAGATAAGGGAAAATAGGTCACCCCCGACTCTCCCATCCCCTATTTTAGCCCTGTGGTTGAGAGGGAAATCGTGGTCGACCCCAACGCATTTTTCAAGGTTAAACATATAGTCTCTTGGATCACGACTTAGGGGAAAGTTAACAGGATCCTACTGATTCATAGGATTGAGATGGGAGTTGATGGCCTTATTGCCCGACCTGCGCTGGAGGAAGAGCAAAGTTGCTACCCTTTACAAGATGACTATGGGGATTGGAGTGATGAGCACCTAAAGGCTGGTGCCTTCCTCCCATTGGACCAGTATTTTGTAGACTTTCTAAACTACGTCAAACTGGATCCATTCTATCTCCTCCCAAACTCATAAAGGATTTTGGAGAGGTTAAAGTATTTGTTTCAGAGGCACGAGGGGGAGGTCCCCACTCCAGCAGACATCATATACTTATTTTTCCTCAAGGCCAGTCCTGAACAGAAGGGGTGAGGTGACAGTTTCTACTACCTCACTCATTTTCCCAACTCAACCTCCGTCATCAAAATCCCTAGCCACCCAAATGTCTATAAATACTTGCTCTTTATGTTAAATGGGTTCAAGAACTGCGACAATCAAAACTTCAATCATCCTCGTAAGTCTTCTATCTTTAAGAATTCAACACGCGAACTTTTTATCACCTATGCATACAATTTTCTTTGTTTAACGATTCTGACTGAGTTCGCTCTTTGTGCAGCTATATTCGCGAGGACAGAGCGATTTGTGACCCTTGGTGTCAATACGATACCTTGTCTAGTCTTCCTCCAAGGGAGAAAGACTATCGACAGATTGTGAATGATGCCACCATGGTGGCCTGCAAACTTATCAACAAGGGGAAGACGCTAGCTCTGAGGACCCGAGCTCCTCTTCCTGTAATCCTCGAGCTCCCTTCTCCTCAAGAGGCCTTGCCATCCAATGATGATGTCAAGGAGGAAGAAGACGTGGCACCGCTGGTGCGTAAAAAGCGAGCTCCTAAAAATAATCAGGAGCCTTATCTAGAGCGAGCTGCATCCAGGCCAGCAGCCGACCTCTCCGGCCAAGGTAACCCATACCCTTACAAAGAGTTAGATCGGGTTGCTGCCAGTTATAGGCTAATTCGATTCAACCCTAACCAGCTCATTAGTCGTCACCCCACTGACCCAGACCTAAACACAACCCTCCTCCAGTGCATGGACCATTTAGTGGCATGCTATGACCACAGCTACCCCAAAGGTACCATCATAGTTGACAACACTCTCCATTTTAGGTCCACCATCTTTTAGGAGTATGGGACAAACTGTAGGACTTGGCCTTCCTTGTGTCATGGTGTATATGCCCCTGGTTTTAGGCAGTACGTAGATGAGTCCAACCTTGAGGAAGGACCTGAACCCCTTAGGACCTAAGAGGTCATGATTTTAGATTCTGCTTCACCTCCGTTAATTCAAGACTTAGAGGTTATGCCTATAGTAGATTCCTTCCCTAGCACGGGGGGTAGGGTTCTGTGTCTTTCTCTTGTGTTTATAATACCTTGAATAATTACTTCTTTAAATTGAATCCTCTGTTCACCCTTTTTCAAGTGAAGATATGGAGCTCCCAGAAGCCCCAGGTTTGAGGGGTGCTTTTAAGGCTGGTGGGATCGGAACTAGTCCCGTGGGGAAGAGACCCAGGGTGACAAAGAAAATAGCTCCGAAGATGGGGAGTACCACCAAGTCTCTGGCTAAAGACAAGGGTGTCAGCTCCACCCAGGAGTAGCCACAAAAGGAACTTCCCACAGCTCCAGTAACAACAATTGTGGTTCAACAAGCTCCTCCTCCTCCTCGACTTGTACCTCCCTCAAATCCTCAAGTGATCCAAGGCAAGGCTCCCACTGTTCATATCCTAGTCAAGCCACACGATCTGGACAAAACTCCCAAGGCTTTTTTGGGTATTGTTTATGAGACGGCAAGCCACATTGTTGTCCATACCTACAAAGCCAACGCCAGAGATATAAGGGCTATAGAGGAGCGCAACCCTGAGGACGTCCTCGAATCTACCATGGGGATGAACTTCATTGTGAGTCCTTCTCACTCTCCTAACCTTTTCTTTTTCTTTAGTGTTTTTTTTTTTTTTTTTGATAAACTATTCTTGACTTGCTTCATTCTTCTGTAGTCTTTCCTGGCCCGATTTCGAGGAATAGCTCGAGTTAAAGCCAAGGACGAGGAGCTCTGAGCTACCTTGGGCCCCACCCAAGAGAGCGAACAGGCTGCCAAAGTCGCCCTGGTTTCTTCTCATGAGGGCGAGTGGTCTACAAAGGCTGTCGTGTCTGCCTCCCAGGATCAAGTCGTGGAGGTGAGTCGTTGCGCGGATCAGCTTCAGGCCAAAAATGAAGAACTCAAGAAGAAGCTGATCAAGGTCAAGACTAAGGCCAAGAAGGAAGTCACAGAGTCATCGACTCAAATGGAGGAGATGCTTTACCATTGTTGGGCCTTCAACCAAGACAAGCACTTCTCTTTCATGCAAGTCGAGCTGTGGGACCCATATATTGCTCGGTTCAAGATTCGGTTCTCACAGAAACCATCGGAGACTAGCGAAGCTTCTGGAGTTGCTGAGGGGGATGGCGAGGAGGTGATTTCTCTGGAGCGAGCTGATGGAGCTCAATGATTTTTATTTTTCACCCTTTATATTATTATTTTTTAAAGCTTTTGTTACTATCCCTTAGGACCAAAATAATTGCCTCCGGGCTTAGGTCGAGGTTTTTCCTCCTCGAGAAGACAATATCTTTTTGAATACTCATCTAACTATTGACATATTTTTATTTCCCTTAGTTCATTGTTTTCACATGTTTATGAATCCTTAGATTCTTGTACATTCGAAATCATAGGGGTTGACTTTTAGATCGAGATAGATTTTATCGATATCTTAGTTGTATCCAAGATTTTTCTCACTTTTTGTGTCATACCTGTTAAGAATCAGGCCTCAGACCTGGTTATGTCCAGGGTTTTTTTTAAAAAGCTTAATAGCATTGTACCTGTTAGGAATCAGGCCCTGGACCTGGTTATATCCAGGGTTTTGGAGATTTCTCAAACTTAATTTACATTAGGTTTATTGAACATTCGAGCTTTAAATTCCGTTGAATAATCAATTTCTCCAAAATCTAAGTTTGTAATCCTTATCCGAATAAGTTGAACTCTTTTTCCAATTCTCCTCGGTAATGTGCCCCCCCCCCCCCCAAGCAACCAGAACGTATAAGTGTTCTTGTTGCTTTTACAAAGTGAGCTCGTGATAACAAAACAATAAAATTTGCTATTTAATAATCCAACTGTTATTAAAGTGAAATGGCTTTTAGAAATAAGCCTTACATAAATGGTAACTCTAAAAAACATTAAAGAGAAATAAGCCTTACATAAATGGCTTTTAGGGCATTCCAGGTCTGTGGTACTATTTCCCCACTTAGCCGAGCTAGCTTGAAAGTTCCTTCGCTTAGGACTTCTACGTTGTGATATGTTCCTTCTCAATTCGGCCCTAAAACCTCGTCTTTGGGATCTTTATTTACAAAAAGGACCTTCGGAGAACCAGATCGCCTAATCTGAGTCTGCGTCCCTTAACATTTGAATTGAAAAATCGAGTGATCTTCTGTTGATAATGGGCGAGTTGTAATAGCAATGCCTCTTGTTTTTCTTCGATCAGATCAAGGGATGCACTAAGTAGCTCGTTGTTATGATCTTGTTCAAATGTCTTTTGTCCTTGGGTTGTTACCATTGCCTCAATTAGGAGCATATCTTCGCTTCCAAAGGTTAGGGAAAAAGGGGTATGTCCTATAGAAGTTCTATGTGAGGTCGGATAGGCCCATATTACTTTTGGAAGCTACTCAAGCCACAATCCCTTGGCCTCATCCAGTATCTTCTTCAAGCTTGCCTTCAGGGTCTTATTTACTGCCTCGACCTGCCCATTGGCTTGTGGGTATGCTACCGACGAGAAACTCTTTGTTATGCCATATTTTTCACAATAGTTTGTGAAGAGATCACTACCGAACTGAGTTCTGTTGTTTGACACGATCTTTTAGGGAGTCCAAATTGACATATGATATTCTTCACAACAAAGTCCAGGACTCTCTTTGAGGTGATGGTTGCCAAAGGTTCAGCCTCTACCAACTTCGTGAAATAATCGATTGCAACCACTGCATAACGAACCCCTCCTTTTCCCATTGGCAGGGCACCTATTAAGTCAATTCCCCATGCTACAAATGTCCAAGGGGATGAGATCATGGTTAGCTTGAGTGGAGCACCTCGGAAAACTATGGCAAAATGCTGGCATTTGTCACACTTTTGCACATACGAGATCGAGTCCTTTGTTAAAGTGGGCCAAAAATAGCCCTGTCTCAGTACCGTTAGAGCTAGGTTTTTCCCCCCACCATGATCTTCGCAAAAGCCTTGGGCAGAACACATCATAGGAGGGGCAACGAATGCCCTCACCGATATAGGATTCCCTCAATAATAACATACCGTGGAGTTTGATACAGTAGCTTTCTCGCGCCCTTCCTATCATCAGGTAGCCTTCTAGTCATGAGGTACTCCACTATAGGAGTCATCCAGGTCATTTTTACGTCAATCATTCCGGCCTCCACTATTTCTGCTGTTATACTCGGGCTTTCCAAGAACTCCACCAGAACTACATTCAATGTATCTACCCCTTCGGTGGTAGCGAGTCGAGCCTGAGCATCAGCGTTGGAATTCTACTCGCGGGGTACCTGCTCAATGGAGCTAAACTCGAACTCAGACAACTCACCATTTACCTTAGCCAGGTAGGCCGCCATCTTGATCCCTCGAGCTTGGTATTCTCTCAACATCTGATTTACTACGAGCTGAGAATCACTATAGCATTGGATGGCTTTTGCCTTTATCTCTTTCACCACCCTTAGCCCTGCCAATAAGGCCTCATACTCCATTTCATTGTTGGACGCCTCAAACCCGAACTTGAGAGTTGTATGGAACCAATGTCCTTCAGGTGAGATTAAGATTATCCCAGCTCCCGGTCCATTTTTTTAGATGATCCATCAATAAAGATTTTCCATAATTCTTGCACTGGCTCCCTTATTAGCTTGTCCTGAAAACCTGTGCACCCAGCAACAAAATCAACAAGGGCTTGGCTCTTGATTGCAGTTCGTGGCATGTATAATATTTCAAATTGGTTGAGTTTGATGGCCCATTTTAATAGTTGCCCCGACGTTTCAAGTTTTTGCAAAACCCGCCTTAAACGTTGGTCGGTTAAGATGTGAATAGAATGGGACTGGAAGTATAGCCTGAGCTTCCTTAAAGCCAAAATGAGGCAGAACGCAAGCTTTTCTATTAACGGGTACCGTGATTCAGCTCCGAGAAGCCTCTTACTTATATAATATGTGGGTTTCTGTGCCTTGTTTTCTTCTCAAACTAATACGGTATTGACTGTATTTTTTGTCACGACCAAGTAGAAAAATAGACACTCTCCACACATCGATGTTGATAGTACGGGGGGTTCATCTTGATGCATTTTTAGGTCATGAAATGCATGTTCACATTCTTCAGTCCATTCAAATTTCTTGTTTCCCCTAAGCAAGTTATAGAATGGTAGACACTTGTCTGTAGATTTCGAATTGAAACGGTTTAGAGGCGCTACCTTTCCAGTTAGGCTTCGTACTTCCTTACGCGATCTGGGCGAAGGCATTTCTAACAACGACCTGATTTTTTCTGGATTTGCCTCTATCCCCCTTGTGTTGACTATAAACCCCATAAACTTTCTTGAGGCAACTCCAAAAGTGTACTTCTGAGGATTCAAACTCATGTCGTACTTCCTCAATATTCCAAAACATTCTTCCAAGTTGGATACATGGTTATAGGAAGTCTTTGACCTGATGAGCATATCATCGACATACACCTCCATGTTTCTCCCGATCTAGTTAGCGAACATTTTTTTGACCAACCGTTGTTATGTAGCTCCAGCATTTTTCATCCCAAATGTATAACTTTGTAGCAATATACGTTATGCTCAGTCATGAACCTAGTATGCTCTTGGTTTGTAGGGTTCGCCGCGATATGGTTATATCTAGAATACGCATCCAGAAAATACATGAGCCCGTGACAGGCCGTAGCGTCTATCAACTGATAAACTCTTGGTAGTGGGAAACAATCCTTTGGGCAGGCCTTGTTGAGGTCGGAGAAATTGATACAAGTTCTCCACTTTCCGTTTGGCTTTGGCACCAACACGTGATTAGCAACCAAGATCGGGAATTTTTCTTCCCTCATAAATCCACATTTAAGTAAGCAATCTACTTCTTCTTCTAATGCTCCAGATCATACTGTCCCCATAAGCCTCCGTTTTTGGGACTTTGCCGACACATTTTTTTCCGAGTTTAAAGTATGCATTATTATTCGAACTGATTCCCACCATATTCTCGTGCGACCAGGCAAAAACATCTAGGTTCTTCCTTAGAAACTCAACTAGCTCATTCTTCATTTCGACTTCAAGATTTTTTTCCAATCTTGACAACTATTGAAGGTTCTTCTAGATCGATGTTTATTTCCTCGAGCTCTTCTACTGCTTTATGCTCAGACCTATCTTCACCTACCTGCAAATCAATGTCATCCCGTTGGGCAACCTCATTGTTTCCTTCTCGAGGTTCTTCCGTCCTACAGGTAACTTCCATATCCCGGGACTCCTCATTTCAATCCCTTATAACCATCACTTGCTGCCCGGGTTGTGATTATCCCTTCATAGCAATGTTATAGCATTCTCTGGCGATGAGCTGGTCTCATCTTATTGTGCATATTCCCAAGGTTGAGGGGAACTTCATTGCCAGGTGTCGGAACGAATTGATGGCTTCAAAAGCCATCAGCACAGGTCATCCCAAAATCACGTTATATGCAGCTGGATAATCGATTACCACAAACTCAAGTATTTTAGAGACATTTTGTGACTCTTCTCCCAATGTCACCACTAGTCTGATCGTCCCTATGGTCGTTGTTGCTTCACCAGAAAATTCATACAGAGTCATTGAGGTCGCCTTAAAATTGGTTATGGACAATCCCATATTTTCTAGGGTGGACCTGAACAGCACGTTTACAGAACTTCCATTATCCACCAGTATTCTCCGTACCCTTCGGTTAGCGAGCTGGACGGTTACCACCAGCAGGTCATTGTGCGGGAATTGAACGTGGCTAGCATCCTCTTCCGTGAAAATGAATCGTTGTTTTTTCAACTGCTGTTGTTTCGGTAACCGCTGCTCCAAGAAAACTCAACACCATTATGAGTTTTCAACTCATTAATATACCTCTTTTCAGCCCCGTTTCTCGTCCGCCAAATGAGTTCCTCCAGCAGTAGTAGTTATATGTCCTCCAACTATCAGGGAGGATCGACCTGATTCGTCTGAGCTACAGGTTGACCTTTTGGGGCTTCCAGAGTTTGATGAGGATTCAATCCGGCAGGTTGATTAGGAACTACCCAATTTCAAGCATACTAGGCTAATGGTCCAACCTAAATGAGAGTCTCAATCTCATCATTCAGTTGTCGGCAATTACAAGTGTTATGATTGATGTCATTGTCGAATCGACAGAATATTGATGGGTCTCTCTTCACCCTCTGATTCTTTAAAGGCTTTGGTTGTTGGGGTTTTATGCCCTAATTAAAACGCAATTTCTTTGTAATCTCATTTATTATCAATAAAACAATAGAAATCATTTTTTGACTTGGTCAATCACTTTGCTCACATGTTTTATTTTCATGATTATTTGTTTAATATAGACTTCTATTAAATCCCGAGTATATAGCTAATCATATTTATAGTGACATAATCACAATGGAATATAAATATGAATATATGTTCAAATATAAGTTAGTCCTAAGATTAGTCACTGCACAGGATTTACACTGACTTGCAAATCTACGATATGATCTACTTACACATCATAGTGTTATGTTCTTTCCAGAACATTAGCAAAGTATATAAGATCGGATGTACTTGTTACATCGGATTGGATCGATATTGACAATAGATAGGATAAGTAAACACACCATTATTATATATTCTAGTCATATCATATAGTTGACCGTAGGTCAATTCAATCTCAATTCTGAGTGGTTAGTATTCTAACTGATTGTATTATTTGAGTTATTTGACTTGTTCGTTACCATCTTACCCTACGGACTAGCCCATACTTACATCTTGGGAACTCGGTAGTATAATTGAGTGGGAATGTTAATCTTAGATATGAACATCTATAGGTTCTAATGAAGAAGTGAAATGATGGTTTCCTTCTATTTTGGTTCAAGGTGCTAAATGATAGAGATCTCATTTCAGTAATTAATATTAGTTTACTGAAATATCATTTATAAAGAACTAAGTGTTTTAAGGATAAAATACAATGAGGGGTAAAACAGTATTTTTGTCCCATCTCATTGTAGACCGTCTATAGAGGATTAAGTGACAATTATGGTTGTAACAATGGATAATTAATAACATATCTATATTGCTTATAGAGCATTCTATGAATTCAAGAGTGCAATTCTATGTCTTTAGTGTAGTCACGAGGGAATTAATAAGCTAGTAAATTTATTTGTTAGATTTATGATAACTTATTGGAGCATGATTTCATAGGCCCATGGTCCCCATTGTACCTTGGATAAAATCATCTAAATAGTCTCAAGTAATTGATTTAATTATCAAAGTTGACCAGGTCAATTTTGAATAGTTTCACAGAGCTATGTAATTTAGAGAAGAAACGAGAAATTAGGGCAGATTTATTAATTATGATAAATTGGTATCTAAATTAATAAATAAATCAAGGTTCAAATTATAAATAATTAATTTGATAAATGATTTAAATAATTTTTTAATTAATTAAATCAATAGAAAATAATACAAGCCTTGATTTTAAGTTCAATGGGCTTATAATAAAATGGGAAATTTCACAGGCCTAAAGACCGTGATAATTTCAACCTAGGACTATTAATTTGCTATTATTTTATTGATTTTTTAATTAAATAAATATCTTAATTGAGTCTATTAAAGGAATGTTAAGAGAGAGTTGAAAACATAGTCAAAACATAAGTTGAAACACGAGTTTTTGATAGGTTTTAGATTCTCTCTAAACATAATTCCTTTTCTAAGCCTCATTGTTCTTTCCTCTTCTATTTGTATCTATCTCATGTGTTGAGAATTGTCTACTCTAGTCTAGGTGATTCTAAGGATACTTTGGAAGGTTGAAGAAAATTGAAGATCGGTTCAGTTTCTTGGTAATACTCTGCGACTGAAAGGATACAAGGGTTAGAGAAACTGAAGGAAAGACTCTATTATTCCGATGCGTATAATGTAAGTATTCTTATCATTATTTCTCTTTGAATTCAATTTTAGAAACATATTCTGGTTGTCTCATATTAACTTGTTTAATATTAGATCTACAATAAATAAAGACGAGTGCACAACCAAATGCACAGACGCCTAAGGGGAAGGACAAGAAAAATAAGAAAGGTAAAGATAAGTGCTTTCACTGCAAAGAGAAGGGGCATTGGAAAGGAGATTGCCCCAAGTTTCTAGCAGCAAAAAACAAAGGTAATGATTATAGTTTATTTATCTTGGAAACATGTGTTTTAGAGAATAATAAATTAATTTGGATTATTGATTTTGGATCTACCAACCATGTTTGCAACTCTCTATAGCTTCTTGAATCGTGGAAGGAAGTGGACAAAGGCGGCCTAAAGCTTAGAGTTGGAAACAGAGCGTTCATTGCAATCCAAGCTAGAGGAGAGCTCGTCTGAAGTTCGGAAATGATTTTTTAATTTTAAATGATGTATTTTTTATTCTGGATTTTAGTAGAAATTTAATTTCAGTTTTCATGTTGCAATTAGAACAATTTGTTATGACTTTCACAAGTTCTAATATATCTATTTCTTTCAATGGATCATAATTGTGTATTGCATGTTTGGAAAACAGGCTTTATATTCTGCGACCTAACGAACCCATCTCTCTTAAAAATGATTTATTCAAAGTAGATAAACCTAGGACCAATAAACGTCAAAAGACCGAAAACAACAACATGACATATTTATGGCATTTCAGACTAGGTCACATTAGCTATGATAGAATTCAAAGACTTACAAAGGGCGGGCCTTTGAGGGAACTCACCTTAGGTGAATTACCTATTTGTGAATCTTGTCTAGAAGGCAAACTAACCAATCGTTTATTCTCTACAAAGGGTGATAGGGCCAAAGAACCCTTTAGACTTGTCCACTCAGATGTTTGTGGACCGTTGAATGTACAAACCAAGGGTGGTTTTGAGTATTTTGTCACTTTCATTGACGATTTCTCTAGATACTTATGTCTTTACCTAATACATAGGAAATCATAAACATTTTCAAAGTTTTAGGAATTCTTAGCTATGGCTCATAACCAATAAGGTATAACGTTAAAGATCTTATGATCTGATAGGGGTGGAGAATATTTGGATATGTAATTCCAAGATCATTTAACTGAACATGGGATTTTATCACAACTTACTGCCCCAGGTACTCCACAATAAAATGGTGTAGCAGAACACTAGAACAAAAAGTTATTGGAAATCGTTAGACGCATGCTTAGTTACTCAACTCTGGCAACTTCGTTCTGAGGACATGCAATTGAAATTGCGAACGACATTCTCAATGTCGTGCCATCTAAATATATCCCCAAATCACCTTTACAATGATGGAATGGTCGTGAACCTAGGTTACGCCATTATAGAATCTGGGGGTGTCCCGCCCACGTCCACAGGAAAAAGGAAGGAAAGCTTGAACCGCGAACTGAAATTTGAATGTTTGATGCTATCTGGTATCCCTCAAAAATACGATGATGGCATGGTGAATGAGAATGTGACGCATGACATAACAGATCAGGAAAAAATGACAAACTATTAAGAAAGGACCTACGGGAAAAAAAGATAGGTCCAGGACCTATAGGGAAGTCGACTAAGCCTAAAACCCCTAGGGGCGGTCGGCCTAACCCCTACCCCTAGGGGTGGTCGACCTAAGCAGGCCCAAGAGCTCTAGGGGTGGTCAGCCTGACCCCTACCCTAAGGGTGGTTGGCCCAAGTTTGTCGAAGATCCCCTAGGAGTGGTCAGCCTGAACCTTACCCCAGGGATGGTCGGCCCCAGTATGCCCAAGGACCCCTAGGGGTGGTCGGCCTGACATGCTCAAGAACCACATGGGTGGTTGGCCCACCCTATTCTTCATAAGGTGGTTGGCCTAAACCCCCAAGTACACTTCACTGAGAAATACTCACTCTCGTTCAAAATAAGATCAACAAGTCCAACACCAAGAAGGTCACAGACCTAGCACCCAAGCTCGGGTCGTCAGGCCTAACACCTAAGTCACATTTACCAACAGAGACTTACATCTTCCCAGAGGTTTCTATCATGGATTATCCACCACGATCTATAGAAACAACGAGAAGACTCACGTTCTCATAATCATGGGGAGGTGGACACGTATCTCCACTACCTGATAAACGTGTACCAAACCACAATCCCATTATTATTGATCATGTAACAGCCCCTGGGAACTATAAATAAAGGACCCAGGGCTTCATTTCAAGGGGTCACTTTTTTAGAATTTTGGAGATCTAAAGAATATTTGGGAAGAAATTCTGGGCAAATTAGAAACGAGTGAATGCTTTTGTTCCTCAGTGTAATTGTTGAGTGATTCAATACTAAAAGTGAAGTGGATTAGGTTATTACTGTTCATCAGAACACAGCTGAACCACTATAAAATTCATGTGTGTTTGCTTAAGACATTCGTACTTTGTCATTTTTTATATTTATTTCTTTCAAAAGGTGTCGTATACTATACATACGACCATTGGCCAATTTCACAGGTCAACATTTTTGTGCTTTCATTAAGAGTACGAAATCAAGAAACACACTTTCATCAGTTTAGGATGCCTCCAAAACCCAGTCAGACAAAGAAGATGACTCCCAGGGATTCCAACACTCAGGATTCCATCGACCTTGTTAACGAACCTCTGGTGGAGGTTGGAGACCAACCTGATGCAGAAGATCCACAAGATATTCACTAGGAGGAGATGGCGAAATTTATGGCAAGGCAAGAGGCCTTTGATGCAGAAATTTCCCTCCAGAGGGTGACTATGGAATGGTAACGAAATGAGATAGATGAGCAGGTCCAGAGGATGATCCAAAGGGAGCAGGAAGCTAACTAGAGGCACTAGGAGGCTGTTGTGGCCCTGGACGCGGCTACTAAGTTAGCCCGAGCTAACGCTAAAGCTACTGCTCGGGCAGTGAGAGAGTCTCAGGCCAAAGCAGCAGGAATGGGAGACAGCAGTAACAGAGAGTTCCAAGGGAGGAGTCGAACCCCACGGATGCTCTCAAAGCCACTTCCCAGAGACGGGATGAAGAGGCACATTCCAAGACTACCTCCTCCATGACTAAGAAGAATAACACCTCATCTCGGAGTAGGAGTGTTACCAACCTGAAGGCCCCATCCCAGGGGGACAGACGAAACAATGCAGGATATGAAGGTCAAACATCTAAGAGGCATGACAGTAATGGAAATGGTTGCTCAAAATCTCAAATTCATGTAGGAAGAGAGGCTCGGGGGCAGGGTCGGGCTGACAGGAGCAAGGCGGACCTACCACCCCTCAGTCTCACAAGGGAAAGAAACTGATAGAAAACACCAATATTGTGTTCGATAGGCTGGGGAAAGATGCGCAACCTCAGGATCCGAGGGAAGTCTTCAACAGGAGGACCAGCGCTCAGGAGGGGGTACCAAGGATGTCTACCCTACCTAGAGCAGTGATCCCGCTAGCAGTGCAGGCTCAAATAGATGCACTCATCGTGGTTGTCCAGGGTCTGACAAAGAAACCTTCCAATATCGAGCTGGCACATAGAAGTGGGAGTCCCTTCAGTGTTAATATCCAAGCTGCTCAACCACCATAAAAATACAAGACCCCGAAACTCCCAACATGCACTAAGAAGGAGGACCCAGTACGACATATTGGGAAGATCGAGAATCAGATGGAGTTACTCAGTGTGGAGCATGATTTTAGGTGCAGGGTATTCCCCACCACTCTCTCTAACTCGGCTCAGGAATGGTATTGGAAATTCAAACATGGATCCATCACTTCTTGGGAACAGTTCAGAAAAGAATTCTACAAGGTCTTTAGTGCCGGGCGGATACAACCAGTTTATGCCAATCAGTTAGCTGACATCAAGCAAGGGAAAGATGAATCCTTAAAAGACTACATTCATAGATTCATGAGAGAGGCAGGAGATGAAGGGACGTTTATTTCCATCTCGGCAGGAATAATTTATTGTAGTCCCTTGTGGGATAGTATACACATGAACCCTATCATTACCTTGTAGGAGTTCCTGGACCGAGCCGAAAAATACATGAAGCTAGATGATGTTATCATGAAGGAAGAAAAAGGCATAAACCAACCAACCACTGTCAAGGCAGATAAGAACGACACAAACCCTCAGGGTGGCAGTGGGGGCAACGATAAGAAGAGGAATACCTCAGGGGCTGAGCAGGGTGGAGAAAAGAAAGCTAAGTTAGCACCCGCCGATAAATAAGCAAAGCATCAACCCTACAAACCCAGGTTCGCCAATTATACCGTCCTGACCACATTAAGGGCTGAGATTTACTTGGCAACATACCTAGAGGTACCATACCAAAAGCCACCACCCTTGCATTCAGAACGAAAGAAGGACGAGAATAAGTTTTGTCATTTCCATAATGATTATGGGCACGACAGAAATGAGTGCAAACAACTGAAGGATGAGATAGAGTTTCCTCTCCAATAAGGAAAACTCTCCAGGTACCGAGGCAAGACTGAAACCCCAAGTAAGAATCCAGAATTCTAAAGGCAAAGGAGTCCATCACTAGAGTCGGCAGCACTAGACTTCACACTGGATACCATATGTGGGGGGCCCCACATAGCAGGCAATAGTAACAATGCTCGTGAGCGATATGCAAGGACCCTCAGACATGAGGTAGGGGAGTCTTCCCAGTGTATGGCAGTCGAGGAGCGGTCTCCAAAAAATCCAAAGTTTGAAAGTGAAACTCTCACTTTTACAAAGGATGACACCAGGCACGTGAGGTACCCCCATAATGACCCTCTGGTCCTTACCATTCAAATCGCCAATGACCGAGTGAAGAGATGCTTGGTGGATACGAGAAGCTCAGTAGATATCATCTACAAATCATCCCTCGAGAAGATGAAGCTCATGGTCAAGGAACTAACACCGTGTTCCCAAGTGATATATGGGTTCACGGGAGAATGCCTAGCACTAGCAGGAAATATGAGACTACCGGTCAAGGTGGGTGATGCCCCCAGGCACGAGACTGTGATGACAGAGTTCCTGGTGGTAGATTGCTCATCGGCTGACAATGTAGTGCTCAGGAGACCCCTCTTGATGGCGTTACACGCAACAATATCTATCTGGCATCTATCTTTGAAGTTCGCCACAAGTGCAGGGCAAGGATGCATACAGGGTAACCAAAGGGAGGCACGAGAATGCTACAATGCGTTAGTGGTCAAGGCAAAGAAAGGACCATGTGTAAACAAATTGATAGTAACCTGCTACGAAGAGAATGAATGAACCAATGAGGTTGTCAACATGGAAGTTGACTTTGAAAGAAACACTCTACAGGAGTCGGGGCTCCTTTTAACGAAGATTTGTTATTATAGCAAGTTTTCCAAAGTGCGGGAAATGACATCGATCCTCACTTTGGGGTTGACGTCATGGGGGTACGACCAGTCGAAGATCTTGACGAAGTACTACTAGATGAGGAGGACTTGACTAGAGTAATCAAAGTCGAGAAGGAATTAAAGGTAGAAATTAAGGCACGGTTGGTGGAATTTTTGAAGAAAAACTAGGACGTCTTTGCCTGGTCACATAAGGACATGGTTGGAATTTCTCCATCTGTGATAAGTACTGTCCTCAATGTAGACAAGAACTACCCACCAGTGCAACAAAAAAGGAGACTGCTTGACAAAGACCGATCTCAAGCCCTGAAGGATGAGGTCGAGCAGCTCAAAGAAAATGGTTTTATAAGGGAGGCCTACTACCCAGATTGGGTATCAAACCCCGTGCTGGCCCAAAGCCAAACAGTAAGTGGAGAACATGCTTGGACTTCACAAATCTTAACATGGCATGCCCCAAAGACTGCTCCCCACTACCCAGAATAGACCAACTGGTCGATGCAACAGTAAGACATGAAATACTCTCATTCATGGATGCGTATTCTGGGTATAATCAAATAAGTATGGACCCTCCCGATGAGTAACATACCAACTTCTAGATAGAAAAGGGATTGTACGATTATAAGGCGATGCCCTTTGGCTTGAAGAATGCAGGAGCCACCTACCAGCATTTAGTGAATGGCATGTTCTGAGACTTTATCGACAAAAATATGGAGGTATACGTCAATGACATGTTGGTCAAGTCCAAAGAAGCTAGAGGGCATGTTCAATACTTAGAGGAATGCTTTGTTTTACTTAGAAAGTATAGCATGAAGTTAAACCCTCTCAAGTGCTCGTTTGGAGTTGGCTTTGGTAAGTTTCTCAGATACATAGTCAATTCACGTGAAATCGAGGCTAACCCCAAGAAGATCAAAGCATTGATTAACATGAAGTCACCTACCACAATCAATGAATTGCAAAGCTTAACTGGGAGAGTAGCTGCCCTCCGTAGGTTCATATCAAAGTCTACAAACAAATGTGTCCCTTTCTTTAACTTACTGAGGGGCAGCAAGAAGATCTAATGGACTGAGGAATGTGAGGAAGCTTTCCAAGCCCTAAAGGAACACCTCACCCAACCTCCCATCCTAGCAAATCCAATATATGGTGAAGTATTGTTCATCTATTTGGCAATCACCGAGCATGAAATCAGTGCTGCTTTGGTAAAGGAAGAGAACGGGGAACAAAACCTTGTATATTATATCAGTAAAAGGCTAGTAGGTGCATGGTCTAGGTATCCCCTCTTGAAAAACTAGCCTTCTGTTTAGTAATCACCTCTCGAAATTTGCATCCATATTTCCAAGCTCACTCGATCCGAGTACTGGCAGATCAATCGCTGAGAGAGGTCCTTCAGAAACCAAAGGCCTTGGGATGATTACTTAAGTGGGCAGTGGAACTAGGACAATTTGATATCACTTATCATTCTAGGACAGCGATAAAAGGACAAGCATTGGTAGACTTCATAGTCGAAGGCACCAACCTTGAAGACCATTCCTACCAATCAAAAAATGGAGATACCGAGAAGGAAGGAGATACCAAGAAGGAAGGAGATACTTCTATAAAGCATCCAATGAACACAACTCAGGCGCTGGAACCATACTAATCACTCCAGACAATCATCGAATCAAATGCACTCTCAGATTTGGATTCAACAGTTCAAACAACAAGGGTGAATACGAGGCATTATTAGTAGGATTACGCTTGTCTCAGGATGTACATGTACAATCACTGGAGATATTCAGCGATTCCCAGCTAGTGGTGTACCAGGTACTGGGAGAGTATCAAGCTAAGGGACTTAGGATGGTGCAGTACCTGAACAAGGTGAAGGACTTGTTGGCAAAGTTCAAGAAATACTCGATTATACAAGTACCAAGATAGCAGAATGCCAATGTTGATGCCTTAGCCAAGATTTCCAGTGCCAAATGCAGAGACCCTAAATGTCATTCCCGTTGAATACTTGGAGAAAAGAAGCATAACCGAGCAGGAGGCACTACCTGTTGAGTTAGGAGATACATGGATGACCCCTGTTATTAACTATCTCAACCAAGGAGTAGTACCCAGCGATCGGAACACAGCAAGGAAGATGGTGAGACAAGTTGCATGATATATGATAGTTGAAGGGGTACTGTACCAACGAGGGTACTCCCTACCATTACTAAGGTGTGTTACACCTGACCAGTCAAAGTTGTTAATGATCAAGGTACATGAGAGGTTTTGTGGAGATCACGCTGGGGGGCAAAGCCTATCAAAGAAAATCCTAAGACAAGGATACTTCTGGCCGACGATGAATGAAGACTCGATGGAGTATGTCAAAAGATGCCACAAGTGCCAGATGTTCTCCAAGATACTCCGAGCGGCACCTAATGAATTAACACAGATGCAAAGCCCTTGGCCCTTCGTTGTATGGGGGATCGACCTAATTGGAAAGCTACCTAGGGGACGGGGAGGAGTCCAATTTGTTGTTGTAGCCGTGGACTACTTCACCAAATGGACTGAAGCAGAACCACTCACCACCATAACCTCAAAGAAAGTCTTAGACTTTGTGGTGAAGAATATCATATGTCGCTTTGGCCTACCAAGGAAGATAGTCTCAGATAATGGGACTTAATTCGACAGTGAAATGTTCATCGACTTTTGTATGAGGCATGGAATGACAAAGAGTTTTTCCCCAGTAGCACACCCCCAAGCTAATGGCCAAGTAGAAGCAGTGAATAGGGCTATCAAAGACACTCAGAAGAAACGTCTTGAACAAGTCAAAGGAGCCTGGCCAGAATTACTTCCGGAGGTCCTATGGTCACATCGAACAACGACACGAATGATGACATGGCATACGCCATTCTCTTTGGCATTTGGGTATGAAGCCATGTTGCCAATTGAACTCACTCCCCCATCGCATAGACGGGAGACGCATGATCAAGGGAGGAACCATCAACTAATAGAAGAGTCGCTCGATTTAATCGAAGAAAGAAGAGAAAAGGCAAGTCTCAAAGTAGCAGTACATCAAAAAAAAGTGCCCAGATACTTCAACTCCAGAGTGAAAGATCAAAAATTCCAAGTTGGGGACTTAATACTAAGGAGGGTGTTCCTAAACACTAAGGACACTATAGCAAGGGTACTAGGACCTAACTGGGAAAGGCCATACATTGTGGAGGAGGTGATCCCACCAGGGACGTACAAGATAGCTTTATTGAATGGAGAACTAATCAAAAACTACTAGAATGGCGAACACCTCCGCCAGTAATATCGATGAAGTTGTTCAGAAGCAACACAAGTTTTAATTTGCAAATGTATTATTTTCAAATTATCTATGTAACAACCATTGTGCTCCAATGAATGAATTTAATTTCTTAAGTTTCTCTTAGTATTTTAAATTTCTTTCAGCGAAATACTTGTCCTTTAGACCTGTCAACCCCATCGGATCATGTTCGATCTTGGTTCTTGAGGAGCCTATCAACCCACAAGATCCAAATGAGAGTCTAGTCCAAGGACCTTGTCGCCAAGCTATTTGATCATGTTCGATCTTGGTTCTTGAGGAACCTATCGACCCACACGATCAATAAGAGAGACTGGTCTGAGGACCTTGTTGCAAAATTATGGATCATGTTCGATCTTGGTTCTTGAGGAGCCTATCGACCTATACGATCCAAACAAGAGACAGGTCCTAGGACCTTATCGCCAAAATATGGATCATGTTCGATCTTGGTTCTTGGGGAGCTTATTGATCCATACAATCCAAACGAGAGATAGGTCCTAGAACCTTGTCACCAAAATATGGATCATGTTCGATCTTGGTTCTTGAGGAGCCTATCGACCCATACGATCCAAACGAGAGACAGGTCCTAGGACCTTGTCGACAAAATATGGATCATGTTTGATTTTGGTTCTTGAGGAGCCTATCGACCCATACGATCCAAAATAGAGACAATTCCTAGGACCTTGTCGCCAAATTATGGAACATGTTCGATCTTGGTTCTTGAGGAGCCTATCGACCCATATGATCCAAACAAGAGACAGGTCCTAAGACCTTGTCGCCAAATTATGGATCATGTTCGATCTTGGTTCTTGAGGAGCCTATCACCCATACGATCCAAACAAGAGACAGGTCCTAGAACCTTGTCGTTAAATTTATTTATCACGTTCGATCGTGGCTCTTGAGGAACCTATCGACCCATAAAATCAACAAAAGAGACTGGTCTGAGGATCAGTCACCATTATTTGATCACGTTCGATTCTGGTTCTTGAGGAACCTATCGACCCATACAATAAAAAAAAAAGATTGGTCCGAAGACTAGTCACCATCATCGAATCAGTACCTTGAGGGACTGATCGATAATTTGATCTAAGACTCATGATAGGCTCGATTAGCCCATCTGGTCTAACTTAGACACTTCTGTCTACAATCATTATAACGAGTACACGAGAGATTACGTAAATCATGATCGACACTTTCTACATAATCTGCATCTGAGTATAGGTATCATTACTACTGAGTATGAACCATCACCCGACTACCAATGAGGGACAAGCATTTGCTGCTTGTATCATTGGGTGAAAAGGACAGTACTATGTGTCTAATGCTTGAAGCAAGGCATAGTCAAGTAGCAAGTGACCAAGGCTTTTAAACCCATGATCACTTGGGGGGCATATAGTACATACCGATTGGGGTATACACAAGCAATGAGGGTGTGCCTTAAGTACTAAGCATGCTTAAGTTTTTCTAGGACATTTGTTCAACATATGTTTCGAAAGTGCAAAAAATAAAAACAAAAAAGGCATTTGTGGTCGACCTATCACCCACGGGGTGGTCGACCTGACCTATTTTGTTCATGGAACTTGGTGAAGTATCATACTACTCACATTACCATGGTTGTTAGCATAAAAAACATAAAAGAGTAAGGTTAGTATGGCACGTGAATTACATGTGTTCAGAGTATACTGATACCTAAACCAATGAAGGTTGTGAGTTGATATACTTAGTAAGCATTGGAAATTAAAATTTTCAATCAATACACTAAGTACTCATAACCTAAAAGCATAAAGGCATAAATTTTCATATGTAAAAAATTTCAAGTACAAGGTGCCCCACCAATGGCATGAAAGGAAAGACTAAATAAAAGACCAAGAGAAGACTAACTAGGGCGAGGAGTATCATCTGAAAAACCACCCTAAGCCTCGGCAACCTCACGAACCAGACACTTCCTAAGCTCCTTTGCCCGCGTCTTCTCGGAAAGGAAATCCAAGTTCAGATCTTTGTTGGACTTCCAGATCAAGTAGAAGCAAGAAAAATTTGTCTCTGAATACTCCACTCGAGCCTTGTCTCGGGCAGCTTTGACCTCTTGCTCCTTCCCGACAAGAACATCCTTCCGCAATTGGTCCATGTCAGCAATCAGCTTCTCTTTCTCAGCTTCAGACTGTTGGAGCTGATTGGCAAGTTTCCCCTCCATCTACATTATCATAAGCGTCAACTCGGTCACTTCCTGCTGTTTGAGCTCCACGGTAGTGCGGAGGGTGTTAATCTCTTCATCCTTCGAAGAAATGTCAGCATCCCTAGAGCCAAGAATACGCCTAAGCTTCAACACCTCTTGGCGGACAGCTTCGAGCTCAGAACGAAGGTTGGAGAGCATAGAGGTATACTCCACAAACCTGTCACGGACATGAGAGACCAGCATCAGTGCCTGCAAAAAACATATAAGTGTTAGATAAATGTCAGCACACAAGAAACAAGAAGAGAACTATAAAGGACTCACACTCTGAATGTGTAATGACCCAATTAATTCTAAGACTTTGGACCATTAAAACTACTATACATAGACACTATGCTTAAGAAAACATACCTACGAAACATTCATAACTTTATAAAAAAACTATACAAGAAATGTTGAAATACATAAATTCGGGGTATGGGATCCCATTGTTTGAAAATAAAACATAACTTAAATCTTAAATAAATTTGTTACAAAACCAAGTGCGGAAAATACATAGAAAACATAATTAAAAGACTGAACACAATGTCGTCCTCGAATCGTTCATGCAATCCATCGACTCCATTCTTCCTCAATACACAACCCCAAGCTGCCAAGAATCCTTCCGCCGCCATAACTATTTTCCTACATACATAAAATAAAGGAACAAGCCTAATGCCCAGCAAGGAAAATCTACTAATAACATAAAACATACACATAAACTATATCATAAACATATGACTATATAAAAACAACATCTATTACAATGGCCATCATACTTCTTGGGACTTGCTAGCTAGGCAATCATATGCCCATAAATTTACAGGGCTAGTTATCTAAACAAGTCATATAAATTTATGGGGCTCGTTATCTAAACAATCATATGCCCAAGGAATCTACTATTGGGACTTGTTATCTCGAAAGGGTTAACTAAGGATAAAATTTAATAGGGTTAGCTTGAAAGGCACAACCAATCCAAAAAAATTGCCTATATCATTTCCCCAATGTGCATTGTTTCAAATTTCATCTCAAATAGCAAGCAAAGAAGTTCTAGAATTTATTTCAATCTTTTCAATCCACAATCCAAATTTGGCATGCATAAAATAACTCAACTATAACATTTGCAATTTATGAACAATAGATCTCTAATGTCAACAAATCACAGTGAAAAAACAAAGTAATCTAACCAAGCACACAAATTATTTTTAAAAGCACATCAATTTTTCCTTTGGATTATACTACAAAACAGTCAATCATATTAAAATGGCAACTATCATCAACTTAATTTATACTCTAAAACATGACTCAAAACAACTAACGAAAATAAAAACAAACGAACCGTAAAATGTAGACGCATCAAAGAACACCATAAATAAATTTCTCCCCCAAACATAAAATCGAACATTGTCCTCAATGTTAAAGTGCAGAAAGAATGAGAACAAAGACTTACCTGACCAGCCACATCAGTATGGCAGTTGTGGCAGCTGGGACGAAGGTCCCTCGAAAGGTTGAGATGGCGGAGGTTGTGGTTATGGAAATCCAGCAAATGACTGAGGCGAAGGCAGAGAGTAAGACAAAGAATACAGTGGATACGGTGGTGGTGGAGCAAAATAAGTTTGGTCCACCTCGTTTAAAGACCATCGACTCACCAAGTTATTTAAGCGAGCCACATGGTTCACCTCGTATTTGTACCGTCAGCCCATGTATTGATTCATCATGTGCTGCTACTGAACCATATATTGATTCTATTGGATAAGATAATCCCAACTTATCAGTGACATTCTTTATGCTATGGTCACTACTACCCCCCAACAACACCAGATCAGCCTCTTCTTCCACCTCTGTTTCCCCACGGCGTTTACCCTTTTTCCTAGCCTATGGCACATATAGAGCAGGTTCTAGATAATCCTTCATCAAAGTAATCGACAAAGGTTGCTGCAACGATTAATAAATATTAGTAACTAACTCAGGAACTCCATCCTTATAGCATAGCATTGTGATGACAGATCCATGGCCCAAACCTCTAGTGGTATGGCCCTTTTCAATGAACTCTATATTTTCTTTAATCCATGAACCCATATTAATAGTCCTCCATGTCATCAATGCATACAGCAGGAGTACTTGATCCTTAGTCATGTTAGACACATGACTTACTGGCATGAACCGAGCACAAACAAAGAAAGCCCAAAATCTGGCTTCAATATTCAATTGGCATGACGCGATACTCTTAGGTAAAGAGCCAGATAAGTTCTAAGGAGCACCTTCAAAGCATAACTTTTCAGCCACAGCATTATAATGTATATATCCCTTAAAAAATATTGTATATTCCTCCTCTTGCTCTTTTATATGTGGGACATTGAAAACCTTATTAATGGATTTGGCAGTGAAAGGGGCTCGCTTACCTCTAACAAAAACTTTATCATTATGTTTAGCTCTTAAATTCGCATAGAACTCCTAAACCAATGATACATTTTCCTACGCTAGTTTTGTAACAAAACTTTCCCACTTCTGAGTCGCGAGATTAACTCTAACTAATTCAAAAATATGATGATCAAAAGGGTCAGATTGATATTCTACCTCACGTTCAGGAATCAATGTTTTTCTTACAAACTTTTCATAACGCTCTTGAGCTTGAAAATTTATAAATCTAGTTTCATCATACTCTTGCTCCAAGCTATCATCCCTTTGTTGGGAGGCAGAAGCTTGGCCTTTTCCCTTATCCTTAGACCTTCCCACTCTACTTTTAGGAGCCATTGTCTACACTCTCAATCACACCCAAACCCAGAAAATTTTTGACAACACCTCCCCTTAAATTAAACACTTTCCCTCTTCTCAACCACCCTATAAACTCAATTTCACAAAACACAACACCCAAGTTCTCCAAATAACAGCAACAAAAACTAAACTCCTCCAAAAGCAAGCAACTAATGTACCCAACCCTAAATGCAGCAAAAATCTTGGAATAAAAGGGATTGAAAACACTTACTAACCCTTGAAATGGTCTCCCTTGTGCTTGATTGAGTAAAGCCCCTTGAAAATTTTAATCTTCTTCAAGAAATTAAAACTCTGAATTTTTAGGGTTCCAAATGGAATTTGAAAATTGAAATTGATTTTAGAGGTAAGAATTTGACTAACGGACAAAAGGACTGAGATAGAAGAGAAAATGAAAAAAAAAATAAGTGGAAGAGATGATATTGTCTAGAAAGAAGCTGTAATGGAGGATCTATGGAGGTTTTTGGGGTGTTGGGATAGAGAGAACACGAAAGGGAGAAGAGAAAATGAAGGTTTGGAAGAAGAAGTCTCGAAATTCAGCCATTTTAATATAAAAAACTGGGATAAAGCGCTGTAGCGCTACATATGTAGCGTTGTAGCACTACTAGGGGTTTCTGGGCATATTTGGGTTTTGGGTATAGTGCTATAGCACTACTTAAGCAGCGCCGTAGCGCTACTTGCCATTTCAACATGCCTTTTTCAATCTGAGAATAATGCTGTAGTGCCTCCTGCTCAGCGTTGTAGCGCTACTACCTTGACAAAAATTTGCATCTTCTCTGTAAATAGCGTCGTAGCGCCACCTTCTCAGCAATGTAGCTCTGCTACCTCAGAAAATAACATTTTTCTAACCTTTGTCTTGTAAACTCTTGTGTTTTCTCATGTTTTTCACAGTTCATACAATACATCAAAATATTTCTAATTAAAACTAAAAATAATCACTAAAACAAATTCCCTAAACATTGTTCCAAACCAAACAAAAACAAATAACATAAACTTAACTTACAAAAGAAATAAAAATAACTTAGGAATGCCTCCTAAGAACGTTGTCTTTAACGTCTTTTACTCGGACTCTTGGTTGTATTCAAATCAAAGTGGTTCCAAAATCACCACGAACTGGCATTTTTCCACCGGACCCTCCAAATAATGCTTCAATCTCTAACCATTCACCTTAAAGTGTCTCGTCTTCTCACTATGAACTTGCACTTCTCCATAAGGAAGTGAAGCAACTACCGTGTACGATTCTGACCATCTTGACTTCAATTTACCAGGAAAGAGCTTAAGTCTTGAATTAAATAGTAGCACTTTATCTCCTGGTTGAAAATCCTTCCTCGGTATCCACTTATCATGAAAGGCCTTCGACTTCTCTTTATAAATCCTCGCATTCTCATAAGCTTCATTTCATAATTCATCAAGCTCGTTTAACTCCATAAGCCTATTCTGTCCCGCCATAAAGAGATCAATGTTAAACTTTTTCACAGCCCAGTAAGCTCTGTGCTCAAGTTCCACCGGTAAGTGGCATGCCTTACCAAACACCAATCGATATGGTGACATACCAATCGGAGTTTTAAATGTAGTGCGATAAGCCCAAAGTGAATCATCGATCTTTTTCGACCAATCCTTCCTTAAGATATTTATAGTCTTTTCCAAGATTCCTTTAATCTCCCCATTTGACACCTCGGCTTCGCCATTCACAATTGGATGATAAAACAACGCCTTTCGATGATGAACACCGTAGCGAGCACAAAGAGCAGTGAACGACTTGTTGCAAAAATGACTTCCTCGATCATTAATAATTGCTCTGGGAGTGCCGAACCGAGTGAAGATATTTTTGTGAAGGAATCTAAGTACCTTTTTCCCATCACAAGTAGGAGTTACTACAGCTTCTACCCATTTAGAAACATAGTCCACCACAAGCAAAATGTACTTGTTATTATATGATGACGGGAAAGGTCCCATAAAGTCTATTCCCCATACGTCAAACAACTCAACTTCCAAAATACCAGTCATTGGCATTTGATCTCTTCTTGATATATTCCTATTCCTTTGACAACGATCACAACTTTTGACAAAGAAATTAGCACCTTTAAGTAATGTAAGCCAATAAAACCCACTCTGCAAAACTTTCGTTGCTATCCTTGTTCCTCTGAAATGACCGCCACAATGCAACGTATGACAGTGAGTCAAGATTAACAACATCTCCTCTTCGAGCACACATCTTCTAATAACTTGATCAGGACAATGTTTATACAGAATAGGCTCCTCCCAGTAATAGTGCTTCACCTCCGAATAGAATTTCTTCAATTGTTGCCTTGTCATCTCAGAAGGTATAACCTTTGCAGCCAAAAAATTAACATAGTCTGCAAACCATGGAACATCTTTACAACCATTTACTTCAAACAACTGCTCATCAGGAAAAGCATCATTAATCTGAACTTCTTTATCAAGAGACTCCTCATCAACCTCCAATCTAGACAAGTGATCAGCCACCAAATTCTCTGTGCCCTTCTTATCCTTAATTTCCACATTAAATTCTTGCAACAACAAAATCCACCAAATAAGACGAGGCTTGGAATCTTTCTTGGTCATAGGATATTTTATCGCTGAATGATCTTTGTAAACAACCACCTTATTCCCAATCAAGTATGGCCTAAACTTATCAAAGGCAAACACTATGGCCAACAGCTCCTTCTCCGTAGTTGCATAATTAATTTGAGCATCATTCAAGGTACGACTTGCATAATAAATTGTTATAAATTCCTTGTCAACTCTTTGTCCCAACACTGCCCCAACTGCAAAATCACTGGTGTCACACATCAATTCAAATGGCAAATCCCATTGAGGTGCTACAACTATAGGTGCCGAAATCAATTTCTCCTTAAGTATCTTAAAAGCTTGGTGAAACTTTTCATTAAAATCAAATGGAACCCCATTCATTAGCAAGGTGGACAGTGGCTTCGAGACCTTGGAGAAATCTTTGATAAATCTCCAATAAAATCTCGCATGGCCCAAGAAACTCCTCACTCCTTTAACTGAAACTGGAGGTGGAAAATTCTCTATCGTAGAAATCTTGGCCCGATTCACTTCAATGCCTTTCTTAGAAATCTTGTGCCCCAATACAATTCCTTCATTCACCATAAAGTGGCACTTCTCCCAGTTAAGTACTAAATGCGATTCTTCACATCTCCTCAAAACCAACTCCAAATTAGTCAAACACTTGTCAAAAAAAGACCCATAAACCGAAAAATCATCCATAAAAATCGCAATCCCTTTCTCAACCATGGCAGAGAATATCACCATCATACACCGTTGAAATGTGGCTGGTGCATTACATAGCCCAAATGGCATCCTTCTAAAAGCAAAAGAACCATAAGGACATGTAAACGTTGTCTTCTCTTGATCCTTCGGTGCAACTACAATCTGGTGATAACCTAAGTACCCATCTAGAAAACAATAGTAGTTATGCCCCGCCAACCTATCCAACATCTGATCAATAAAAGGCAAAGGAAAATGATCTTTCCTAGTTGCCTTATTCAACTTCCGGTAATCTACACATATCCTCCAACTCGTCACAGTCCTTGTTGGAATCAATTCATTACTCTCATTCTTCACCACAGCCATGCCACCCTTTTTAGGTACTACTTGTACTGGACTTACCCAAGCACTATCAGAAATAGGGTAAATCACTCCAGCATCTAACCATTTCAATATCTCTTTCCTCACCACTTCTTTCATTGTCAGATTAAGTCTTCGTTGAGCATCAATAGTCGGTCTAGCATCATCTTCCATAAGAATTCTATGCATAACTGTCGATGGGCTTATTCCTCTTATATCAGCAAGAGTCCACCCTATAGCAGTTTTATGAGCCCTTAACACCCTCAACAACTTCTCCTCCTCTACTTACGAAATAAATGATGAAACTATGACTAGAAGAGTCTCTTTCTCTCCAAGATAAGCATAGCGTAGATGTTCCAGTAAAGCCTTCAGTTCTAACACAGGTGGCTTCAAAATCGATGGTAATAGTCTTTCTGGTCACTCGCCCAATTCTTCAAACATTTTATGCTTCCATGGCTCATATGATTGTATCCACTTCAAATTACTCAACACCTCTTCACTATCCTCACCATCTACATCATCAACTGTAAGACCAATTTCAAGAGGATCTTCAATTAGCTTTCTTCTCCCTACTACCTCTTCTACCACATCCACTAAAAAACAATTATCACTTGCTTTAGGATAAGTCATAGCCTTGAACACATTAAAAGACTACTTCTTCCCCTAGTACTCTTAGCCTTAGCTCTCCCTTTTGCACATCTATCAATGCTTGCCCAGTTGCTAAAAATGGCCTCCCCAAGATAATAGAAACATTCTCATCCTCCTCCATATCAAGAACTATAAAATCAGCTGGAAATATAAACTTATCCACCTTCACCAACACATCTTCTATAATTCCACGTGGATGCTGCACAGATCTATCAGCCAGCTGCAATGTTACAATGGTTGGCCAAGCTTCACCCAAACCAAGTCTACGAAATACTAACAAAGGCATTCAATTAATACTTGCCTCAAAATCACAAAGTGCATGCTTACATTCAAACTCCCCAATCGTGCATGGAATAGTAAAACTACCAGGATCTCGTAACTTTTGAGGAAGTTTCCTTTGCAAAATTGCACTACACTCTTCTGTTAACGCTATTATTTCATAATCACCCATCTTTCTCTTGTTAGAGAGAATCTCCTTCATGAACTTCACATAGTTGGGCATCTATTCTAATGCTTCTACGAATGGTATATTAATATGTAGCTTCTTGAAGACCTCTAAAAACTTTGGAAACTGCTTATCAAACTTATGCTTGTGAAGCCTTTGTGGATATGGGATTCTAACATGATGCTCAATACTCACAGGTGGTACCTCTTCTTCCTTGCTAAGGTCTTCAGTAACCTTTTCTTCATTAGACTTCTCTTCTTCTTTGCCTTGCGTATTTCCCTTCTGACCTCCTTCTTCTGACTGATTCTTCTTTGGCCCTTCATACCTTGTTCCACTCCTCAAAGTAATAGCTTAACATTGTTCTTTAGGATTAACTTCCATAGTGCTCGGCAAATTTCCTTGAGCTCTATTAGACATTAAAGTAGCCAACTTCCCTATTTATGTCTCCAAACTCCATATGGACACCCTGGTTTCAGTCATAATTTGGTTATGTCCATCATGTTGGGGTTCAGCTGGTTTCATTGGCATTTGGTGTGGTGCTCTATTTTGTGGTTGATAATATCCAGGTAGAGGGTGTTGGTATGCATGTTGCTGTTGATATGGTGGTTTATTTTGGGGAGGTTGATATTGTGGCTGAGGTCAAGGGTAAGGTTGTAGAGTGTTTTGATTATTGGACCAGGAAAAATTAGGATGGTTCTTCCAACCTGGGTTGTCTCTGGTAATTCCCTATAGCTTGTACTTCTTCCATGTGCATGTTATTCATATCTAGAGCAAGGCATTGGTTGGGTGGATGGGTTGTACCACACAATTCACATAGGTTTTGAACTTGCATAACTTGAGATGGGAGTGTAGTCTTTTGTAGTTGCTTTGTCAAGGCTGCTACTTGAGCTGTAACCATGGATATAGCGTCCAATTCCATCATTCCAGCCACATTCTTTGGTTGTCCCCTTTCAGTTGGCCATTGATAATTATTCATTGCCACCTCTTCTAATAGTTCATACGTCTCATTAGCACTCTTACTCATAAAAGCACCTCCCGCCGCAGCATCTATAATTGTTCTAGTTATTCCACTCAACACATTGTAAAAATTATGCACCAACATCCACTTTTCTATACCATGATGTGAACAATTCCTTAAATCGCTCCAAGAATCATACAGTAACTCCCCTTCCATCTGATAAAAATTATTTATCTATCCCCTTAGTTTTGCAGCCTTCGCTGGAGGAAAGAACTTCTGAGCTAACTCCTCCAATGTAGTGATAGAATTCGGCTGTAAGGATATCAACCAACTCTTCGCCCTATCCCTCAATGAAAATGGGAATAGCCTCAATCTTATAGAATCATCGCTCACCCCATTCATCTTGAACGTAGCACATAACTCCAGAAAATTAGCTATGTGTAAATTGGGGTCCTCCGTTGGCATACCTCCAAACTGAATAGTTGATTGGACCATTTGAAGGATTGCTGGCTTAATCTCAAAATGTTTTGCAGCAATGGCTGGAGGTCTGATGCATGAATGCACTCCTGTAACAGTAGGAAGTACATAGTCTCTCAATGTTCTTGGTCCTTGCTCCCTTGGAACCTCTACAGCCCCTTGACCATTATTAGCACTGTTTCCCAAATTGTCAGCCATGGTAAACTCCAATCTCCTCTTTGTTTTCCACTTTTGTCTACACGTTCTTTCAATTTCTAGATCTATTTGTATAATCTCCTTTCGTCTATTGCTTCGCATATACCAACAATTCCTGAAACACAATAGAACCTTAATCCAAATAAATGTTAAACAGAAATAAATTAAAATAAAACAACCAAATTAGAACAAATAAGAATTAACTGTGATATTGGAATTTTAAGTCCCCGACAACAGCGCCAAAAACTTGATCTGTGAAAATTTAACACGCAAGTATACATGATCGAATCAAGTAACATATAATAATTAAAGTGTCGATCCCACGAAGACTGCTTTCCAAATTCTACTAATTTTTCTTTAACTTTCTATTTGGTGAATTTAAAATTAAATGAATAATTAAAATTAAAATGACTATTCTAAATTATGAACAGAATTTAAAAAACTGAAAATAAAACAATGAATCAACTAATCAATAATAAAAAGCCTAGGAATTTATTTCATCAACTTTTCATTCTATTAATTTTACTAATCAATTTTAAATCTCTTCTTTCTATTCTAATAGCAGGTTAATATAATCGATTCCTATTCTTTTACAAGATATAAGATCTCAATCTATATACAGGTTTTCTACATTTCTGTGATAAACTTGAACATATAGAAGGCATTAAGCAAAGAAACCTAATTTCTACACAAGTCATACAGGTACTTTCATCCAATATGCAACCTATGTATATATAATGATAGCATATTCAATTCTCAACTTTCGAATTTTGAATAAAAACCATTAAATTAAGTAAATAGTGATCAAATATTTACCAGCATTAAACAAACATCATATAAATTAGAATAGAGAAGAAGTATCAATAGAATATCATAATAAAATTAAATAGAAATCCCAGTGACTACATTAATCCCTAGATAAATGAAATTAGTTCATAAATAACATGATGAAAATATCATTCAAATAATTACTCATAGAAAATAATCTAAGGAATTCAGATGAAAAAGGAAACTCCAAAAATTTAAAACCAGAAAAAACAATCCAAAGCAGCAGTCTTTTCTAGATCTAGGGTTTTCAAAATCATAACTGCTTATAAAAATCGCAGAATAATGTTACTTAAATAGTTTTCCAAGGTTCCCAAGTGAAAAGACTGTTTTGCCCTTCAAAAAGTAGTTTAAAATCTTAAAAATGCGTTGATAGCGCTATGGCGCTATGTATTGAGCGTTGTAGCGCTATAGTCAAAACCAAAAATGCACTAAAAATTGTTTCACTAACGTTGTAGGGCCCTTGGTGTAGCGCTGGGCGCTGCTTTGCTGGTCTTGATAGCACTGGGGCACTACTTACAGATTCAACAGGCTCCATCATATCCTTCCTAGTGTTGTGGTGCCACTTTGATAGCGTTGTAGCGCTATTGACAGTATCAAAGCTCGTACATATCCACCCTGAAAAACACGATTTTCTCCAAATTAACTATATTTTCTTCTACTTTCACTTCATTTCACTCTTTTCACCAACTTAGCATGGAAAACCTGAAACATGAACAAACGAGCATAATTCTGCAATAAAATAACCCTAAACTAACGAAAACCAATCTAAAATCTAGACCACAAACGAGCCTAAAACTCGTTTATCAACTCAGCCTCAACCTTGGCCCTTTTTGCCACTCGAATAGAAGGACTGACATCGGCGGGAGTCGACCTCTACTGGCTATGAACAAAACCAAACATGTCTGAGCCTGCAAAATAAGATCAAATGTTAGAAGGTTATTAAACATAGATGAATCATAAAATAAAGGTGATAAAGTACATTCAAGTTCGAACGCAGTCTCATCAAAGTCATCTAAAGCAAGCGATGAGTACGCGACAAATGCACCCACCTCATCACCTTCCTTTCTAGCTAGCATAGGCAAAGAGGGTACCTCCTTGACACGAATGGGTCCCGGGTAGTCTATGGCAGTCACGGGCTACGGACCATCGTCATCTGGTACATTGACTATAGTAGGTGGAAACAGCCCCACTTTCCTAAGGCTCTCTAGAGTAATGAGAGTCTTGACATTCTTCTCCTCAGGGGTCATTTCAATCAGTGCCTTGGCCCTCACTGTCATAGCCTGGGTTGGGAGTGGTCTATAAAAAGGCCCAACGTGCCTAAACTTGGAATAGTTGGCCTATGCATCCTTAGTAGAGAAATAGTTGTCAGCGTATCTAAATGCCTTGCTATTTCCAAAAATCTCTTCTAAGAAGGTGTTGGTACCCTCGCTCATATAATGGTGGAAGTGGAAATACCCTGAGTTGCGCTGAGAAGGGTTTAACTTTAGGTCAAATAAGTAGTGGATCTCGTGAGGCACTGGAGCGGCCCATTTTCTGCAATGATAGATAATGTACAATGCAGATAAGACCAAGATCCCATTAGGAGGCAGTTGAGAAGGACTAATACCAAAATAGTCTGCAACACTACGGAAGTATGGATGAAGAGAAAGTAGGGTGCCAGACTTAATGGCAGAACGTTTCCAAGCGCACATACCTAGAGGGGGATCCTCAAATCTGTCATTTGGACCAAGGATAGTAATAGACACACCGGAGAGGTCAAAGGTCTTCCTTAAGTTATTTACCTTCTCTTCAGTCATGTCAGAGGCCACCCCCTTGAACTAAAAAACCTCATAATCAGCAGGGAGAGACTTCTCAACCAGTTTCCATATGATCTCACTGGCGAAGGTGGCCCCAGAATCTGATGAATGGAACATCTTTTGTCATCTTTTCTTCTGCTGCGCAGCTGGTGAGACTGTCTTGCTCATGAAAGGAGGGTGAACCACCTTAGGCCAGAACCTATGAATAGAACACTCCTGAGGATGAGTAGCATAGCAATGAGAGCCCTCGATATGATCTTGTTGAGAAGAAGATTGATGGGGAACCCGACCAGTATCTCGATGCAAAGGGCATTGCAATGAGTCTCGCTGACCTGGCCTATCCCACTGAGAAAAATGACTCTGCTGTGATGTGCCTTGAGAGCCACGGGGCGTACTGTGCTGAGAAAAGATCTGAGAGGAGTCAAGTCAGGAGCCACGAGTAATGTGCCTGGCAATATGAGGATCATCTTCAGAAGGTTGCCAAGTTGTCTGTTTTACTCTCTCCATTGGGCAATACATTTTCAAGAAATCTTCCTTACTGAACAAGTATAAAGCAGAGCGAGGGAGAATCCTTTTCACCCTTTCCAAGAACTCCTGGGGAGTATGCTCACTTACTGACTTATCTGATGAAGATGAGCTAGACATCTGCAACAGAAGAAAAATGAAGATTAAAGTTAGTAAATGAGCATAATGAAGCCAATAGCTGGGGGCATATCCATGAGTAAAAATGAAGAAATTAGGAGAAAAATTCTATATAGGGGGTCGGCCCAGTGAGCTTAAGCCTGGGCCGACCACCCTAAATCCATCAAATTACAAAGCCTGAAAAATGGGGCATAGGTGGTCAACCTACCACCTTGGGCCGACCACCCCAGAGATGCAAGCCTCACAAAAATGCCAGGAAGACCCCCAAAGAGAGCAATTGAGAAGAAAAAAATATATTTTTCAGAGGGGGGGGGGGGGGGGGGGGTGGGGGGGCGTCGGCTTATGCTTGGGGCGACCACCCTGATCCCTATAAATCGCCCAAGGGTGTGCTGCTCGGCCCATGAGGGAATAGAAAACCCTGGAAATCGCCAGCAGCATAAGGAAACTCTAGGGGTGGTCAGCCCTAACCCTAATCCTAGACCTGGAAATCACACAAGGAGAGAAACCCTGGAGGTGCTCGGCCCATAATGAAGCCCTAGTAGTGCTTGGACCATGAAGGAATAGGCATCCCTGGAAATCAACTATGCTAGGGTTTGGAGTCCTCGAAATCACCAGGCTAGTGAGGTGGTCGACCTAGAATCTTACATCCCTGGAAATCGCCAATCTAGGGTTTCACAAACCTAAAGTCGTATGTGCTAGGGTTTGTAATCCTGGAAATCATCCATAAATTTTACAGAGAAACCTTAACTTGATTCAAATCAATTATTTTGGATCAAAATAAAACAAAACGAGAAGATTCAGACAAAATTCCTCAAAGATTCAAAGTGTTTCTTCTAAATCTAAGCACATTTAAATTAAATGGTGTAAGGATTAGAAGAAAGTACTTACCAAAGATCTGAGTTTGATGAGGAACTGGAGAAATTAGGCTTGGAATTCATTTGGGAGAGGCGCATAGAGAAAGAATGAGAAGATAGGCCCTACTTATAACCTCTCAGGCAGACGAGATATTTTTAGGAATTCAAATTTCCTTGAAAAATATCTAGTATGGTTAAAATTTCAATTTCCTTGAAAAATATCTACATTTTTAGGAATTTAAAATTCCTTGAAAAATATCTATATTTTTAGGAAATCAAATTCCTTGAAAAAATATCTTATATTTTTAGGAATTAAAATTCCCTAAAAAATATTTTGTATTTTTAGGAATTATTATCCTTGAAAAATATATTATATTTTTAGGACATCAAAGCTCCTTAAAAAATATGCTATATTTTTAGGATTCCAAATTTCCTTGAAAAATATATTAGATTTTTAGGAAATTAATTTTCCTTGAAAAACCTAATTATTTTTAGGTATTACTAATTATCCCTGAAAAACTCATGCTGAGCAAATTATTGATAGTTAAAAAAGTACTATGTAATATCCCGATGGATTTGACTATTTAAGTATTTCTACGGTATGTTGCTTGGGCCATGATCAAGTTTACCATAATGTTGAAAACATTACAATAAACTTGGGGGGAATATGTTATCCCTCAAAAATACAAGGATGACGTGGTGAATGAGAATGTGATACGTGACATCACAAATCAAGGAAAAACAACAAAGTATTAAGAAAAGACCGACGGGCAAAAAGATAGGTCCAGGACCTATAGGGAAGTCAACCAAGCCTAAAACCCCTAGGGGTGGTCGGCCTGACCCCTACCCCAGCGGTGGTCAGCCTAAGCAGACCCAAGAACCCTAGGGGTGGTCAACCTGACTCCTACCCTAAGGGTGGTTGGCCCAAGTATCTTCAAGAGCCCCTAGGAGTGGTCGGCCTGACCCCTACCCCAAGGGTGGTCGGCCCCAGTATGCCCAACAACCCCTAGGGGTGGTCGATCTGACCCCAACCCCTAGGGTGGTTGGCCTGACATGCTCAAGAACCACCTGGGTGGTTGGCCCACCCTATTCTTCATAAGGTGGTCATCCTAAACCCCCCAAGTACACTTCACTGAGAAATACTCACTCTCATTCAAACTGATATCAATTTATCCAACACCCAGAAGGTCATAGGCCCAGCACCCAAGCTTGGGTCGTCGGGCCTAGCATCTAAGTTTCATATACCAACAAAATCTTAACATCTTCCCAGAGGTTTTTATCGTACATTATCCACCACGATCTAGAGAAACAACGAGAAAACCCACGATCTCATAATCATGTGGAGGTGGACACGTGTCTCCACTACCTAATAACTGTGTACCAAACTACGATCCCAGTATTACTGGTTAGGTAACAGCCTATGGGAACTATAAAGAAAGGACCCAGGGCTTCATTTCAAGGGATCGCTTTTTCTAGAATTTTGGAGATCTGAAGAATATTTAGGGAGAAATTCTGGGCAAATTAGAAACAAGTGAATGATTTTTCTCCTCAGTGTAATTGTTGAGTGGTGCAATACTAAAAGCGAAGTGGATTAGGTTATTACTGTTTATCATAACAGGGCTGGGCCACTATAAAATTTATGTGTGTTTGCTTAAAATATTCGTACTATGTCATTTATTATATTTATTTCATTCAAAAGATGTCATATACTATACATACAACCGTTGGCCAATTTCACATGTCAACACTATCCTAGAAGTACTCGGGGTGGACTTTTCTATAATCATTCAGAAAAGAAAGTGTTTACTTCTACGAATGCTACTTTTTTGGAAAATGACTATGTCCAATACTTCAAACCACGAAACAAAGTAGTTTTAGAGGAGATGGTTGAAGAATTGACTCCAACCATTGTTCCATCATCATCAATACGAGTTGATGATGAAATTTCCACTCTTCGTGTCTAATCGACACAAGTCGATTTAAATGAAGAAAGTACTATTGTTCCTAAGCAAACAGTCACAGAGCCTCGTCATAGTGGGAGGGTTTCTAAGAACCTAGTTCACTATGGTTTGGATGGTGAAACCAATATGGTTGTTGGTGACACTAGTGATGATGATCCGTTGTCTTTCAAATAGGCAATGCCTAGCCTTGAAAAGGAACTATGGCTCGAATCCATGATACAAAAAATGGAGTCCATGTACTCAAATAATGTATGGGATCTTGTAGAAGTACCTAGTGACTTTAGGGCCATTGGGTGCAAGTGGATCTACAAGAATAAATGAGGTGTTAATGGAAATATCGAGACTTATAAAGCTCGGTTAGTGGCAAAGGGTTATACCCAAAGAGAAGGAGTGGATTATGAGGAAACTTTTAGTCCAATAGCCATGCTCAAGTCCATTCGCATCATCCTATCCATAGTAGCCACTCTTGACTATGAGATCTTGCAAATGGACGTCAAGAAAACTTTTCTTAATGGAGATCTTAATGAAGTCATTTATATGGATCAGCCAGAAGGATTTAGAGTAGCTGGACTGGATTGATATTGATAGTAGATAGGATAAGTAAACATATCGTTATTATGTATTCTAGTCATATCATATAGTTGACCATAGGTCAATTCAATCTCAATTTTGAGTGGTTAGTATTCTAACTGATTGTATTATTTGCGTTCTTTGACTTGTTCGTTACCAGCTTACCTTACGGACTAGCCCATACTTACATCTTGGGAACTCGGTAGTATAATTGAGTGGAAGTGTTAATCATAGATATGAGCATCTATAGCTTCTGATGAAGAAGTGAAACGATGGTTTCCTTTTAGTTTGGTTCAAGGTGCTAAATGATAGAGATCTCATTTCAGTAATTAATATTAGTTTACTGAAATATCATTTACAAGGAACTAAGTATTTTAAGGATAAAATACAATGAGGGGTAAAACGGTATTTTTGTCCCTTCTCATTGTAGACCGTCTATAGCGAATTGAGTGACAATTATGGTTGTAACAATGGATAATTAATAACGTATCTATATTTCTTATAAAGCATTCTATGAATTCAAGAGTGCAATTTTGAGTCTTTAGTGGAATCACGAGGAATTAATAAGTTAGTAAATTTATTTGTTAGATTTAAGATAACTTATTGAAGCATGATTTCATAGGCCCATGGTCCCCACTGTACCTTGGATAAAATCATCTAAATAGTCTCAATTAATTGATTTAATTATCAATTAGAATTATCAAAGTTGACCAGGTCAATTTTGGATTGTTTCACAAAGTTATGTAATTTAGAGAAGAAAAGATAAATTAGGGTAGATTTATTAATTAAGATAAATTGGTATCTAAATTAATAAATAAGTTTAAATCAAGGTTCAAATTATAAATAATTAATTTGATAAATTATTTAAATAATTTTTTAATTAATTAAATCAATAGAAAATAATACAAGCCTTGATTTTAAGTCCAATGAGCTTATAATTAAATGGGAAATTTCACAAGCCTAAAGCCTGTAATAATTTCGACCTAGGGCTATTAATTTTCTATTATTTTATTGATTTTTTAATTAAATAAATGACCTAATTGAGTCTATTAAAGGAATGTTAAGAGAGAGTTGAAAACATAGTCAAAACATAAGTTGAAACATGAGTTTCTGATAGGTTTTAGACTCTCTCTAAACATAAGTCATTTTCTAAGCCTCATTGTTCTTTTCTCTTCTTCTCTTTGTATCTATCTCATGTGTTGAGAATTTCCCACTCTAGTCTAGGTGATTCTGAGGATACTTTGAAAGGCTACGAAGAAAATTGAAGATCGGTTCAGTTTCTTGGTAATACTCTGCGACTAAAAGGATACAAGGGTTAGAGAAACTAAAGGAAAGACTCTATTATTCCACTGCGTATAATGTAAGTATTTTTATCGTTATTTCTCTTTGAATTCAATTTTAGAAACATGTTCTAGATTGTCTCATATTAACTTGTTTAATATTAGATCTTCATAAAAATAAATAAACATCCTGTATAAGTTTTCCTAAAACTGGCTTCTTCCATGGGAGGCGATTAGAATTTTCTAGGAAGATATGTTCCTAGGTGTCCGTTAGGTTGGTGTAAGTGGCATAAACAGGCTTGAATTTCTCGACAGACTTGTTCTTCTTCGTGTCATTCTGGTCACCCTCACCATTCCCATTCCTCTTGTTGTTTCCCGCTTGGTTATTCTGGGTAATGGGTTGAGCCATAGCTACAACATCCGTCACCGCTCCTGCGAGTTGGACAGGGGCCTGGCTGGCTCCTGCGACAGCAGATCGCGCCTCATCCAGGTTTATCCACTCCTGGGCCCGGGCCAAGAATTCATCTACACTTTTAACTCCTTTTTGTTGGAGTTCTTTCCATAGATCGCCTCCCACAAGGATTCCTGTCCTCATCGCCATGAGCTTGGAGCTATCATCAATATCCCTAGCTCATGCTGCAACATTGGTGAATCTACTCAGATATGCCTTCAGTGACTCACCAGGTTGCTATTTTACGTTGGCCAACGAGTCGGCCTCTACATGAGCTGCATCTGAAGCTCGGAATGCTCTCTTAAACTCGGAAAAAAAATTTCTTCCATAAGCTTATCGAATGCTTCTTGTAGTGTTTAAACCACTGTCTTCCAGGTCTGACCACAGTCACGGGGAACAGGATACATCTTAGGTCGAGCCCAAAATTGTGAGCCATCATCATTATGTTGAACATCCCAAGATGATTGGATGGATCTGTACTTCCATCAAATGTCGACATGCTTGACATTCTAAAGCCAATAGGATACATAGTTGCGACAATGTTTGGAGCAAAAGATTCGAGCTCTTCATCTGAGTCGCAATCATTCGCCCCTTTCCAAATAAGATCCTCTTCATTTGTTCCTCCATCAGGGCCAATCGCTCAAGGGTTAGGTCCCTCGTCTCTAAGTTAGCTAGGGGCTGTTCAACACCTACCATCCTATTGTATGTGTTCGGTGGGTTATTGTCCCTCCAAGTCTGAGCTTTATTAGGTGGGACATTCCCACTGTCGTGTACGAAAGACAGGCCTCCATCATTTGAGTATAACTTACATCCTCGTTCCAAGCTGTATACCTTCTTTGTGAGTTCAAATGATTGCGCAGGTCGGGATGTTGATCATATCGCAGACTTTGCGCTGAGCTCAGATAATTCCCCAGGTCACTCTCAGACCTACCTCCACGCTGGCTCCCCGTCCAGTAACTTCCATTTGCAAACTTACAGCCCACGGTTGAGATCGAGGACCTGGATTCTTAGCACATGCCTGTGGGGCATAAGTATCTATCGATGGGGGAGGATTTCTCCTACTGTTCCCATGAGCTTAAGCATATTGTTGTGTGCGAGGAGGTGTAGGATGTCGATCCAGTGATGGCGAATGCCTTATTGGCGAGGCTATCCTCATTCCATCAAGACAAACTAAATTAGCCTGCCTCGACTCTACTCCAATGTCCTGAGTTCTCTGTGCCTGAGGTTTTGATCGTGGCACAAGAGGATTCGCTGGAGAATTTTGCCTCTATGAACTTGTCCCAGCCCACCCTGGTGGGATGTTGTGGGCACTCTTGGGAATCTATAAAGAAGGCACGAAGCTGGGGGTCGCAATCCTGACCAACTAACTGCATGTTGGTGATGACCCGTGTGACGATTAGAGGGTTGAGCATTCTGGTGGTTTCGCTCTGAAGGCACAGAGCTTGAAGTGGCGGTTCTTATAGAACGACTAGGTTTTGACTGGTTATTCTTGTGGGACTTATGAGACCCACTTTGCCTCTTTCTGACATTAATATCGGTTGCAAGAGGGGGTAACCGAGTCAAGACCTCCTCGATTTCCCTGTTTTCCCTAGAAAGATGTCTTCTTAATTGGGCATTTTCCATCTCAACGGCGATCAAATACCCCAGATTAGGATTTGGTGGGAGTGATGCTAAACTCCCGGCGTCGTCCTGACCCACCGGTTGCTTTCCAAGATGCTATTGAACGTCTGGACCCCTTTTAGCAGGAACAACAGTATGATGGGCCTCTTGCCCACTAGGTTGCTCCATGTCATTGTCATGCATTGATCGATTAAGCACCATGATGAATGTCGACTGAAACTTGCGAAGCACTAATTTTCCCTCAATGAAAGCACCAATCTATTGACACGGTTTTTCGCCAACAGTAGATTAAGAAATTAGATAGGTAGATTAATGCTAAATTATAAACCGTATGAAATAATAAAAACTCTCTCGAACACACACAGCTTTTACGTGGTTCATTGGTTAAAATCCACCTAGTCCACGAGACAATGTTATTGTTTTTCTCTCTCAATTTTTTCAGAGTTTTAGCAATACAAAATTGGTTGTCCCCTTCCCTGTCCATTATTCCTGATATTTATAGGGGAATTTCCTGGACAGGTTTAGGGAAACCATGTGAATAAATAAGGTATACATTTAATACAAATTATTCCCATTTACATTGGGACATGATTTGGTCACAGATTAGAATATACTCCTGCTATCTCGGATAATAAATGGCAGATATTCAATACAGTCTGGGCATTAATGAGCGTATAAGGAGTCTCTGAATCTTTTGGGATCCTTCAGTATGCATTCTGTCCAGATTTCCACGAGCTGAATAATTCACTTGGGCTCGTGTTCAAAGGCTATCTAAACCCTAGCTCGTTGTAAGATCAGAACACCCCAAGTTGGATCTAGCCATTATAAGTCTTGAACTCAATTGTTATCCTGAGGGGAGGTCTGATAATAACATGTACATCCTGTATGAACTAGATTGATCCTCGAGCTGCTCACATCATTGTTAACCAGATAACCTACTTGGCTATTTTTCCTCATATTCATCTATCAACTGTACCCTAGCTGAGTAATTGAACTCGTGCTAATTTTAGGGTACAAAATCCTGAACATATGGATAGTTACAAATATAGTGACTAGGTCACAGTGGATTATAGTTGTAATCATATGTCCAAAAGAACGAGTCCTAAGATTAGATCAATGTTGGATTTTCACTGATTAGGCATTCTACGATATGTTCTACTTACTCATTCGAGGTGTGATATCTTGTCCAAGGCATTAACCAAATAGATAAGCTCGGATGTATTTGGTTACATCAGACTAGGACCGATATTGATTATTGATAGATAAATAAGTATCGTTGTTATCGAATCTAAACAATGTCAAAATGTTGACCATAGGTCAAGTCGATCTTAATTCTGAGTGATAATATTCTGCTAATTATATTATTTAAATCTTTTGACTTATTTGTTACCAGCTTACCCTACGGTTTAGCCCATACTTACATCTTGGATATTTAGTAGTGTAATTGAGTGGGAGTATTATTCATAGATATGAAATATATAACTTCTGCATGAGAAGTGAAAAGATGATTTATTCAAAAGGTTAAGTGATTGAGATCTCATTTCTGTGATTAAGTTCACAAAAATATCATTTATAAGGAACTTAGTGGGAGTTAAGGATAAAATAATGATGAAGTGATGAGTGGTAAACAGTAATTTTCACCCATCTCATTAGTAAGTCATCAATAGAGGATTGACTGACTGTAATGGTTATAACAAATGATAACACATTTTTGGTTTGTAAAATACATTCTATGAATTCAAGAGTTCAATTCTGAGTCTATAGTGGAGTCACGATGAATTAATAAGATAGTGAAATTATTCGTAAATAAATTCACAGTAACTTATTGGAGTTTGATTTCATGGATCCATGTTCCCCACATCACCTTTGAGTAAATCATCTAGAATGTCTCAATTAATTGATTTAATTATCAATTAGGATTTTTAAAGTTGACTATGTCATTTTTGGAAAATTTTACTAAGATATGAGATTTAGAGAATAAAAGAGAATCTTTGGGAAATTTTATTAATATTGATAAATTAGTGTCAATATAAATAAATAATATTAAATTAAGTTTCAAATTATAATAATAAGTTAATTTGAATAAGGATTTAATTAATTAATTAAAAGATAAATAAATTCAAAACAATTTTGAATTTATGGCCAATTGGGATTGAAATTGAAAACAAAGAGATTGGGCCCAAGCCATTTGTGGGAGGCCAAGGCTTTTATCTTTTTGTTTACTATTTTAATTAATTTAAATAAAGCCCATTAAGTTGCCTATATAAGGAATATGATATTTAGGGTTTTCATAAATTGGTCTCAATTGATTCATTGGGTAAGTGAAAACCTAGACAATCTACTCATTTCTTAGCCACTCTCTCTTCTTTTCTTCTAGATCTCTATCTCATGTGTTGAGAACCAGCCCACACTAGTTCTAGGTTGATCAAAGGCTTGGTGAGGAAGACTATGTTGCTGATCTAGTTCAATATCTCGATAATACTCTACTATAGAAAGGAATTAAGGGTTAGAGAGATTGAAGGAAGGAATTGTTCCAATTCCGTTGTGTATATGTAAGTTTTTGTACTTTACTCTATTTTGTATCAATTTCATAAGAGCATGTTCTAGGAGTTTACATGTTTGTTTGATAATATGTAAATTACATGAAAATAAACAAAGATCATGTTATATGCAATTTTCTACAATTATAACAACAAAGGTTTGTACCAAGCAAGCATTTAACTTTAAACAGATTCATGACACAGTCATCCTAGTATTCTATAATTAGAGCACATGCCCTACACTCGGTGCAAGGGTAGATTTTCTTACCTAAAGTCTCGATCGGATAATGTATGCGATCCTTTCCTCCCGAGCCTAACAGTATACCCTAGTCACAACATATCAAGGAATATTCATCAAGAACTAAATTAATTAAGAGCTTTAAGATTGAGTCCTAGCCCTTATGACCCCATATTCCACTAAACCAGGTTGTGGAATCGTTCACGAGCCCTTAGGTTTGGGTTCCCATAACCTAAAGCCTAATTTTGGTTGAGAGTTTGGAATGAGTGATCGAATAATGAAAATTATGTTTGATATACTATCGAATGAAATGGAATTAACATTATTTTGATCAAATTTTCCTTACTCTTATAATGAATAATTTTTTTTATCAAAATATTATTATTTTCTTGTAAAATCCTCTTAAATTGGAAAATTAAGAGACAAAAATATTTTAATTGTTTCCTTAGTTTTCAATGATAAAATCGTGTATGAGCTGGAATCTATTGATGTACTTGAGCTGGAGAAAATCATAGTTTATTTTTCTTTTAATTATTTATTTTGTTTAAATGAGAAAATCTCCACACAAAAAAGGTAAGTTTTGTTGTAAAATGTTCCAGCTTGATATCTGTCTATTTACTCCTAATTTTCAGGGATAAGAAATCATATAAGTGATTGAAATCTTGGTCCTCTCGAGTTTGAACTTGGACTGAATTATGTCCTAGAACATATAATCTTGAAACATCAAGATCAGATCTGCGTTTACAAAATTTGTATCTGATCTTGCAGGATTTACATTGTACGAGATTTTTGAAGATTTCAAATATTCTCATTTAATATTTGATTTCTTTGAAAACCTTGCAGCAATGGGTTTTATCTTCTATAAATAAGATACCATTTTCGTTTTGAAACTTAGCTCTTTTATTCTCTAGTTTTGTGATATATCATCTGTGAGAAGAGTTTTTCTCTTTGTGTTTTTTGAAAGGAATTCCTTGATATAGCTTTCACTTTCACTGGTTGCTTTTCGTGCAAGTATCAAAATATTTGTGACACATACTACCTTCGGGAGAACGTACTTCCAAGACTCACTTTGGGATGAAGTAAGCATTCATCAACAAGCAAGAAGGGATTTCGAACTCTTGGTAAATTTATAAAGATTGGATCAATATAGTGATTACTTTTAGATTGTGGCAATAATAATAAGAGGGGTTCTTTTTTTTCTTAAGTCAAATCTATTGTATTTGTGATGCTTTATTAATCAATCTTCTTCTCTAGGTCTGTGCCCCATGGACTAGAGTATTGATATTGAAACCACGTAAAAATTACCTTGTCATGTTTCTATCTTTAAGTTTTCTCTACTTATTTTGTGTATATTCTGATTAATCAACATGTTGTTTTGATTGATCAAAGTATTGTTCTGTTAAATCATTTTCTGAAATTTTGGCGTTAATCAGAATTATTTAAACAACAAACGTTAGTAATATCTAAAACGGACTTTCAGTTGGTATCAGAGCGGTTCATTAAAATCTTAGTGAGATCTTGGTGTTTTTAGTTCTCTATATATATTTTCTGTTTCTCTGTGCATCATGTCATTCTTTGTAGAAGGGACCTCAACCACCATTGTTGAATGGTTCTAACTATGCTTACTGAAAAGTTAGAATGAGAGCATTCATAAAATAACAAGATGAAAAGGCATGGAGAGCCATCTTGACTGGGTGGTCAGCCCCGACTGAGGTCGATGAGAAAACAGGTGAAACAAAATTAAAATATGAACTAACCTGAACTACTGCAGATGATTTGTTCTCTAGCTACAATAACAAGGCTCTACACACCTTGTTTAATGTTGTTGGTGAAGGATATATCAAACTTTTATCCTTCTGTGAATCAGCCAAAGATGCTTGGCAAATCCTTCAAACACAATTTGAAGGAACAATTGATGTCAAGAGATCTAGACTAATCATGTTGCAAACAAAATTTGAAAATCTCAGATTGTCTGAGTTTGAAACCTTGACTGAATTCTATGAGAATCTGTCTGATATTGCTAATGAATTTTTTTCCTTGGGTTAAAAATTAGAAGAATCTGTTTTGGTACATAATAAAAATTCGTGTTTTACCAAACAGGTTTAGCACAAAACTGACTACCATGGAAGAAGCCAAAGATCTAAATGTTATGAAAGTAGAAGAGCTAATGGGTTCATTGAGAACTTTTGAGCTCAATCAACAGATGATAGAAAAAGAAAAATCAGTCAAGGGTAAGGAGAAAGAAAAAGAAAAAACCATAGCCTTGAAAAGTTCTGAACAAATCCACACAGTGAATGAAGAATAAAGTGACCTGGCCCTTCTTACAAAAAAAAAAAAAAAAAAACATATATGAAAAAATTGGGTAACAAAAAGAACTTTTCAAAAGGTAATACTTTCTCTAAACCCATGTTGCCTAATAAAAAGGGAATCCAATGCAGGGAATGTGAAGGTTATGGTCACATTCAATCCGAATGTGCAAATACCATAAAGGAAAGTAACAAGGGGTTTAATTCCACTTGGAGTGGTAGTGACTCTGATAGTGACAGTGAAGAAGGTGCTAGTGTGGCACTAACTTCAATCTTTTCTAGCTCACCATATTTTTTGCAGAAAAAGGAGAAACTCGTTTGTCTAAACAATTTTGTTGAGACAAACACTGTTTCATATGTTGATGTTGATATTATTGATGATATCAAGTCTGATTCCGATGAATCATAAATTAATGAAGATTCCCTTGAAGAATCTTACCAAAAAAAATGTATGGTGAGTGGCTAAAAGTTTGTGATGTTAATCAATCCAATGCAAAAATCATAAAAATCTCTTACTATTAGAAATAATGAACTTGAATCTAACACTAAAGAATCTGAGTCAAGGATATTTGCCAAAGATAGTGAGATCAACAAGCTAAAAAAAGAACTTGATCTTATCAAGAAAAATGTAAAAATGCTCAATTCTGGATCCACTATCTTTGAAGAAGTTCAAAGTGCAGGCCAACGAAATTATGTAGGGTTAGGATGAAAAGGTGTACAAACAAAAGGAAAACAGTGTTTGTACCAAGTACCTCGATTAATCCTACAACACAGACTTTTGATCCTTCCGCATTACACTCTGATCTTACTGGGAAAACAAGTAAGAATCTTGAACTTCAAAATAAAAGATTTATTCATGTCTTTTATTTCTGTGGAATAAGAGGTCACATTCGACAAAAATATTTTGCATTAATAAATCTTCAAAAGACAAATTATTTTCATCATAACAAGTATATCAAGGTGCAAAATAAATATGCTCCTAAGAAGACATAGGTCAAAAAGGGTGAAAATAAGTGTCTGGCTGCTTTTACTTGTCACAAATCACATATTTCCAACTCATGGTACTTTTACAATGGGTGTTTTAGACATATGAAAGGTAATAAAAGTTGTCTTGTGAATGTTAAAACTGCTAATGATGGTACTGTTACCTTTGGTGATGGTATGGTAGGAAACGTTATTGGAAAAGGTACCTTAAATCTTGAAGGGCTGCCTAAATTAAAAAATGCGCTTCTTGTTGAAGGACTAAAAGCTAATTTACTTAGCATCAGTCAAATTTGGGATCAGGGATTTATTGTTAATTCCTCTTGTGATGATTGTTGTGTTATTAATCACAATAGAAATTGTGTACTTAAAGGGGTTAGATCAATTGAAAATTGCTATACTCTTTCTCAATCCTTAACTTGTCATTCGGCTATGATCAATTCCACAGATCTGTGGCATAAAGAACTTGGTCATATCAACTTTAAACATCTGAAAAATTTGTCAAATACAAGAATTTTTCGTGGATTGCCCAAATTGGGAAAATAATCTGCATGTAAATGTGAGCCTTGTCAATTAGGTAAACAATTGAAAATTACTCACAAAGGTATTTCTGATAGAAATACAACCAAGGTTCTTTAATTACTTCACATGGATCTTATGGGTCCAATTCAAGTGGAAATTTTGAATGGTAAGAGGTACATCTTTGTTTGTGTGGATGATTTCTCACGATTTACTTGGGTTGATTTCTTGAAAGAAAAATCTGATGCTTTTGAAGCTTTGAAAACCTTGTGTCTCAAACAAAAGGTTGAAAAAGATTGTAACATTGGAAAAAAATTTAGAACTCATAGTGATCATGTGAATGTAATTGGAACAACATGGATTTTTAAAAATAAAAGTGATGAATTTGGCACCGTAGTCAGAAACAAAGCTAGATTAGTGGCACAAGGGTACACTCAATTCGAAGGGATTAACTTTGGTGAAACATTCACCGTAGTTGCTCGTCTTGAATCTATTAGGTTTTTATTAGCAATTACTTGCTTTATGAAATTCAAATTACACCAAATGGATGTCAAGTGCATTTCTAAAAGGTATCTTGAATGAAGAAGTCTTTGTTGAACAACCTAAAGGTTTCGAAGATCCTCATTTTCCTAATCATGTGTTCAAATTAAAAAAAAAAAAAAGGCTCTTTATTGCTTAAAACAGACCCCATGAGCATGTTATGAAAGATTAACTCAATTTTTAGTTAACCATGGTTACCACAGAGGAGGTGTAGATAAAACTTTATTCATAAAAAGGGTATCAAAAGACATAATCATTGCTCAAATTTATGTTGATGATATTGTTTTTGGTTCTACATCTAACTTTGAAGTGCAGAAATTTGCTCAACAATTGAAGGAGGAGTTCGAGATGAGCATGGTAGGTGAGTTAACCTATTTTTTAGGTTTGCATGTCAAACAGTCAAAAAAAGGGACATTTATCTTTCAAAGCAAATATGCCAAAAATCTTGTTAAGAAGTTTGGTCTTGATTATGCGAAATCCACCAAAACACCAATGGGCACAAATGTCAAATTGACAAAGGATGATCAAGAAGTCAAAGCAGATCCTACATTGTACAGAAGTATGATTGGGAGTCTTCTCTATCTCACAGCAAGTCAGCCTGACATTTGCTACAGTGTGGGGGTTTGTGCAAGGTGCCAGGGAAATCCAATGGAGTCTCATGTGGCAGCTGTAAAAAGAATAATTTTTTATGTGCACAATACACTGGAATATGGGATTTGGTACTCTAAGGAAACTAATCCTAACTTAGTGTGTTTTAGTGATGCTGATTGGGCAGGTAACGCTGATGATAGAAAAAGCACGAGTGGAGGATTTTTTTATTTGGGCAATAACTTAATGTCCTGGCTAAGCAAAAAGAAAAATTCTATTTCGCTTTCCACCACTGAAGCATAATACATTGCTCCAGGAAGTTGTTTTGCCCAACTATTGTGGATGAAACAGATGTTGGTTGACTATGGATTTGAAATGGAAACCTTAGCCATAAACTGTGACATTACTAAATAAACATATCAAAAAATCATGTTCAACACTCACACACAAAACACATTGATATAAGGCACCATTTCATTAGAAATCTAGTTGAAAATAAAACACTGGTGTTAGAATATGTTGAGATAGAAAAACAGATTGTTGATATATTCACAAAAGCTCTTGACTCGGTTCGATTTGATTCCCTCGAGAAATCATTGGGGGTTTGTGTTCTTTAAATTATGTTGTAATTATTGTTGCTTCCTTACCTACATGATTCTTGATCTATTTTTGAAATTTTTTGTTAACCATCAATCAAAGAATAGCTCTCATAAAGGGAGAATTTACTATTTTGTTTTGACTCTATTTGTGTTGTTGCAGAATCTTTGGCTTGGAATAAATTCGGGATCCTCCTCAATATATTCAGATGAATTAATATAGGTAAAAATGAGCATTTGATTTTAATTATGTTTCTTTTATTAGGCTCCATTCTAGAATAGAGCTATCTACATTGATGTGTGAAAGCCAGCCTTGAGTAAGTTGGAACCATGTAACAGGGAATTATGTGGAGGATACACTACCGTTGAAAAGAGCTACCATCATTGTAGTATGATAGCGTCCATAATGGTTACAAGAAAATGAAAAAGGCAACAATTGCCAAAAAGGCAACTATCCCTCAGAAAAATGTGAATTCAAGAAAATGCCACAAAAGGACATTGTGCTTTTGCTTACACTGCACACACTAATGTCTGATAAATAAAACAAATAATTTTTTTAAGTCTCATACCCATATTGATTTTTTTTTCTAATATATATGTGAATGATCCTGATTATTCTAATCCGGATTCTGTGCCTTCACAATGACAGGTTGATTTAATAATTTATTCTCCCATTTGAAAATATTTTTTTGATTTTTTGTTAACATATTTTCTAAAAATAGATCGTTGTTTTCCTTTAATCACGTGATACATGGCAGCTAGCTTTAGTTTGGCAAAAAAAAATTCTTTAAACAAAAAATATATAAAAAAAATAAATAAGGGAATTTTTCTCATGAACCATGTCTTAGCATTTCTTGTGATCTGTCTCAATATTGTTTTTAATGGGTGTTTGATTGTTCAGATTTCTCTAATTAATTGGATATTCTTGGTCAATAGTGAGTGCTTGTTTAAAAAGGAAAGTGGTTTTTTGTTTTATGATTATTGCCGAAAGTTTTGGTCCCATTTTATTTGGTTTCCATTTTTAACGCAACTCATCATCCATAAAATCCCACTTTGTTTGGCTTGTTTCTCTCACCTGTGTTCCTCCTCTTCCATATTCACTTTGCTTTCTCATAAAAAATGGCTTGCACCAAACACTCCAATCCTTCCAAAGCCAAGAAATCTACCAAAGAGACTCCATGCAAGAACCCCATTGACTTCCCATCCGCCTCCATGCCTCTAACGTCTCCTCTGTCCACTCCTCACAAAACTCTAGAACAAAAGTCCACTTTCCTTGTGAGCTCCGTGAAACCTCTTGAGATTCCACATGCCCCGTCATTGTCGAAGAAAGCCTCAGGGTCGTCCTCTACAGCAATCGCACCCTCTGCATTTGCAAGCCCTAAATCGCACTCTGCAAAATCAATTGATGAGGGTACCAAATCCGCTGACCCTCCTAGTTCGAAAAGAAAGAAATCCCTAGCCTACAAAAAGGCCTATGTGAAAACGGCACGAATGATTGGGTCGTCCAAATTAAAGTATTCTCCATCAAAAGTGGTGCAATCACCCTCTCATGAGGAATCTGATAAAAAAAAATTCCTCAAGCACTGAGCTAGAGGATGTGTTTCCTTCGGACACACCTATGGCGGACTCTGAACCTAGCTCAAAGGTTGAGTCTGATCAATCAAAGGAAGTGTGTGATCCTTCAAAAGTTGAGTCTGAAGAAGATTCAGATGAAAAATTGAAGGAGGAATCCCCAGCTTCTAATAAGGATTCTATTATTCCTACAGACTCCTCTCTTGATGCTACAAAGGCTAATGAAGAGCAACAGCACGAGACTTTGGTGTTTCCAGCCCCCTCGGCAACAAAGGTCCCACCGAAAACTTCAAAATCAAGTGTTATTTTCAAACCTCACTCTCATCTATTTTGCTATAATGACAATGAATGTGATATGCCTCTTTATGCTCATCGCAAGTTTATTTGTGAAAATAACTATGATATGGCATCCCATAGATGCTTTGGGGTTGTGGGTTGGTTACAAGACAGGGGTTGGATTGATTCCTTGCAAGGACTTTCGATCGAGTAGTCAAGGAATTTTATGCAAATTTGACAAATGATATTTTGAAATCAAGTTCTCCATTTCTTGGCAATGTGTATGTCCAGGGCCATCTTTTCTCTTTCACTACCGTTAACATTGCAATTTCTTTGCAAATTCCCCATGGAGTGGAATCTGAAGCTTTTTATGTTGATAAAGATGCCATTCTGTCTGAGATAGTAGGGCAGAAAGCTACTTGGAACTCGAGCACTGTCATCCCAATAAGTAATCTCACTCACCAATATGTTGTTTTAATGAGGCTTGCTCTTTCCAATTGGTTACCTTCTTCTAATCCTGCTATTGTCTCCCAAGACCTTGATGTGTTGCTATTTAAGATTGGAATAGGTGGACTGTGGGTCTTGCTTCTCTTATATTGGAGCAAATTATCTCTTTTCAGAGGCGTAAAAAGAAAGGTTTTAATTTGATCTTCCCTCAATTGATTTACAAAGTTCTAGCAAATCAGAAGGAGATTCTCCTTCCTCATGAATCAGTTGAAGTTCCGGTTCCTGGTCTGACATTTAGGCCCCCTGAATGGAGGGACGCTTCCAAGAAGCAAAAGATAGTGGTTCTGCCTAGTGTCTCTATAGGAATTGGTTATGCATCATCAATTCCAGAGGATGTTTCTGCAAAACTGGAGGCTTTAGATAACAAGATTTCTGCAGGCATTCCTCGTTTTGACAAAGTGGAGGCCACTCTGCAGTTAATTCTTCTACAGCTTCAAGCACCCTCCACCAAGTCCACTTAAGTTTTATTACCATGAACTTTGTTTTGTGTTTCTTTCTATTTCTTTTGAACTTTGGCATCTTTCATAGACAAATAGGGGGAGTAGTATTGAATGTTTAACACTGCTACTTTGGACCCTATATTTTGTTTAGGGGGAGTATTTATGTTTTGTACAACTCTGGACCCTTTGTTTCAGGGGGAGTTGTCTTATGATTAATTGTTGTTATTTTTTATGTTTTAACTAACAAAGTTGATGCAGGTTTTAAACATGTGACATTTTTGTCTCTTAAGAAGCCAAACAGGGAGATTGTAAAATCCTCTTAAATTGGAAAATTAAGAGACAAAAATATTTTAATTGTTTCCTTAGTATTCAGTGATTAAATTGTGTATGAGCTGGCATCTATTGTTGTATTTGAGCTGGAGAAAATTATAGTTTATTTTTCTTTTAATTATTCATTTTGTTTAAATGAGAAAATCTCCCAAAAAATGTAAGTTTTGTTGTAAAGCGTTCCATCTTGATCTCTCTCTATTTATTCCTAATTTTTAGGGATAAGAAACCACACAAGTGATTGAAAATCTTTGTCCTCTCGAGTTTGAACCTGGACTGAATTATGTCCTGGAACATTTAATCCTGAAACATCAGGATCAGATCTGCATTGACAAAATATGTATCTGATCTTGCAAGATTTATGTTGTACGAGATTTTTGAAGATTTAAAATATTCTTATTTAATATTTGATTTCTTTGAAAACTTGGCAGCAGTGATTTTTATCTTCTATAAATAGGAGACCATTTTCCTTTTTGAAACTTAGCTCTTCTATTCTCTAATTTCGTGATATATCATATGTGAGAAGAGTTTTTCTCTTTGTGTTTTTTGAAAGGAATTCCTTGGTATAACTTTCACTTTCACTGGTTGCTTTTAGTGCAGGTATCAAAGTATTCGTGACACACACTACCTTCGGGAGAAGGTAAGTCCAAGACTCACTTTGTGATGAAGTGAGCACTCATCAATAAGCAAGAAGGGATTTCAAACTCTTGGTGAATTTATAAAGTTTGGATCAATAGAGTAAATACTTTTAGATTGTGGCAAATAATAAGAGGCAATCTATTTTTGCTTAAGTCAAGGCTATTGTATTTGTGATACTTTATTAATCAATCTTCTTCTCTGAGTCTATGCCCTCTGGACTAGTAGTATTCGAAAGGATACTGAAACCACATAAAAATTAATATGTGTCATGTTTCTATCTTTTAGTTTTCTCTACTTATTCTATGCATATTCTTATTAATCAGCATATTGTTCTGATTGATCAAAGTATTGTTCTATTCAAACATTTTCTGAAATTTCGGCTTTAATCAGAATTGTTCAAATAACAAAAGGTTGTAATATCTAAACATATTTTTATGGTAGTTTTTATTATATACGGAAATACTATTTTTAATTTGAATTTATTTTGTTTACTAAATTAGCCTTATATACAAAATTAAACAAATAAAAAATAACAATAAAATTTTAATTATTAATACTCAATATACAACATTTTTATAGAAAGAAATAATGTCGTTATTACTTTAAAAATGTACTTAACTGAATGGATTTTTCTTATTGCTATAAATATGTAAGTATAACTTTATTGAATTTTATTACATTTGATTACTAAAAAAATAAAATAATAAAATTACACCTTAATATAATAAAATAGCAAACAATCATTACACACAAAAAAAAGACCAATAAAAAATATTAAGGGTCTAGTGTTTATAGTTTTTTTTTTCTATCTTAGAGATATTATATAAATAAATATTATAATATTATTTTTTTTATAAAACTCTTCCATGACCATATATATTTATATAAATTAATGTAAACCAGGAGAGTGGCTTATATAGTACAACTATAATTGTGATGGAATGGAATGACTTTTCAAGTCATTTAATTTTGTAAACCCAAATATTTAGTTTAATGGAATTAGAATTCCTATTGGAAAAGTCATTCCCATGATAAAATGTCAACCAAATACTTCAACCAAACATTACCTAAGTGACAAAAACTATAGTGTTTAAATACGGATGTTGGCAAACCGAAGTTCAATCTTAAATTTAATTAATATTTGTATGGTTTTTTAGGATTTTGGATTTCCCAAACTATTACCAAAATGGTATCGTGCCACCTGTTTTTTTTTTTTTTACATATTTAAAAATTATGGCTTTGGAACCATTCTTTATCAATTAATTATAATAAACTAAATTATTTTTTACAATTAACTTAAATATTCTTTTGAAATATTAGGAAATGATATAAAAAAAAAACAATTTCTATTATACCAATAAATGTAATACATCAATTATATATTATTTAGTTTATCATTTTTATATAAAAATTTTACAAGCATGAAATGTATTAAATGTGCATTTATCTATAACATCTTTTTTTTCTCACTAAATATACATATTTAAAGTATGTAAAAAAAATTTATTAAAAATAGTAAACGATTTAAAAAATAAGTAATATATTACATATTTTTTAGGTATGATGAAAATTATTTTTTTACATTATTTCTTAATATTTCAAGAGGTAGGTCAATTACAAAAAAATGGTAATAAAGAAGGGTTTAAAGAGGAAAAAAATAGGAATCATTTTTAAAAATATATATATATTTTATTCTTATAAATTGGGAAGTATTTAGTAAAATATAGCATTGGAGACCTATGTGAGTCATAGAGCAATGTTTGGGGGAGTAATTGCCAAAAAATAAAGATTTGGGACCTAAGTAATACAATTGGTAAAGTAAGAGGACTCCAAAGCTATTTACCCTTAAATTTATGACCAAAAAGTAATAATGAAACATATAAATTTTGGCATAAATTTTTAACAAAAAAACTAAATTAAAATAACAAGTAAAATTAAATATAAATAATATTAAAAACAATAACCTAGATATGATCACATTTTTTCAAAGAAAAACATATAAGGTTTAATCATCATTTTTTTAAAAATTTTATTTTATTTTAATATTTAATAGTTTTAGCATTTTTTAGTAATTTTTTGGAAATTTAAAATTATTTGTTCAACCTGATAATATTTATATAATTAAATAATTATTTGTAATTTAAACATACGTGACACTGACCTGGACACGTTTGCAAATTAGGGTGTACAAAGTAAAATCAAGTCAATATTATGTTAGTCACATGAAAGTTAACAGAAATCTCAGTTTACATCACAAATAATATTAATAACATTATTTTTAACAAACAAAAAAATATGGGGGTGATATACTATAATGGTAGTAGTTTTGGGTGGAAATCCTAAATAGTCATACAAAATGAACACCCTATAACATTATAATTTTTATATTGAGTTGTTATTCCAACAATTGTAATTTAAATTTTTTAAATTATTCATAAATTATTTGTGGGATATCATTGAAATTAAAAATAAATTTCGTAAATAAATTTGATTTTTCAAGAATGTGTAAATATGAAGAAAAAAAATTGAACCTGTTATACTCTATTCTCGAAGTACATAATTATGCTCGGGAGGTTAGCCAGGGTTCCATTACACAAGCATGAAGTTAAGTAATTCTGCTGCCAATAACCCTTTAAATTAATGTTTCACTATGAAATATCAAATTCTTAACAACGTTGTTCTATTTAATTAATATGTACATATTTTCTACGTACATTTTTTCCATGTTTGTTTATTTTATTATGTTTTTTAATAATGAAACTTGTTTGATCATTATAGCGTCAAATATAAGGTATGGATGGGAATTGAGATTAAAACAATTTCCTTTGCTCAGTTTCACAACAAATTAATTAGCCATAAGAGAAACTGCATTGCTTTAGAAATTGAAGTAGTGACTCCCTATTCTCACAAGTAGTAGTAAAAAATTTCCTTTGAGTTCCATTGTACTCCAATTATATCCATATAAGAATAGGTTCTTAAATATGAAATATGAAGTATGAATGTTTTTTGAATAAACTAAGAACTAGTCATATTCCGTAAATAATGAAATGTTACTTATTAATTTAAAACATAGACTAATAAATTAATATGCAGTAAATCAACCAAGTAATAGAGGGTAGCTTGTTCGTATTTTTCAATTCTTTTAAACCAAAACTTGTAATTATTTTCAGGACTTTTTCTTTTATCATTTTCGAAAAGAGAAGATCGAACATTTTTTGACCTTCAATAGAAACTCGGGGTCCATTGTTCTAGGCCCCATAAGGAATATGTGTTTTAGATAACCTAAAAGTTCATTTCTAAGAAAGTTGTGCAATAAAATTTGGTTAATAGTAAAAAAAAACAACTTATTAAAAAATTTATGAGAAGCTACAGGTACAAACTAAATCTGGCATAACCTATCTTTTAAAAATACTTTGCAGCCAATTCATTATGTATTACTGAAAATAAAAAATTAAATAAAATTAATAGATAATAAAATAAAAAATATTTAATTCTTATAAAAAGGCTTCTCGAAAGAATAATTTTGATGATTTATATTTATTAATTATTTCAATAATTTTAGAAATTTAAAATTAACAAACCAAACTACATTAAAAAAATTGACTATACACTATAATATTGTTTTTGTATCCCATAGTATTTTTAAATCACATTATACACCTTTATACAAATTGTTAAAGTCCCAACACTTTAAAATCCATAATTTACATACATAAATAGAGACCTCAAACAGGCATTATTTTTAATGGGCATACTTTACATACACAAACTTTGTGAAATTGTATTCTCTTATACGGGTTAAGAAACTCAGTTGAATTTTGTTCTTCTAATACATACCACTCTGACAACATTTAGTCGTTCCCCAAATTGGTGATGAACAATGTTTAAATATTGCTAAACACTATTTATTTACAAACTATATTAGACTTCATTTTTTTAGGTTTCCATGTTAAGGGTAATTTTTAGCAATATTAAATTTAATTTTAAACGATTAAAAACGAAATGGAATAACCGATCAAATGAAATTACAATGACATGAGACTGAACTTCTATTATGACAGATGTGAAATGATTGGATTGGATGTTCATTTCTAATATCCAACCTTTAATTTGATCACAATGGCTAGAGTTTAGAAAGTTCGAACACATCAGATGAGCATCCCAAAATGAATTACTATGAATAAGGAGTTAATCACTTTTGTCCAATAAACATGTACCATACACCTCTCTGTTACACCTCATCCATTATTAATTTCTAGGATAGTAAATAGTATTCTAAGAATAGGACACGTTTACTAAATAGTAATCGAAATTGGAATAAATCAATAAGAGAAATAAATAGGAAAAAAATCTAGAAGAATCGGAATCATTATTGTATTATATTGTTTACTAAAACTGAGTGGAAAATGAATCAGAATCATTTTATCTTGTTTATATAACCAAAAAAGAGAATCGGAATACTTTAATTGACAAAATTGCCCTTTTAAAAAGAATTTTATTTATTAATATATATAATTAAAAAGTAGGTAATGAATAAAAATATATATTCATAAATGTATATTATATGGTATGGGTGGTATATATTTTTAAAATACAATATTATAATTATAAATGTGTTGTTTGGTAACAATTAAAAAAATGGTTATTTATTTAATTAATTAAAAATTTGACAATTAAACATAAAATAGTATTTGATAACTCTATTTTTATTTATTATTTTTTTAAAATTTTACACAAAATTTATTAAATTTTGAAAATAGAAAATTTTCACTTTTAAATTTTTTTAAAACCGTTTTCCATTTTTAGTTTCTTTTTTTTTTCTTCTGTTACACCCAGATTTCGAGCCGTGAGAATTGTGACCTCGAAAGTTGGATTCATAATGAATGAACTCGTAAAGTCTGGAAAATGTCCAAAATCTAAGCATCGAGCCTACGAAGCAGAGACGACTTCGAAGATGATAGCCTCGAAATCCTCACAAGCTCGAAAGATAGACCCCGAAGTACATCTGTTCTCGGGATGGCCTCGGATCAGGGCTCCGAGCCTGACGCGCGTATGAGCTCGAAGTCATATAGCCTTGGGAAGATGATATAGCTCGAAAGTCAATAAGAAACCTGGGTGAATAGGGGCCTTGGCGATATAGGATAATAACTTTGAATATCCTAATGAGTCATCCATAAGAGACGCGGTCTACATTGATTACTACAAATCCCCTATGATCAAGGGATATTATTTGTTCAGTTACACGCCCCCTGATCTTCAGGGGACGTTTCCTTGTATATAGGGTTGCTAGCTTTTAATGCCATTTAATTTATTTGCATATACAGAATAACTTCTCGAAATATGTGGGATAGTATTCTGAAATCTTCTCTATAAATAGAGAGGTCATGCACCATTGTAAATGACCGAATTTTTGGGATCTTGAGGGAAAACTCTGGAGAATTCATCCTTGGAGAATTTTCAGAGATCATCTCAAGTTTAATAACAAAGACTCGTGGACTAGGCAGATTTAACTGCTGAACCACGTAAAAGATCTGGTGTGTTTTATCGTATTTCATTTGGCCATAACTGATTATTGTTTTCGTGCTCTTCTTTCACTGTTGACGAAAAACGGCGTCAACAGTTTGGTGCTTTCATTGAGAGCCTTAAGCACTCAGTCCCTAAATAAGTCATGGCCACTAATAATCAAAATGCTCCTGAAGAGAATTACCCAAGACATCTTGGGAAACAGCCGATGGAAAACCCAGATGTTGAGGAAAGAAGCGGATCCTCCGATTCTCGCGGACCACCCGCTCCGCCACGAGATGAGGATATGTATTACAATCCTGAACGATATGTTCCCATTGTGGAACTTGAGAACCGGCAGCTGAAACAGCAGTTGGCAGAGGCCAACAAGTGGAATGAGGAGTTAGCTAGGATAGCCGCAGAGGCGCAGGTGGCCTAGCCCCCGCCTCCGCGTGAAAACCAAGCTCCTCCTCCTAGGGATGTGCATGTCCCTCCCCGCAGGCCCCGGGGGCGTCCGTGAAAGAATGCTGCCCCAAGAAGGCCGGCACAACCTCCGGCACCAGCAGAGCCATCTGCTCCCCCTAGGCCCCAGAGAAGTAATCAGGCTAGGGCCCCGGCTAATCCACCTGTGGAAGTACCTGTGGGAACTGAGAACAACCGAGCCCCTGCAGAGGCTCGGACTCAAGTCCCTGGGAGTGCACCGAATGCAACCAACCCATCTCGGGCAAACTCCGGACCGTCGAGGCCGCAAAATGGGTGGCAGCCACCGTCACCCATACGGTTCCCTCCGTCACCTATAAGATACCCTTCATCCCCTCGCAGGAATGCTCAACCAGTTCGAGATCAGGACGAAAGGCGTGCGGGGAGGAGACAAGGAAACAGGGAAACTTTCCAGGAGCGGAGAGATGCCCTATCAGAGAGAAGTCAAACATCTCGGTCCCGCGCAGCGGAAACGAGGCGACACGGAAAAGATCCATCTCGAAATAACTATGCGACAAGTGTTACTAGTGACGACTCTGGAGATACCAGATCGATCAGCAAGCATGATCGAGGTCGTAAGAATACTGGAAACCGCAGGAATCACTCCGACCTGCGAGAACACCTTAATCAAAGTCGGGGTAACGATAACCCGATAAACCCAGACCTGAGGGATCGCTTGAATTGGCGTCAAGACCCCCTACGGAGGCGCGAGCCTGGAATTGTGATTGGCGACAACCGATTCCAGACAGTACCCCTCGCGGATCCGGTCCAGGAAAGAATTGAACAGTTGGAAAAGGCCTTTAGGCTTTTGAAAAGCGAGCAAGGTCGGGATCGATATGAAGATTCTGACGAGGAGCTTGAACCGTTTGCTCCCCATATTTCTAACACTCCATTTCCCCAAGGATTTCGGATCCCTCACATCCCAACGTTTTAGGGGAAGTCCGACCCATGCAGCCATCTAAGTTTGTTCAACACCATAATGAGAGCAAGCAACGTGGGTTATGAGCTCAGATGCATGTTATTTCCAGCATCTTTAACAGGACTAGCCAAAAGCTGGTTCGAAAAATATAAAAGACACTCAATAACTTCATGGGAGCAGCTGTCTAGAGACTTCAAGAAGCAGTTTAGAGCCATGACGGGGGTTAGGCCTGAGGCGTCAACCTTGACTAATGTTCGGCAGCAGCCAGGAGAAACTTTGAAAAGTTACCTTACGAGGTTCAATTTGGAAGTAGCCCGAGCTCGAAACATGGATGACATCGGTCACCTAATGGCTGTCCAAGCTGGAGTCATGCCAGGGAATGCTCTCTGGGACGACATGCAGAGAAAACCTGTGAGGTCCATAACCGAGTTTAACAAGCGGGCACAGAGGTTTGTCAATGTAGAGGAAGCGAGGTCGACACTTAATATGACTTCCCAGCCTGCAACTACAACGATAAACATAAACTCTGCCCCAACCTCGGTGGACCCACCAGCTTCAACGCCTGCTGCGGAAAACCCTTCCAAGAGAAAAAAGAATGAAGGGAGTAACCCCGAGGCCGAAGGAGGAAAGAAAAAGAAAGGGGAGAGATATTTCTCCGTGTACAGAGTGTACACTGAGCTCAACGAGTCTCGGGAGAACATATACCTGGCCAATGAAAACCAGGTCCCCTTTAGGCGTCCGGACCCGATGAGAAATCAAAAGTCCAAGATGGACTCCAGCAAGTATTGCCGATTTCACAGAGACACCGGGCATACTACCGATGAATGTCAACAGCTGAAAGACGAGATCGAAGGATTGATCTCGAGAGGTTACTTCAGACAATATGTCAAAAACCAGAGTACTAATCAGGCGACCGCGAGCCAGAAAACAGCCGCACCGTAACCCACGCAAAACAATAATTCTCGAGCTCGGGAAGAAGATAGGCCCCTGCCGATAGATGGAGAGGATGTAATAACCATCTCGGGAGGACCTCATCCCGCAGGAATGGGCAGAAATGCCCAAAAGAGATACGTTAACGAGCTGAAGACTGGGGACGGGTCTCCCTATGAACCCGAACCTAGAGCTCCAAAAAGTCAGAGGATTGAATCCCAACCAATAACCTTTACTGAGGAAGACGCGTCCCATGTCCAGTTTCCTCACCATGATCCGCTGGTCATCACTCTCCAGCTGGCAAATAAAAGGGTCCACCAAGTTCTCATAGACAATGGGAGCTCAATTAACATTCTCTATAAAGCAACCCTCGAGAAGATGGGACTCTCCCTTCGCGACCTGAAAGCGTGTGCAACTACTTTATACGGCTTTTCAGGAGAAGGGACCGCCTGCATGGGATCCACGAGCTCCCCGTAACCTTGGGAGACTACCCAGTCTCGGCAACCAAGATGATGGAGTTCGTGGTAGTAGATCTACCTTCAGCCTACATTGTGCTGCTCGGGAGACCCGCCCTGGTTGGGCTGGGGGCAGTCTCATCAGTGAGGCATCTGGCCCTTAAGTTGCCGACCCCTAGCGGCGTCGGGACATTAAAGGAAGATCAATTAGCTGGGAGGGAATGCTACAGCATTTCCTTGAGAGGAAAGAAACAGACGAGCGCACAAGCACTCGTCATTATTCAAAATAAAGATGGGATGGTCTTAGAAATTGATGAAGAGATCGATCCAAGGGTTGAGGAGAAAGCTGACCTCGAACCCTTAGAAGAGCTCGAAGAAATTCAGCTCGAGGAAACCGATCCCTCGAAAAAGGTGAAGGTTGGAAAACACCTCCAGGATGAGACAAAATAGCAACTAATTTGCTTTTTAAAGAAGAACCAGGATGTCTTCGCATGGTCACATTCGGACATGATGGGAATAAGTCCGAATATAGCAAGCCACGCGCTAAATATAGACAAAAGCTTCCCTCCGAAGCAACAAAAGCGAAGACAGCTGGATGACGACAGAAAGAAGGCACTGAAGGAGGAGGTTGATAGGTTAAAGGCAAACCGATTCATTAAGGATGCCTTTTACCCTGACTGGGTAGCCAATCCAGTGTTGGTCCCAAAACCCAATGAGACGTGGCGGACCTGTATTGACTATTCAGACCTCAACAAAGCTTGCCCAAAAGACTGTTTCCCATTACCAAGGATTGATCAGCTCGTGGATGCCACGGCGGGGCATGGCTTGAGGTCATTCATGGATGCCTATTCTGGATATAACCAGATTCCCATGCATGCCCCCGACCAGAAACATACGAGCTTCATAACAGATAAGGGGCTATACTGTTATAATGTCATGCCATTCGGGCTCAAAATTGCTGGGGCCACATACCAGCGGCTCGTGAACATGATGTTTTCATAATAGATAGGCAACAACATGGAAGTTTACGTTGAAGACATGCTTGTCAAGTCTCAACTTAACAATAACCATGTTGATGACCTCGAAGAGTGCTTTGGCGTGCTCCAAAAGTATAACATGAAACTGAATCCTCAGAAGTGCACTTTCGGAGTATCTTCAGGAAAATTCTTGGGCTTTATCGTGAACACTCGTGGAATAGAAGCCAACCCCGACAAGATCCAGGCCCTGATTGACATGCCCTCACCTCGAAGACACAAGGATGTCCAAAGTTTGACCGGCAGGATGGCGGCCCTAAGTAGGTTCATTTCAAAATCTACGGACCGTTGTCTCCCGTTTTTCAATCTTTTGAGGGGAGGTAAGAAATTTGAATGGACAGAGGAGTGTGACCTGGCATTCCAGGAGCTTAAAAAGCACCTCGCCGAACCCCCCATCTTATCAAAACCTGAAACGGGAGAAGTACTGTACCGGTACCTCTCCACCACCGAACACGCGATAAGTGCAGTGCTCGTTCGAGAAGAAGAGAAGGTACAGAGACCCGTTTATTACATCAGTAAAAGGTTACTGGGGGCAGAGTCAAGATACCCCTTGATGGAGAAGCTGGCTCTCAGTTTAATTCATTCATCCCGTAAACTTCGCCCCTACTTTCAAGTGCATCCCATCCACGTGTTGACTTATCAACCACTTAGGCAAGTCTTGTCTAAACCGGAGGCTTCAGGTCGACTTCTTAAATGGGCGGTTGAGCTCGGGCAGTTCGAGATCACCTACCACCCGAGGACGACCATTAGGGCACAGGCGTTAGCAGACTTTATAGTAGAATGTACTGGCATGACCAACGATGAAGTTATAACCCCAGCCCACGAGCTATGGAAACTTTACGTCGATGGCTCATCCAATGAAAATGGATCGGGGGCAGGAGTCATTTTGATTACCCCCGCAGGAAGCAGATTTCATTCTGCCTTAAGATTTAACTTCAGAGTGTCAAACAATGAGGCCGAATACGAGGCTTTACTGGCGGGGCTTCGTATAGCTAAGGAGCTCAAAGCTAAAGCAATACATTGCTACAGCGATTCCCAGCTCATGGTCAATCAAATCCTGGGAGAATACCAGGCTCGCGGCATGAAAATGGCAGCTTATTTGGAAAAGGCAAAGTCCGCATTAGAGCATTTCGAATTTTATGCAATCGAACAGGTTCCCTGAGAGCGGAACTCAAATGCAGATGCCTTAGCTCGGCTCGCCACCTCTGCCGAGAATGAAGAACTGAACGTTGTGCCCATAGAACATCTCTCGGCACCTAGCACCAACGAACCAGAGGAGGAAGACGTGTGTATGATTGAATCCGAGCCTACCTGGATGACCCCGATAGTTGAATACCTCAAGACCGGAGCCCTTCCAAAAGATTGGACCCAGGCTCGAAAGTTAATGTATCAACTTCCCCGTTACACCATTTTAGACGGGAAGCTATACATAAGGGGGTATTCCATGCCATTACTTTGAGCTTTTTGTTAGCCTCTTGGAGCCAAGCGTTCTCCTTCTCAAGCTTCGCGAGCCTGGCATTCTCTTTCTCGAGCTCAACGAGCCTAGTATTCAGCTTCTCAAGCTCGGACGCTTTAACCTTAAGCTCCTCAGCTCCTGCCTCAAGCTTTTCATTTGCTGCCTTCAGGTCGTCACTCGCTTTGAGTTGAAGATCCTTCGCCTCCTGAGCATAAGACTTGCTCGAATGGATCTCGTTGTTCAATCTATAGTTGAGCTGGGCAGTAAAGGCAAGAGACTGACAAAAGAAAAAATCGTCATTAAAGCCAGGACTGTGTAAATATAACTAAGAAGTAGAAGAAAACTTATCGCGGCAGCGAGCTCGATACTCTTCTCATAGAGGGCAGTGCAGTCTCAGGCATTGTTCAAGTATTGCCATTGAGGAGCTTCGAGGCTGCTGAAGCTCTGGCCGATTCGGGACATAACATCTGAACACAGCATAGACCCATGGGGTCCAGCCGCGTTGTCAATTACATACTCCTCGACGTGAGTAGAAACTGACAGCTTGTGAGCTCGAGAAGCAGAAGGCTTTCTGGGAGGTGGACCAAGTGATGGCTGGACCACTACAGGAAGTTGGGGCTCGGCCATAATGGAGGGCACCGACCTGCGAAGTCGGCGCCATGGTGGGAGCACCAACCTGCGAAGTCGGCATCGCGACGGAGCTCGTAACAGGCGGAGTAGGGGGAGGAGGAGTTTTCTCGGACCTCTTGGGGACCTTGGTGGGCCGGTCAGTCTTTCGCGACCCCGCCCTGGGACGCTTGCTCCTCTTGGCACCGCCACTCTCGATGATGTTGTCAAGGTCAGAATCCATCTTGCCTGCACAATCACGCCACAATGTGAATCATAACAAAAAGAGGGAATAGTATATAAAGTGATTCAGCATCGCATAGATATACAAAGTAATGATGGAAGAAACCTAACTGGAACTCTCCCCCGAGCTCGAGCTCGGGGACCATGAAATTCCCCCATCTTCAGAAGAGGCGGGGGGAGTACCTTCCCTATAGGTCGACGTCAACCTCGAAAGGTCCCTATAATCATTGGTCCCATATTGGACGGCTATCCCGTCCCACACCTCGTTCAGACTGTACACGGTGTCATACTTCCCGAGCCAACTATCAAACCTATGAACTCGGTCGTCTACCCAAGTCCATATATAGAAGTGGTCCCTATCATCTGGGCACAAGACTAACCTATTGGGTTGGTGCTTTAATAAGGTGGGGGACCACATTCTCGAGCTAAGGATGACCTTACCTTGATCATCCGAGTCTGAACTCGAGGCTTCATCGTTAGCCTCGTTCCCCGATGGCGGGCTTCTTCGGCGAGCTGGAGGTGGAGGCCTCACCTCTCTCCTTGGAGGGAGGATGCCTGTGGGCAAAGGCACCTGCTCCCAACGATCATACTTTTTATTGGACCAGTCCGAGGTGGACTGGCCATCTCCCAAAATCCCGCAAGCTCGGAGCTTACTCTCATGTAAGAGGTATGAGAGAGACCTCCTGCCGTAAGGGAGTTGGAGCAGAGTCTCTCTATGCTCCTTCATTGCGTCATCGGGAGTAGGACGGTGAAAATTGGCTGGAAAATAAGACACATTGCAACTAAGTACGAACCTACAAATAAAAGCTCGAGCACAGAGATAAAGAAGGTTGGAGTACTTACGGATCCGTCTGAATGAGTAGCATCGAGACGGGGACAAGCCATCTGTCCAGAAGAAGGCTTTCTTAAAGTCAGGTGGATGATTAGGAAGATCCTCAAATACCTTTTTCTCTTTGGGGTAGCTCGAAAGATAGTAAACGCCATCTCCTCCCCGAGCTCGGGAGGGGTTGCTTTTCAGACAGAAGAGGTATAAAATCTCCTGTGGAGAAGGTCCTTCCCACTTCAGCTCGTGGTATAGCGACCTTAGGGCAGACAGAACCCTGTAAGAATTGGTGTTGAGCTGGAATGGAGCCAGCCCAACAAATTTCGTGAAGTCCTTGAAAAATGACTTCAAAGGCAGTAACGCTCCTGCCTTCATATGCTCTTGGCTCCAGGCCGCATATCTCAGCTTAGGATTTCCATCTCCCGGGGCGCGGCAGCTTTGCTCACTGGGGGTAGGAGCTCGACACCTTAGGGTGCTTGACAGCCTAAGACCATGGAAAGCCATAATATAAATTATCTGGCCTAGTGAGGTAATCGAGCTCCAGTAGTGCTCGGCTTCGAAGAACTCCCTCCTTGGTTGCGAGGTAGAAGGCTCCCCCAAGAGCGAGAATTGGAGCTCTCCCGGGCTATAAGCAACGGTCACTTTTAATTTAGGGTCGAGGGGAATCAGCTTGGGTCCAGAATCAGGTTCTGGATAAAGAGCCTCCCGAAGGGTTCTCCTTTTCCTCTCTATAACCTCGTCAATTTGGCGGCGATAATGAGCTCGAATCTCCTCCTGTTCGCGCGCGAGATCGTACTCGCGAATCAGACGTTGATTCTGAGCAAACAGCGACTCCGGGCTCGGGGTTTTTGGCGAGTAAGGGATTGCCAGCAACGACCCCCACCGTCTTTCCAGATTCTGTGACATCTAGCGAGAAAGAAAAAATGGTGAGGGCCATGCATGCAAGGGTTCAAGAATTACGAGCTTGACAGAATAAGCTCAAAGAATGCTTAAGAATGCAACGAGCTTGAAACTAAGACTCCGATTGAGAGTCAGAACGTGTATTCCATGAGAAAAAGGAGGAGAGTGGACAAAATTTTTTGAAAATCCCGAAAATCAGGAGAAAAAGGGTGGCGGTTATTCAGAAAAGGTAATATTGGGTATCGTGCATTCTTTAAAACCAAGGTTTTATACCCGATATCTTGGTGTGCAAGATATGTCTTTTAAAATGTTGAAACCCAGAAAAAAGAGACCTTGTTCTACACCAAAACTGGATTTGAAACCAAAGATTTAAACCTAGTATGGGAACGTAAACGTGGAAGCCTATCGGTCAAAAATTTCATAGCATATCATACTAAGGAAATATATTAGCGCATTCCCAGAAATAACAAGAACAATATGGACAAAAACTGGCATAAAGGAAAATAAAAAGACAATCGGACACTTACACAATGATGGCGATTGCAGAGAAATCGTCGATTGAAGGAGAGGCTGCAGGTATGAGCTCATGGTCTCAAACAAATTGGCGGTCCTCTATTTCTTCGGCTGAGAAAACATGCACATGCAAGAAGTTCTCAGGGATAGTTTCTGGTTTTGCTCTTTTCTTTCTTCTGATGAGCGAAAAATAAAAGGAAGACGATGAGTGGGGTCTTATATATAGATGGGAAAAGGGGATTAATCTGAGCCATTGAACAAAGCCCTTGCAAAATCCAACGGATAGGGATTAATGATATGATGGTACCAGAAAGGTGGCAGAGGAACGATTGTGGGCAGATTTCCAAGGTACTCGAGTACCTTGAATGGGCAATACCCAACTGACACGTGTCCATTTTTAGGTGTGTGACGGTGCGGTTCCCGAAGAAAGTAGTTCAAAAGTTTCCTTCTCATAGGATTCGAACAAATACTTTTGAGGGGGCAAGATGTTACACCCAGATTTCGAGCCGTGAGAATTGTGACCTCGAAAGCTGGATTCATAATGAATGAACTCGTAAAGTCTGGAAAATGTCCGAAATCTAAGCATCGAGCTTGCGAAGCAGAGACGACTTCGAAGATGATAGCCTCGAAATCCTCACAAGCTCGAAAGATAGACCCTGAAGTACATCTGTTCTTGGGATGGCCTCGGATCAGGGCTCCGAGCTTGACGCGCGTATGAGCTCGAAGTCATATAGCCTCGGGAAGATGTTATAGCTCGAAAGTCAATAAGAAATCTGGGTGAATAGGGGCCTTGGCGATATAGGATAATAACTTTGAATATCATAATGAGTCATCCATAAGAGACGCGGTCTACATTGATTACTATAAATCCCCTATGATCAAGGGATATTATTTGTTCAGTTACATGCCCCCTGATCTTCAGGGGACGTTTCCTTGTATATAGGGTTGCTAGCTTTTAATGCCATTTAATTTATTTGCATATATAGAATAACTTCCCGAAATATGTGGGATAGTATTCTGAAATCTTCTCTATAAATAGAGAGGTCATGCACCATTGTAAAGGACCGAATTTTTGGGATCTTGAGGGAAAACTCTAGAGAATTCATCCTTGGAGAATTTTCAGAGATCATCTCAAGTTTAATAACAAAGACTCGTGGGCTAGGAAGATTTAACTGCTGAACCACCTAAAAGATCTCGTGTGTTTTATCATATTTCATTTGGCCATAACTGATTATTGTTTTCGTGCTCTTCTTTCACTGTTGACGAAAAACAGCATCAACATCTTCTTTTTTTCAAATCAGCACATCATTTTATATTGTTAAACAAAACATAAATATAAAAGTTATCAAACGCATTTATTATTTTTTTTTTAAAAAACAAAAAATAAATTATCAAACATATTTTTATTTTTTTAAAATAAAGAAAAAAATATAAATAATAATTCTATTTTTGTATTTAAAAAATTCAAAAACAAAAATTTTACCAAATACAACCAAAATGTTACACATAAATATAATAATATTTTTTAATGTTATTTATCACATCGTAGACTTAGACTTACTATATTAGTATAATATTGTTAAGAAAAAAGTAAATATACACATTATTTATTTAGGAAGTCAATATAACCAAATCAAAAAAGTTATAGCTAATAACAATCTTAAAAAATGTCAAACTTAAACGCAAACACAAAAGTCTAGGTTATAACATAAATAGTAATGTTCTAATATCTCAAAATAACTATTAGGCATCATTTTGCAACATATTCATAATATATTGCATTTTCACCTCATCTGACATTGCATAAAATACTCGCATCAATGAGGGCTTTTCTGTTAACATGTTGGTGGCTTTAATACATTGTATTGCAGTTAGGCTGTCAATCTTGCTTATTTCTGTATATAAATTGGCTTGCATATCAGCTACTTCTTTATCATTTGATAATGCATTGATCAGTCCTTGAAGCTTGGGGACGATTTCTGATACAGATTCTGCTAATGCATCAATATTAGCTGACATACCATCCATTACCTTTGACCTTTTCTTCTTATTACGTTGTTGGGCACTAGTAGTACTCTCAGTGGATCTACGATGCATATTACTAGGGTGTTGAGTATTTGAGACACCATCAAACTCATCTATTTCGTCATCATCCCCTCCATCAGCTATATTATCATCAACTCCAAAATCCACACCAATTGTATCCTCTTGTCGTATTTCCTCTTCATCATTGTCAGCATTACCTGCATTTGTTCCAGTAGCACGATCTCGACCATATATTTCTGCTAGCTTGTAGTAATAAGGAAATGGTTTTCCATATAATCCACTTGTATCTTTACGTTTCTATGTATTCACAAAACAATGCAATCACATGCTCTCATAAATAATAAACATTAATATATATATTATATATAAATATATGTCAAACTATATTGTATTTACCTTCACCCACTCATCAAATGCACTTTTTTCACATAATAACATCATATGCTCATTGTCCCAACCAAAACCACTTAAAGACAACAATTCAGTCAAGCAACAATACTTTCCCTTCAAAGTTTTAATACGAGATTCAATATGAGGTGAGCCCTTCAATCCAGAACGTTGTAATTTTGTTTCTAACATAATCTATATTTGTTGCAAATATCCATTTTTAAATCCACAATCAGCCCACCATGTAGGATTTTGGCTTAACTCTAGAAGACAGTCGATCAAAGCATTGTCTTCCATTGGAGTCCAATAATGTTTATTTTGACCTCTCCCTCTTTGACCTACATTAGAGTTAGAACTCATCCTGTACATTCATATAAAACTTCTCATGAGTATAAAAACAAAACTCAGAAGAATTAAGTACTCATAAATCAATATGAAAGAAATTAAACTCAAACAACTTGGACAAAAAGTATGCACATTTCATATTAATGTATATATGTCGTTAATACATCAAAATATGATCAAAGTGCTCAAATACAAATAGTAGAATAATAAATACTAAAAAAAAATAATCCTAAACCTCTATTTGCTCGCCATGTATTCCACATTTCTTCTGCCAAATTATGTCTCCATGTGGTCCAAGAATTTGAAGACTCAACATTATTTATATAATTATAATTTGTTGTAGTATGATTTTCTGGAAAATTATTCATCTCATTTTCCACTGGATCAATGTTCATCTCTTTTCGAATAAAACTGTGCAACATACAACAAACATAAATTATACGTCGTTGTGTTTTCAAGTCATAAAAGGATGGACTTCTAAGAATTGCCCATCGCATTTTCAACAATCCAAAACAACGCTCAATTACATTCCTAGCACTTGAGTGTTTCATATTGAAGAACTCTTCCAATGTGTTTGGAAGGTGTCCATCATCCCAATCATTAAGATGGTATCGTGTTCCTCAAAAAGGTGCAAGAAAACATTGACCATTGGTGTATCCAGCATCAACTAAATAATAATAACCTACCACCAACATAAAATAAATTTTGTTATTCGATGGAAAACTACATTGTTAGTTTGAGATTAAACTTTTACAAGTTTGCTATAATTTATTATTTTATCGTTAAGGACTTTTAACCCATTTCTCCTAGTCACGGCATCTCTCAATACTCGTCCACCGTGTGTTGAACCTTCCCAACCTGGTAAGACATATATAAACTGCATGTCTTGTGAACAAACCCCCAAACATTGGTTGCGATCTCTCCTTTTCTTGTCCTATATCTTGGTTTATCAGCTTCACGTACACGATTTCTTATATAGGTTCCATCTAATGCTCCCAAACATTTCTACATCAAATTCATTCCACTTATTATAACAAATTTTAGTTAACAATCAACAACTAAATTTTGTAATCAATAATTCATACCTTAAACCACTTCCACCTTGGATCGATTGAGGTCTCTAATACTGGCTCAGGTGTTTTCCAAAATTTTTTTTGGCAGCAAATCATTACTTTAAAACATTCATGAAAATATTTACTAACAGTTTTTCCTGATCTCTTAAAACTAAAACCAACAACACGATTCTTATGGTGGTGTGCTAGAATGTATAGAAGCATTGCTACCATCTCCTCAATCGATACATTGCGTGTCCTTCTTAAATTTCCTCTTGTAGTGAGTATGCTACATAATTTTGAAAAGTTTGTCTATCCATTCGTAATTGTGAAACACATTTGACATCATTTTCATACACTAAATCATGTAAGTTTTCTAATTGTATATAGACTCTCATAATAGATAACGGATGATTGAGACGTTTTTTGTAACCTATCCATGCATAAGCACATGTAGTTGTACATACACTCAAAATAATTTGTAATAGTACAATCAAACTTTGTACTACAACAATAATCTTTTGTTTCCTTGTCAAACTTAACAAAGTCATTCGTTTACAAAAAAAAAAAAAAAAATTAACAAAATATTTTGGTGTAAAAAATAAATAGTCAAATTCTCTTTTCAAAATATAAAGATAGCAACCAATTAATTAACAACATACATATATATATAATATGTATATATATAAATAATTTGGTTATCAACATTCTTTTATCGTTTTTTGTTTTGTTTTGTTATTATTTATTTTTGTTTTTTTTTAATTGACTTTTCTCTTTTCTTCTTGCTACTATATTGTACATAAATGAGTTAGACTTCTTTTATTAAAAAAAAAAACTATTGTGCCACTTTATTTTGTTGTAACATTTTGTAATAATTAATTAAATAATAACTTTTTTATTTAAAAAAAACTATTATTTCTTTAATAAAAATGTCTTACATAAATACTATTATTATAATACAATACATTGCACTAGAAGACAAAAAAATGAATATATACATAAACCTTTAAGAAAACAAATCAAGAAACGATGTAAATTTTAAAAAATTTAAAATGAGTAATGATATTCTATTTTTTTCCCCAGTAACTCATATATAATTCCTCAACTATATAAAGAAAAAACATATTAATATATTACATATATAGTTAATATATTATTGCTTAACAATTAAAATTATTAAAAAAAGTATTTAAGCATCATTATATATATAATAGTTTTATGATTCGTGGCTCGTTGATTTGAACGATTAGTTTTAAAAGATTAAAATTCAATATTAAAATCTAAATAAGTAATACTTAAATGTGAGAGATTGTTTAAAAATGTTTGTTTTAATGTTTCAAATTTGCCTATTATTCTACTACTTTCATTATTATTATTTTAAAAAAAGTGATATGATTTTAGAGCGTTTTAAATATTTTTATTAATAAAAGTTAATTTTCCATTATACATTAATCTTCTCACGTCAAATTTGTTATCTTTCTTTTTTTGGAAAACACGTCAACTACATTTTTAGAACAAAAATAAAATGTAATAAGTACAGTATATATAATAAATAAATATTTTAAAAAAATAAATACATACAAACACTAATTTGGTACAAAATAATAATAATAATAATAATAACTTAAATAACTAAAAGCTATTTAAATAAGTATAAATAATAAATTTGAATGTTAGTTAAATATTAATTATATATTTCCTAATTTTGATTTTTAATGCATATTTATGTATCTATTTTATCAATATATTATTTATAAACTATTTTAATAATAATACGAATATAAATAACATGATCATTACATAAATAAATAAATATATATATATATTAGTTTTAAAACTAACATAACGTGCCTACCAATTTTTTTTTTTTTAAATTTATTCAAAACAAAACTCATTATTAGTTGAGATTTTATAGCATTCTAGTTATATATGCATCTTTATTTAAATTTCCAACAAAATATTTATCCTAAATAATAATAATCACAATAACATTAATAATGAAAATAATAACTTTTTAATTCAAATTCTTAAATATCGGTTTAAATATCCATATGTCGATTTTTTTTTATATATAAAAAATGAAGTAAATTAGTTTTGATTAAGATCATTTAAACTTACTTCTATCATGTATTGTTTTGGAAAGTTGATAATGAAAAAAGATTCATAGAATTTAATATTCACTATCTATATATGCGTAAATAATTATACATGGGTTAACATGTTGGGAATTGAAACTATCTATATATGTATCATAAACAAGATGTAAGAAGATTAATTACAACTAAAGTGAAAAACACAAATACAAATCTATACCATAATATAACATATCTTTAATTTTAAAGAATTGAAAATTAAAAAAAATATAATATGTTACCTGAGGTGAAGTGCACGTTTGGAATAACCACAATGGAAGTAAAATGTAGATTTGATTGTGTAAATAGAAGTCAAGAAGAAAAACAAGAAGAGAAAAAAAATGATGAAAGCACAATAACAATAATGAGGAAGAGAAGAAGTCAGAAGAAAAACGATAAGAAGAAAAAAAAATGATGCTTACGTTAGATAAATTAGACTGATATTTATAGGGTAGAATTGTCTATTAATCTTTAAATATAAAAAATCAAAAGTAAAAATTCAAAATAAATTTTGAGAATAATCTCATTCATTAAAAAGATGATGGGAGAACTTTTCCCTTACTTTTCTCCTATATTTATGTGGGCCTCACTAATCTTTCTTATTCCTAAAATTTAGTATACACTTGAATAAAAATAGTTAACATTTAAGCTATTCCCGAAATGATATAAATGACTAGTTAAGTAGGCTATAGTCAAATTGTCCAGGGTGAACGACTTAAATTATGTACTTTATATTTTCTAAATATTTTGGATTAATGAAATTCCTTTCACAATACTACAATCTCATTCAGTTTTTTCCAGACACATTAAGTATGTAGCCGTGCTGTGTTTGAAGAGTTACATTGATTATCATGTTAATTAAGAAAACGTATTTACTTGTAAAGTTTATAAAAAAAATTATAATTTAAAAAATTCAACCCTGAGATGAGAATAATGTTAAATGTTTGATCACCATGTTATTAATTATAATATTTATTTAATACATTTTCCATGACAAATTTTTAACCTTGAAATGTAATTATACAAAAAGAAGATAAAAATATTAAGGAATGAAGATATATTTTTTGGGGAAATGGTTATTAATTAACTATTTATTCGAGCCATACATAGCTGTTGTCTATATTAAATTGATTACTTTGCAGAGTAATGTATGAAATTTTATTTCCATGGTAATTTATTTAAAATGTTGTAGGAATCCATTCAAAAAAAGAAAATGATGTAGGAATTGGTACTTTTGAAATAGAAAAAAAATTGTTGTCATATCTGGCCCATTATTGTCCGAATTCTGCTTGGCCTCCAAACAAACCCAATACAACTTTGGCATCCTTCAATTATTTATTTTCAACATTGACAATAAACAAATTTAAACTGAATGAAAAAAAAAAACGTGAACGAGCAAGCAATATCTTTCTTATGTCAGATAAGTTGGTGTCTGCTAGAGTATAAACAAATATATGCTTGGGCAGCTTCATAGTAGCCATCACTCCCTATTTTGTAGCACGTAAGAGAACTATTCGGTTTCCAAGGCCTAAAACCATTCTTTATCTTTAGTTTAGTTAGGTATTTGGGAACCCTAGCCAGTTCCTCTTCCCCTTCTTCAGAAAGTGTTATCTAAGGTTCGAAAAAGATGAGATTCAAGTCCTTGATTAGCTGCAGACCAACAAAAAAGTCGGAAGGGTCTGATGAGTTCGATGACCGTTCTTCGCCTAGACAGGTCATGCATGTGCAGAGAAACACCAAGAAACCTCGTCAAAGGATAGGAAAAAATTGCTTCATCCACAAACTTCAAAAGGGTACCATTTTGAAGGTCACTCGATCACCCAACCACGGCACAAGTGAGGTGACAAGTTATATTTTTTTCAAAAATAAGAAAAGAAATTTCTAATTTTTTTACCTTCTCGTGAAAGTAAGGCTTTTTACATTACAAATTAACTCTATTGAATTATTGACACTGTTCGTTTTCAAAAATTCGTATGTCCTCATTAATAAAGGATGGCTAGGGCGAAATGAAATAACTGGGTTTGAAGGACCATCTGCTGAACGGAACAAAGAAATTGCATCGCCAGTAATCATATTCTATTCGGACTCAAAGGTGTCTGATCTAGAGATTTACATGAGCCGTAACACTTTTTTGAAATTTGACTTTTAGCATGTTGTTTAATCTGCAGAGTGACATGGAGGAAATCAAGAAAAAAAGGCGTTGCCATTGTTGTCATCACATACCGAATGAGGCTCCTAACGAAGTTTTTTCTCCATCTCCCTCCTATCGTTCATCTAAGAAAAAGTAAGTGAGGTCCGGATAACACCGCTTTTTTATACTCTGCAGTGTTGTTTAATCAAGTGAAGTTATTGTTTTTTTATTATTTTTGTTAATTAATTTGTACAAGAAGGCAAAATAATAAAGAATTCCTATCTTTTGTGGATGTTGTATTTTGAACATGTTTTTTAGGGTGTAGAACCAATATACTAATGTTAAACTATTGGTAATGCCATGTTCATTTCGGTTTAAATTGACTATTATAAATTTATTTTGTCATTTTAATGTTTTGGATTAGATAGTTCAATTATTTGTGAAGAGCAGTTGAATGTCTTAATAATTAAATTCAATTTAAATGATTCCAATACGGTAAAATGGAAATATATATATAATTCAAGTGACCCTAAAATACGTGTATAAATTATGACAGTAAATAATTTAATTTAGTTTACTGTAAGAATATGATACTGAAAATTATGTTGTGATATAATTTTGTATTGAAGTTTATCAAATTAAGCATATGGAGTTCAATGAAACGTTTTAGGAAGGAGTGTGCTACTTAAGAATATCTACTTGTGATGGTGATTAAATAATTATTCATTCGACTATTACTTAGTAAAAATGGACTAGGGAAGGGAAAATTTGGTTGGCATTCTGAACACTCTTGTTAAACATGCTGGAATACAAAACGAACATAGTAGCAAATACACGTTTCGCAGTATCAAATACCATTTATATAAATATCAATTTTTAGTTCTTCATATACATGAGTATATCTATTGGGCTAAAAAATAACTTACTATGCTCGATCTTTCCTATAATTAATATGAATAACGTAGTTCACCAAACCAAAATATAACCAACACGCAAGTAAAAGAAAAATAGAAGCAGCAAAAATTGATTGCTATTTGGTAGTTTAAACTCTGCTAGTGCACCTTATTTAAACCAAGAAATTTCTCAACAAAACTTGCACACAACAAAGTTCTTTCAAGACAATTCCTTATACCAGGCCAAAAATCATCAATATGAAAACACAATGCTCTCCATTTTGGTAGAAGGTGGTCCATATAGTGTTCTTCATGGGCCAAGAACACTTCTTCTAAGGTTAATCAATTGTCGTTTGACATTATTTCAGAAAAGGTAAGCAACCACTCAATTCATAGACGATCACATTTTAATAACTTCCAAGTTCCGCTACACTCAAGCTATGTCATTATAGTACACTTTTCTTTCATGTCATTTAGAAATTGAAAAATGTCATATTTCCTATTCTTTTTCCAAGTACAAAATTGATATAGCCTCAGACATTATATAAGAAAGAAACACAAATGACAAAGTGAACTGATTAATCACTACTACGGTTCTTCGATGGTGATAGTGGGCCTTACTTTGGTAGCCGATATATATGCCAAAGTAGTTCATAGTTATAGAAAAATGAGTTCTCTTCCTCCTTTGGGCTAAGAAAAAAAGGTCTTGTTCAAAACATAAATTTTGTTGTAAATTGTAGTTATTATTTTAATCTCCTACCAATGTTACACTAGAATAGGGTTTTCAACTTATTTATGAGATGATCTTAATTGACTTATCAGTACTAATAACTTTTTTTGTTTACCTAACAGTTTTCATGCTTCACTAATTGCATCACATGAAGCTACCTAGGAAGGTTGCAATGTCCATTAAATAATGGCCAACACAGAAAACAATATGGAGGACATAAAACCACTTCAATTATTTGATAAAATCAAAATTGAGAATTGCGCTTATGACCCACAGAAGGACAAGATCCCAACACACCTACTTCAACAAGTTTCACTTTCAAAGCGTCACACAGAACCATATCCTCTGCCATTTCCAACTTGGAGATACTCAAGATTTACAAATGCTAAGGGAAGACATGCAACTTTTGTGTTTAACAAAGGACAATGTGGTACATATGATATTATTACAAATTCAGTAAGTTGCCAAACTCATTTCTTAAGATTGAAATTATTGATGCACCTTAACATTGTGAAAACCATTTTATCAAGCCCCATTCATACATGTTGCTCCAGCATAAATCATTTGGAAATAATTTTCTTTATGATAAAGGCCCAAGTATAACAAATTGTTGCCCTTTATTTGTCCAATTAAAGCTTTCAAGGAGGTATTGTACAGACAAACTTCTACCCTCTGGCATTTGGAATGGAGTAGCAATCACAATGACTAGATGCTCTAATCAATATGAAATTATAACTATGTACACAAACGGCTTCCACAAAATTGCTGGATTTGCAAGCTAGGAAGACCACCCATTCAAATGCCTTTCCGCATATGTACACAAAACTTCTAATAGAAAAAACCAACCTAACCAGGAAACCTATCACTGCCACATGGCCAATCAAAACTTATTGTTCTATGGAAACAACAGAGATAAATTTATAAAAAAAAAAAGTTGATCTGAGAAATGGGGATATTAAAATGTAGAGCGATGTGGGACTTCCCATACAACCACTTTTATTCTCAAAACCCAATGGTTTGGAGTAGCAATGAATATGTTATACTACACTCTAGGGACGGATTACGACTCTGGGACGGAGGTCGAAGTCAGGTCATTCAATTAAGTCATCTTCCATCAGTGGGAAAGACTATTAACACATTCACAACCATTAAAGATTTCAAAGATAACCAAATGGAGCCCCAATACAGGTACTATTAAGGTCATAATCTAATCTCAAAGATTCTCTTCAAAAATTCAAGAGTTAGTTTATAGTCTCTAGGAAAAATAAATAGCTAAATTGTATTATGTAAAACATTGGAAATAGGGTCACCGTGAATGGTCTAGATGCAGTATATTGTACCAATGACAGATTGTACTTATTCGACTCAAGAAATCTAAATATTATAGCTATTGACTTAACACAACGAAGTAAAGATATCTTCAACATCATCCTCAATAAACATTCAATCCTTCTGGGAGTAAGGACTTCGTCTATGTCAAAATATTATCATCACTGGGACAAGGTAGTCGACATAGACATAAGGGGAGGTAGTTTATGACAACCTATATACTTCGAGGATCCCCACAAGATTAACAATTAAATACAAGAATCAGACAAGTATGGTCAAATTGTGAAAGAGTATTAACGCTAAACTAGATGTGTGTCTTCGTTTTCGATCACCATAGCTTAGATTACACAACCGTGATTGGGAATGTTCTACTACCACTAATATGATATATTCTTACAATCGACACATCTCACTTAGTTGACCCCATCTTCCGTGCAATCAATAACAAAATAATAATTTCCTTGTCAACTAAGCCTCCAATGTGGTCTCCAATTTAAACCTATGCATTTCACAGTACATGTCAACTCAACTTAAAAAAGTATAGTTGGAATAATTCATCAATTAATCATCTTCTAAATACTTTCAGATTAAATCTTTATTCTCCATAAATTACACTAACAACTATCTCTTGTTATTATTTATGGAAAAAATATTTCAATCACAAACAAAATTGAAGGAAGTCACGACTCCTAATCAAGCAAACATATAATTATAATATCATCATACTTAACTATGGTACATTTAGTAGTAGTATTATTATTGTACTCTTACATTGTACTCTAATTGTGTTACAAAACTGAGGATCATAAAATTACTTATACAAAGGGAAAGTCTTACGTACCAAATACCATATAATGGCCAAAATTCATTCTAAACTAACTATACAACCTAAAGCTACCTATAATAATGGTAATTCATTATTATAAGCATTAAACAAGTAAAACAAAACTGAAACCTTTCCTAAGACAATTCATTTGTTACACACAAAAAAATAAACAATAATTAATTCAGGTTTTTTTACTTTCAACTATAACCTTATTACTCACCACTCAATTAAATATTACTTACTGTCATAAAATGGTTACTTATACACACAAAAACAAAAAACAAAAAAAAAATTACTTCATGGTTTTTTACTTTCTGATACAACGTTATTACTGACAATTTCATTAAAAATTATTTAGCGGCATAAAAAAATTACTTACTCAATATCGTAAATAAGTTAAAACCCAATGCCAATTTTACCTTATTGCCCTCAATTGTATACTTTTTTGGAATGCAAATTACTTTATTGTTCTTACTTTTTACAATCACGCTAGCATAATTTTTCACATCCGGTTTACACAACTAGTTCATCAGGTATAAACACCAAAATTGTTCATAACTTGACACTTGGAAAAAATTTGGGTAAGTCCCGTGAGAAACTAAAGAATTTTCCTTACTAAACACTAATCTTCCAATTATTTCAATATAAAAAAAAAATAGTGGAGAGATAATATATTAAAGCATTTCTTTAGTGTCATATGGAGCATTTTATTAACAAGTGCTTCTTTTGTAAATCTATATCTACAGTATTTTTTTAAATGAAAAATAAAATATGGTACGATAGAATGACCCACATTTTAATAGGTTAAAGAAAAAGGGACAAACTTTGATTGAGAGAGAGTGTTGCATGGTCACGTAAACCGTGTGTATTATAGGTGGTCCATGATCTCATCTCATTTATAACTGATTGATCAATGAGTTGTATTATACATGAAAAAAGACCTAATACTTTTGTTTGTTTGCTTATTTATTTGACCTATACAAAGCTAAAATGGACAAAAGCATATACGTCAATTCCATTATATACAAAGTGGTCAAGTTTATCGGATTAAAAAAAAAGGTTAAGTACGGGGGGGGGGGGACTAAACAAAACAATAATAATGTAGTTGATATTTTGTTCCTTATATATTATTGGTAAGCTTAGTGTGTGACGATGTTTGGGATGGATCCAGATATTTTTTTTTAATGTTATAAAATAAAAATTAATTTTGTAGCCCCCTCCAAAACATACAACATAACACTTATGTATTAATTAGTTTATTACTTTTAAAAAACAATATTTGAATGTATAAATTTTTACAAATATAAATTTATTATTTACATTTTAATTCCAATAAGAAATTTTTTACAACTTTTTAATTATTTATGTTTACATTTTTTTTTATTTTGAGTTAAAAAATAAATAAGAAAAGTGTAATTATAAGTTTTTATTAAAAGACAAAAAACTTTTTTTCCCCGAACTATAGCATTGTAGACTACCCCTTGAACTATATTACTAGTAGACTTTTGCCTCATTCACCCAAAATAGTAACGGTATGATGATGTGACAATTAAAAAATATATTTTTTTATTAACTAATTGATTTTAAATTGAAAAAAAAAATCTTTCATTTTTTTAAAAAATAGTAAAAACTAATTTTTAAATTTATTAAATTATAAGTCCAATAAATAAAAAATCAATAAACATATTTTTTTTATTCCAATATAATTTTAAAAAATTAATATTTCTAAACTAAATTAAAATCTTTAAAGTAAATCAAATTAAAAACTCAATCAAATCTATATTTCAAATGTAGATAATTAAACACATTTAGAAAATAATCAAGAAAAAGATTAAAGATTTTAATTTAATTTAGTTCAAAGTATAATTTAGTCTAGAAATATTGAGTATATTATTTTTTTTTTAAAATTATATTTGGATTAAAAAATATTTATGTTTATTGATTTTTTATTTATTGGATTTTATATAATTTAATAAATTTAAAAATTAGTTTTTATCAAAAATTTATTTTTAAAATGATTTTTATTTATTTATTTTTAATTTAAAATCAATTAGTTAATAAAAAATTATTTTTAATATTTTTTTAACTGCCACGTCAGCAAACCGTTACTATTTTGGACATAATTGACAAAAGTCTACAAATGTTATAGTTCGGAGGGTATTTTTGTCAAGCAAAAATATTTGAGGGGCAAAAGTCTACAAGTGTTATAGTTCGGAGGGAAAAATATTTTGTCATTATTCTTAAAAAAAAATTATTTTATAAATTAAGAGTGACAATGATGTATTAAATTTTTGGAAAAATTACAAACATCACGATAATGTTTAAAAAATATCAATTTTTACAGTAAACTAAAATATTATCACATTTATAGTAAAATACTTATAAATCATCATGCTTGTCGTATAACACATTCCTTCACCTCGAAACTAGTTTGCTCTCAAGAATGATCCAAACATCAAACTATTCTATCATCTATATGTAAATAAATGTTTATATATATATATATAATTTACATATACCTATAATCAAATCTTTGTTTGAGTAATAGAATGGCACGCCACTTTTAAACTACAAAATAAATACATATACATAACTTTAATGGAATATTCTAAATATTTAACAAATATATTTTTAAAATCAATTAAAAATAAATATTTATTAATTATATTAATATAAATTAAAATATTATAAAATATCATTACATATTTAATTCAAATGTCATAAAATATTATTGTTATAATAATATTTAATACTAAACTAGATATTTATTAATTATATTAATATAAATTCAAATGTTATAAAATATCATTATTATAATAATATATAATAATAGAAGATTTTTAGCGGTTTTCCCTCTCTTCCATGGCGAAGAAGAAGAAATCAGCTCGGAAACCTGTGACTTGATCGGTAGCTCAGGGCTTGCCTTCAATCCAAAATGAGAATGTTCAGGAAGGACTCGTTCTTGAAGATGTGTTCATGAATGGCAAAGATCTGTCTCCGGGCGTGACCCTAAATGAGGCTGTGATGGGAATGATGGACGGTGATGAAATTCAGAATGATGAGCCAAAGGCACCTGAGATGGCTACATCTAGCTGGGCGGACAAAGTGGAGGCAGGAGATTTTCAGGCATCGACTCAAAATCATTGGCAACAATTTACATCGGGTAAGCTTTCCTTTTGTGATCAGAAACTTGAATATGTTGAACCATTGGTTAAAGATGGTAAGAGGATTGCTCTAATTGATATTGATGAAGTGAAAAGCCAATCGGCTAACTGGAGTTCTGCTGTCATTTGTATGGTTCTTGGAGCAAATCCTCCAATGGCTGTGTTTGAAGGATTTATCAAGAGGGTTTGGGGTCATCTAGGGATTGCTCAAATTGCTAGGATGACAATGGGTCTGATTATGGTCAAGTTTAATGATGAGGCTACTCGAGACCTTGTTTTGGAAAATGGTATCCTTCATTTCGACAGAAAACCAGTGATTATTCTCCCATGGACAACTAATTTAAGTGCTATTCGTATGATCCGCTCAGTGCCTCTGTGGATTAGATTGCATGATCTAGGCCTTCAATATTGGGGAAGCAAATGCCTTAGTGCACTAGTTAGTACAATAGGCAAACCAATAATGGTAGATAAGTTTACTCGAGAGAGATCTAGAGTTCAGTTTGCTAGGATCCTGGTGGAGGTTGAAATCACAGACAACCCTCCTCAGATTATTCATTATTGGAATGAGCAAGGTCAGCTAGCGGAGCAAGGGGTGGACTATGAATGGTTGCCTGTCAAATGTAAAATGTGTGATGGTTATGGTCATGCTATGGCTGAATGTCGCAAGGAGATGAAGACTCAATGGGTTAAGAAGGATAATTTCCCCAGAACCTCTCCTGAGGAAGGACGTAATAAGGAAGAACAAAATTTGGATGTAATACCAGCTTTGCCTAAGGAGTTGGCTGAAGGCTCTACTGCAGCAGAGGGACAGAGTTCTAGAGATAAGGAGTTGGCTGGAGGACCTAATGCAGCAGAGAGCCAGAGTACTAGAGATAAGGGGCAATCCCCTAAGAAATTGGGTCATTTGAATAAACAAGGGCAAACAGGGAGCAACAGTAAGAAAGTAAGCAAATATGTGGAAACAGGACAAATGCTAACAAATCATTTTGAGGTGCTTCAGGAGCAGTTAGAGGGGGAGAAAGGAGGACGGGTAAAATTAGATCTTCTGATGGATAACTGTAATATCTTGAGCTGGAATATTAGGGGATTGAATAGTCCGAAAAAACATGTAGCTGTGTTAGATATTTGTAGTAGGAATAAAGTAGGGGTTGGAGCTATATTGGAGACTAAAATGAAGGGGAATAAAGTAAGGGAATTGATGACTAATAAATTTAGGAACTGGGATTTTTACACTAGTCCTGTTACGGAAGGAAGAATTTTGATCATATGGAGGAAGATATTTTTCAAGGTCAGTGTTCTAGAAGAGACTAATCAATTTGTTCACTATCATATTAAAATGGCAGGTCAAAAACACTCATTTAGTGCTACATTTGTTTATGGTCTAAATACTTTGGAGGAAAGGAAGGTCTTATGGCAAATTTTATCAAAGCTTGCTCTTCCAGACTCTTCATGGATTATCTTAGGAGATTTTAATGCAATTTTTACAGCAATGGATAGAAGTGGAGGTAAGCCTGTGTCTAAAGTGGAACTCTTGGATTCTTCTCAGTGGCTTGCTGGGAATCATCTGGACGCGCTTAAAAGCACTGGCTCTTTCTTCACTTGGACTAATAATCAAGATGGGTCTGCTCGCATATATTCTAAGATAGACCATGTTTTTGCTAATGAGGAGTGGCTGGATTTATTTCCTAATACAACAACCATGTTCAATTGGGAAACAATTTCAGACCACTGCTCTTGTACTATTTCTGTGCTGGCTGTGGAGAACTTGGGTGTTAAGCTGTTTCATTTTTATAATTTCTGGACTAATCATGTTGATTTTAAAGAGATGGTTTTAGAAAGTTGGACGAAGCCGATTAAGGGGACAGGTTTGAAGGCCATCTATTTGAAGACAATGCGGCTGAAACATAAGCTGAAGAGATTTAATTGGGATCATATTGGAGACATAGGAGTTCATTATCAAAAAGCTAAAGATCAATATCAGGAAGCACTGTTTCTTGCTCAACATCATCCTTGTGACTTTAATGTACAAGATAAAGCTAAGGCAGCTGCACATACTTTCAGAATTCAGGAGCATATGTATCACAAGTTTTTGGCTCAAAGAAGTAAGATAACTTGGTTAAGGAAGGGTGACATGAATACAACCTATTTTCATGCTTGTTTGAAAAAGCGCAAGGAGGCAAATAGAATAGCTACTTACATATCTGAACAAGGTAGGGTGGTGGATAATTTTTCTGAAGTGGTTTCTCATTTTCTGAATCATTTCAGAGGTATAATGGGAAGTCCTAGTTTAGCTTCTAAGCAGTTAAATAGACAGTGTGTTGAGATGGGATCTAAGCTCTCAATAGACCAGCAGCTCTTTTTGTTGAAGCCTTTCACTCATAAGGAAATACGAGATGTAATTTTTAGTATTCCTAATATCAAATCCTCAGGCCCAGATGGTTATGGTTCAGCCTTTTTTAAGGTGTTGTGGCAGGAAATTGGTAGTGAAGTTTGTAGAGCAGTAGGTCAGTTCTTTGACACAAGCATTATTCCAGAGGAGCTGCTGAATACTACCCTGTCTTTGGTCCCTAAAGTTGACAACCCTACTCGGGCAGTGGATTACAGGCCCATTGCTTGTTTTTGTACACTCTATAAATGTATTTCAAAGTTATTATGCTCTAGATTGGCCAGGGTCCTCCCAGATTTACTTCAATCAAACCAAGGAGCATTTATCCAAGGTAGAACTATAGCTCATAATATCTTAATTTGTCAAGATCTTATCAAGAATTATAGAAGATCTTCCATCTCGCCAAGGTGTGCAATTAAAATTGACATAAGCAAAGCCTATGACACAGTAGATTGGTGGTTTATTGGGGAGCTCCTAAAGGCTTTGTGTTTCCCAGCTAGATTTATAGGCTGGGTATAATGACTTGCTTGAGAAACACAACTTACTTTTTACTTATGAATGGAAGGGTTCAAGGTAGGTTTAAGGGTGAGAAGGGGCTCCATCAAGGGGATCCAATATCTCCGCTTTTATTTGTTTTAATCATGGAATATCTCACTCGAAGTCTCCATCTAGCAGCTCAAGGTTCTGTCTTCTGGTTTCATCCTATGTGCAAGAGTCTCAAACTTATTAGCTTATGTTTTGCAGATGACCTTCTGTTATTTTGTAAAGGATCTCTTTCAGCTGTTAAAGTGATAAAGAGTGTGATTGGGGAGTTCAGTTCTGTGACAGGGCTTCAAATCAATGAGAGTAAATCTCAGATTTACTTTGGGGGAGTTTCTGTTGTTGATAAACAACAGATTGCTGCTGAGATAAATCTGTCAGAAGGGTCATTTCCTCTTGTTGACTGCGTTTTTGGCCAACGACGTGAGAACGTCAAAAACGATAAAGCCTTCAAGAGAAATAAAACGACACAGACGGTTTTTGAACAGAAAGTAAATAACACAGCAATTTTTATAGTGGTTCAGCCCCAATATGTTGGAAATAGCCTAATCCACTTAGAGTTGTGATTATAGATTTGTACTCAAGATCAGATGAACTGAGCCAACTGAGTTTCTTCAGTACAGATTACAAGAATACAATAATTTTTCTAGATACAAGCACTTTCTCTCTCTAGAAAACTCAGACCCAAAATTTCCCAAAAAGTCTAAAAAAAAAAAGAAGAAGCCCCCTTTTGATCTCATAAGCCATGTATTTATAGGCTTAGGATCATACATCTGATATCCCCTAGAATCGGGATATTTTATTATTCTTATTATATTTAAATTACAAAAATATTCAAAATATAACAGAACACCAAATTTGTAGGAAGAATGAGAGATTCCCGCGTGTGCCAAGACCGGTTCTTGTTGGAGCCGTTTCTGGGAATCTTGGCTTAGTCCTCCTCTATCTAGTTGATCCATATCTCCTTCAAGCTGGTCGAACACACCTCTACTGGATAGTCACGTACTTAGCTGGTAGGATATATACTTGCTGGTCGGACATGTGCATGCTGGTAGGACATGCACTTGCTGGTAGGACCACATGCATGCTGGACATATGCAAGTGGTAGGACATGCAAGTGCTGGTAGGACATGTGCATGCTGGTAGGACATGCAAGTGCTGGTAGGACATGTGTATGCTGGTAGGACATGCACTCCTCTCGTCTAACATGGCACTCTGGTCTAGCATGCCATGTCTCTCCTCTAACATGGCACTCTTGGGTAGTAATGTCGTGACTGGCCGGACAAGGTCATGCCTGGTCGGTCATGACACTTCTCAAGCCAGTCAAAATTTTATCACAACTCTGAGAAGTCAATGTATTTATTGACTATTTAATGTGTCTTTTACAGACCATGTACTGCCACTTGTCACCTCTATTGCCACGTCATCGATCTCCAATTTTTGGGTATAACACCTCTTAAGTACCTTGGTGTCCCTATGAGACCAACCAAATGGAAGCATGAAGACTGTGATATCATCATCCAAAAAATCAAAATGCGATTGCATACTTGGGCAAGTAGGCACTTATCTTTCGCTGGTAGAATGCAACTTATCCATTCAGTTCTATTTGGGCTGAGGAACTATTGGATGAGTATATTTGTTCTTCCCCAAAGCATAATTAAGGAAGTTGAAAAACTTTGTCGTGGTTTTCTCTGGGGAGTCAATGGCAATAGGAGCAAGATACATATGGCTTCTTGGGAGAAGGTTTGTCTGCCAAAAGCTTTTGGTGGTCTAGGGTTCAGAAATGGTTTGGTTTGGAACTATGCCATCTTAGCTAAGTATATATGGGCTATCTCTGAGAAGCATGATATGCTGTGGGTTAAATGGATAAACTCAATCTATTTGAAAAGCTCAAACATCTGGTCTTATAAGTTGCCTCCGGATACTAGCTGGTATTGGAGGAAATTATGTAAATTGAGAGGTAAATTCTGCTGTGATGATATTAAAACTGCTGGTATATCTGGAAAGTTTCAATCATCAAAACTATACAACAGTACTCTTAGCCAACAACAGGTTGGTTATCATCGAGCTGTATGGTGTAGATTGTCTATTCCTAAGGATAGATTTTTGTTATGGCAAGTAGTCAACTCTCAGCTGCTTACTCGTGACAATATCCTCCGATTCAGTGTGCCACTTGACTCCCTTATGTGCCCTGTTTGTGGTAGATATGCTGAAAGTCATTCCCATCTTTTCTTTGCCTGTATTCTCCTGTATTCTTTCCAAATAGATTATGGGCCTTATATTTGATTGGATGGCTTTTAGAGCCTGGCTAACTGAGTTTGATAGCTGGAGGATCTGGCTTTCTAGCAGAAATCATGGCATTCTATTTTATATCACAAACATGATTTTTGCAGCTGTGGTATATAGCATATGGAGGAATCGTAATAGATGTGTCTTTGACAATTATTCTAGGACTGCTGTTGGTATTGCAACTGAGATAAAATCTACAATACAACACAAACTTTACATTGTAAAAAATAAGAAGTTGTCTACGCAGGAACAAAGATTTTTAGCTAAAATAACAATGTAATTAGTTGGGTGGGTTGGTTTGTAGTTGCTTGAGATTGTATTTTAGGTAGGGTTTTCTCTTGTTTTAGGTGGGGTTGGCTGAGTTTATAGCCTCTGTTTGTTTAGTTTAATTGGTTTGTATATTTTGACTGGTGGATTAATGAAGTTTAATTCTTCTTCTTGATAAAAAAAATAATAGCTAGACAACTTTACATAGAATAAAACTTAAAATAGAATAAAATTTCCTACACTCCCCCTCAGGTTGGTCAAAAGATATTCTCCATGGCCAGTTTGTTGTTAAGAAATTCAAACTACTTTTTGAGTAGTCCTTTTGTGAAGATGTCTGCCACTTGCTCTCCAGTAGGAATGTAAATCATGCACACCAGTCCAGTTTCTATTTTCTCCTTAATGAAGTGCTTATCCACTTCAATATGCTTAGTGCGGCCATGTAACACCGGATTGTGAGTATTATCAATTGCAGCCTTGTTGTCACAATATAATTTCATAGGAGACAGTTGTAAGGATTTTAGTTCTCCAAGCAATCTTCTTATCCATAAGATTTTACACATGCCGTGAGCCACAACCATGAACTCGGCTTCAGTGCTACTTCTAGCCACTAATGCTAGATAAATCAGCCTCCCAACCAACCTCTGATAACGTTCACGGTCTTTTACATTTTCTACTCTTGTAGGTTGCAATTTGACATTGGGTTCAGTAGGTGTTTTGGTAGGTTTGCACCCCATCATTCCTGTCTCATTTAGTAAATCAAGCACATACTTGCACTGGCTTACAAAAATACCTGCCTTGGATCATGCAAATTCCATTCCAAGGAAGTTTTTTAATGCTCCCAAGTCTTTGATTTCAAATTCTTTACCAAGTTTTCTTTTCAGCTTCTCTATTTCACAAGAATCATCCCCAGTTAGAACAATGTCATCCACATACACAATCAGGACCGCCATCTTTCCTTCTTCTGAATGTTTGTAGAACATAGTGTGATCAACTTGACTTTGAGTGTAACCAAAAACTTTAATACCTTACCAAAGCATTCAAACCAAGTTGTAGGAGATTGTTTAAGTCCATACAAGGACTTCTTCAGTTTACAAACTTTCCCAACTCCAAAGCTATCTTTGAAACTAGGTGGGAGACTCATATACACTTCCTCTTCCAGATCTGCATTAAGAAATGCATTTTTCACATCTAATAGGTGCAAAGACCAATTAGAATTAACTGCTAGAGATAGTAAAACCCGAATAGAGTTAATTTTTGCAACAAGTTCAAATGTCTCTTGATAATCTATTTCGTAGGTTTGGGTGAAACCTTTAGCCACAAGTCTAGCTTTATATCTCTCAATACTTCCATCAACTTTGCTCTTTATCGTGAACACCCATTTACAACGTAAAATTTTCTTCTCCCTTGGTAACTCTACAATCTCCCAAGTCCCATTCTTTTTCAAAGCATCCATTTCTTCAAATACTGCCAACTTCCAACTCGATTCACCCAATGCTTCGTGTATACTTCTAGGCACAACAAGTTCTGAAATATTAGTAATAAATACTCTGAAATATTAGTAATAAATGCTCTGAAATATTAGTAATAAATGCTCTATAGGTATCAGATAGGTGATTGTAAGAGATGTATTTGTCAATCGGATGCTTTATACATGCACAGGTTCCTTTTCTAAGGGCAATGGGAAGATCTCGTGTTTTGAGTATAGGTTTAGGACTCAAATCAAGTTGTGAAGGCACAATATTATTTGGAGATGAAGAAGAAGTAGGAATAAAAGAATAAGAATTACCTGAAGTACTTGAAGGACCATGATTCAGGGCTTCCGTTTGGTCTTGTGCGGGGATGATTAGATGGTCTTTACCTCTATCAGAGATATTCTTCCTAGAATATACCACAGGCTCAAGGTTGTTATGATTTTTAATCAATCGTAGCAATTATGTTTCTGACAAACCAAGGGCAGGTTCGAATTCAATAAATGTGGACTGAGTTTTTTTTTAAGAGAAACATAAAGAATAGTTCTAGGTAAAGGTTCAACAATTTCTCAAAAATTTTGTTCTTTAGCTGAATTCTCCCCCAGAATAAAATATTTGGAGAAATAAGGAGTAGTTCTAGAAAAGAGACATCCATGGTACTATATATACGTTGAGTGACAGGATTAAAACACTTGTATCTTTTTTTATTAGGAGAGGATAGCCCAAGAAAATACATTTTTCAGCTCTAGGATCTAACTTAGATCTAGACCTTTTTTGGAAGATGAACATAAACAGTGCAACCAAAATCTTCAATGGTGTGTCTGAATTAATTCTAGATGCTGGAAGAAACTTTTTCAAACATTCCAATGGAGTAGTGTATTGTAAGACTTTAGCGGGCATTCTATTTATTAAATAAGAGGCAGTAAGAAGAACATCCCCCCGTAAGTAATTTGGAATGTTCATATAAACACATCATGGCACGGACTACCTCTAACAAGTGTTTATTTTTCCTTTTAGCTATTCCATTTTGTTTAGGAGTATCTGGACATGGAGATTGATGTAAAATATATTTATCCCTTAAAAAATTTCCCAAGGTGTGATTGAAATACTCTGTTCCATTATCAGTGATTAAAACATTGATATTTGTTTGAAATTAATTTTCAATCATTTTGTAAAAATCGATAAATATATGTTCAACCTCATATTTTTCCCACATTAAATAAATCCAACAAAGACGAGTATGTTTGTCTATAAAAGTAACAAATCATTTTTTCCAGAATTGGTGGTAACATTTGAAGGTCCCCAAACATCATTATGAAATAGATAAAACAGTTTTGAAGAATGATAAAGAGATTTAACATAAGATTTTCGTTGGCTCTTGGCCACTAAACAAATTTCACACTGAAAAGATAAAGGATTTAACATTTTAAATAGTGCTGGAAACAAATGTTTTAATAAGAAAAACTAGGATGACCCAATCTATAATGTCAAACCATTATTTGATCATGAACAAAAAGAGAACTAAAGCTACTAAATCCTTGAGCAATTTTATTATTGGATGTCTTATATTTGAAATAATAAAGGTCATTAATCATCCTAGCATTTCCAATCTTTTTCCCCGAACTCTGGTCTTGAAAGAGATAGTGAGATTCATAGAAAACCACGCAACAATTAGAATCTCTAGATAATTTGCTGACAGACAAGAGATTGCAGGTAAGTTTAGGAACATGGAGGACATATTTAAGATCTATCCCCTCAGAGATTTTAATTAAACTTTTTCCTGCAATAGGTGAGAAATTACCATAAGCTATTCTAACTTTTTGATTTCCTAGACAAGGTATATAAGATTAAAAAAAATTAGAAGAGTTTGTCATATGGTCAGATCCTCCGGAATTTATTATCCACAGAGTAGATGAATTCTGAAAACAATTTAGAGCATTTATTTCTAATATTTCATTACATGTATGTGCAATAGAAGTAGTAGGAATACTAGATGAGGACGAGGTAGTGTTTAGCAGTGCATGAAGGTGATCCATTTGTGCCTTAGTGAAGGGGCTGGACTCGGCTTCTTGTGTAGTAGGAGTGTGACCTAACCTTTCTCTCTTTGCTTTGCTCTTCTAGTTTGCTAGCTTGCCATGGATTTTCCAATAGGTCTCTCGAGTATGGCGAGGTTTATTACAGAAATCACACCAAACTCGTGGTTTTTCTACAATTTTTGGCGAGTATGGGATGTTCCTGCTATATCCTGCTCCCATGGTGACTAAGGCTGAATCCTCAACAACAGATCCAAGTCCTTTCTTTCCCAATATAACACTCCTTCGACTCTCCTCTCCCCTCCTCTCTTCAGACTTCCGAGAACACCTCACCAATAGGAGGTAAAGGAATCTTCCAATGATTCCCCCTTACCTCATCAAACTCAACATTAAGTCCAGCTAAGAACTTGTAGATTTGAGTGTTCTCAATAGTTTTCTTAAGATGTTTGCCATACTCAGCTAATTTCCATTCGTACGTGTCAAAGAGATCCAAGTCTTTCCATGTTCTTTTCAGAGAATTAAAATACTTTGTGACAGTGTCCTCTCCTTATCGTATTTCACCTAACTTGAGATTCAACTAAAAAATCATGGACTGATTTTCAAGATCAGAATATATCTAAACATCATTCTCCCAAAGCTCCTTTGCCGTGGGGTAGCACATGTAGTTTAAGTTGATTTCCTCCTCCATAGAATTCACCAGCCACGCCATTATCATAGAGTTTTCAACATCCAAGGCTTCATAGGTCAAATTCTCCTCTGTTGGAGCCTTTTTCTTGCCTGTTAGATATCTCATCTTCCCACGGCCTCTCATGTACACTCGGACAATTGGGACCATCTCAGAAAGTTATCCCCATTTAGTCGGATAATGGTGATTTAGACAAAGTGGGAGTCAGATGAAATTGTTTTGGCTGGAATAGTTTGTGGAACAGTGGGTGATATGGCTGGAAGGTTCGTGGATTCATTCGAGGCGTCAGACATGGTGAAGAAGGAGGAAAAATATGCAAAAAAAAAAAAAAACGATAAGGGCTAGGGTGAAGTGTACGACTGGCTGTGATACCAAGTCAAAAAAGAATGATTTAATTTTCTGATATATCATGTATATAAAATGATTACAAAAATCCCTATTTAGGGAAATAACTTAAAGAATAAAGTCCTCAATAACTACTTTGAATAGTCGAGAGAACATAGTTATTCCAAAAATATCGTAAAAAAGAGAAATGTCCAAAAGGCTAATAAAAAACAACAGTCATATATACGCACATACCTCTACTTAAATGGAAGGCTACTTAAATATAGATAACTCTTAACACACCGAAAGTAACAACTATAATTTGATCTATCTGTTTCAAGAAATAATGACTATTAGAATATAAATAAGTAATATCATTGAATCAACAAAACAGAGTCACCAACCAATTACAATTTACTACTCTTCTATATTTATGATTGTTAGTTTGCAAGCTTGATGGCATAATAATAACAATATATTGAATTTGCGTATGGTAATTTAATTAATAATATACAAATGGTCTATAAAATTTACACAAGAGGGTCACATAAATTATTCACACACCCACTAGAACTCAAACTCAACATACTGGGGTGGGGATTTTACAAAAGTAGAAGCAGCCAATGGTGTCCGACAAATCATATTATTATTTTGTTCCTTATTTCTTTCTTAATCAAAGACTTATACACTGCAGGAAATTCTAAGTGGCCACGAATTTAATTATGCATAGACACACAGATATGTATTTCTTCTACACCTAATCTAATAGACAACCATTCTAATTGAAAGAAACATACTACTCCAGTAGTGTAATAAATATTTTCTACACTTGGCATATATATGGTTGTATTCAAATATTAATATATGTCTATAGTTACAAGACATATATACCCACAGTATTAAAAATATAGAAGCTTACTTTTTACTTTTCTTCTATAAAATATGTCGAATGGGCATATATTTTCATTTCTTCCAATATTGTCTAAAAAAACTGTCAAATGAGCCCAAATGACTGAGCCAAATTTCGAATGTACTCATTCAATTGAATTTTAAATCATGTTTTAATGTCCTCTATATGCAAATAAATTCAAACATAGGGATATTATGGTCATTTTACAATTACATGCAAATACCACTATTTAATCCATTTAAATAATAATGCAATAAACTATACAACAAAATAAAATAAAATAAACTCATTAAAATATTATTTCTATTATTATGCTCTCTTGAAGCAAGTCGTAACTAAAACTAATTAGAAATCATTAAAAACTTAAATGTATTATATGTTGTGTAACATTGGCTTGAATACAATGGTATAAAAAAGCATAGTGCATACATACATTTTACATACACTAAAAACAGAAGATCGATCCTCAAACAATAAGAATAATTTGAAATAGTGGTATTGTTTGTTAACACTTACAAAAATAATTTTTTATTTAATTAATTAAAAATTTGAAAATTAAACATAAAATATGTTTGGTAACTCTATTTTTATTTATTATTTTTTAAATTTAAATTAAAATTTATTAAATTTTGAAAATAGAATTTTTTCACTTTCAATTTTTCCTTTTTTTTTTTAATTTTCTTCTTCAAATCAACACCTTATATTGTTAAAAATAAAAGTTATCAAACATGTTTATTATTTTTTGTTTTTAAAAACAAAAAACAAAAATAGTTACCAAACATATTTTTATTTTTAAAAAATAAAGAAACAAAAATAAAATAATATTTCTATTTTTGTGTTTAAAAAATTCAAAAACAAAAATTTTACCAAACTGGCCCATTGCTAACAAAAAAACAAAGGAAATTAACATATATACAGCAAATTTGGAAAAAAATTCTAAAAATACGGTATTTTAAACTAATTACAATATTACGATAACCTATGCTTATTATATAACCCACAACCCACTATTACCAACATTTACCTAGTTATCCATATTACCCATCCCATTACATGTTGAATATCACACTCCAAATTTGTATCAAACCATTACAAATATTATCATGGACAACATATATATATTAACATCTTCAAATCAGTTTTGAATTACTTATTTGCAAACTTGCAAAATTGTAATCAAAGTTTACACTTGAGAAAATCATATTGTTGAAAGGTCATAATCATAAAATTATTTAAAAATATAGCAATAAACTTGTAACAAATTTTTACAAACAACATTATGGATGCTCATCTGTTCCGATCCAATATTTTTACCACTAACCAATCAAATCAAATCCAATACGTTTTGGCCTACAAATCCAATACAATCAAATTGTAATTGGATTGAGTCGATTTATTTTTATTTTTATTTTTTATCTTTGAACCTAAATTTTGATATTAAACAAATTAACAAGTAAAACAAAAAACATACAAAAAACTAGACACTATGGAGTAATAATACCAATTTAAGTCTTTACAATGGTCACATTATAGTCCTTTAAATATTAAATTTACAACATTAAGTCTATTAAACACCATGATAGAGAAAGGCTAAGTCTACAAATCCAATCAAATCCAATTGTAATTAGATATCCAATATTTTATTATTGGATTAGTTCGGGGTAATTTGACTGGTTTGGATCTTGAGCAACCCTAAACAACATGATAGAGAAATGCTAAATAAGAACTTACATGTTACAAACCTGTGACAAGCTTTTACAAACAACGACAACAATGAATTTACATGTTACAAACCTGTAACATGCTTTTACAGATGCGTAAACCAGTTACATAAAAACATTTACAAATATATAACCAAGTTTTACAGATTGTAAACAAGTTTTACATTTTTGTAGGCAGCATTTATAGAATAATTCCTTGCTAATTTTTTTTATTTTTGTAACAATGGTTTACATAACTAATTTTATAACTAAAAAAATTATATTTGTGACTAATATTTTCAAAAAATAAGTTGTAAATTTAGTTAACATATTTGTAACAAAAATATATAAAATTAAGTTTGTAACTAAAAGAATTTTATAATTAGTATATACAAAAATGTTAAATTGCATTAAACAAGTAACATATATATATATATATTTTTAAATTGTAACAACTAATAAAGAAATAGATTATATTGATTAAATATATAATATTTTATGTAAGCATAAATATTTATTTAATATTAATAATTATATTTATTTTAAATATTTATAAGTAAAATAAATTTATTTGTAATCATTATTATTATTATCATATCAAAAGTATTGGGACTGAAGAGAAAAAGACAAAAAATAAATTAAAGTATTGCGACTTTTTTTATATATAATATGAAAATTATAATATTTGTATTATAGGGATTAATATAATTAAAATAGTTTAAAATATAAGATCAAAATTGTATTAATTTGATAAAAAAAATATTAAAGTAATTTGACATATAATATTTTAAAAAAAGTTGATTTGACAAAAAAAAAATATGCAGTTCAAAATTATATATTAATAGGAAACAGGTACGGTGAAAAAAACACGTGTATACACTAGTTAGTTAGAGCACAGTAAATTTGTAATTTTTTTACTTTGCCGTATAAAACGAAATTTTTTTAAATCACCGTGTAACGTGTAATTTTGGACAAAAAAAACTGAATAATTTGAAATACATTATTGAGCATGTGGCAAGAATGCATACAAAACTAAATTTGAAAAAAAATAAACAGTGTCTCAACCGTTGATATTGTTCATGATCCCTAAAGATTTCTTCCAAAAGTGTTTACCGACCACTTTGGTTTCTTGGATATGACAAGAAGTCCACCAATGGCTCCATTAACAAAACTGCATCCATACCCTATCAACACTGGCTACCAACCAAAGCCATTTTCAGATTCGGATTGCTGCCTATAGTCTTCAAGAGGATTTGTGTCTTGACATTTCTTTGACAAAGGAAAATCACATAATTCTACATTCCTCTCAAATGAAGAATTTTGAAATGTATTAAATTGCCCGCCTCGTGGAATTGGCCCAGAAAGGTTGTTCCCAGAAAGATCGAGATATGAAAGAAATGTAAGGCTTGCCAATTCTTGAGGGATTCTACCAAAGAGCTTGTTGTTGGAGAGATCTAATGATTCAAGCTCTTTCAAATTCCCAACATCTGGTGGTATAAGGCCATCGAAAGTGTTATTTGAAAGGTTGAGTACCTTTATAGCCCGAAGATCTCCTATGCTGCTTGGAATTTCTCCATATAAATTGTTGTTTGATAGGTCAATAGCAGTGAAGATGGTCAAGATCTTCACAAATTCAATTTCAAGGCCTTTTTGCACTATAATAATTGAGTCTTTATAGTATTCGCCAGCAGCTTCCATGTATTTCAATTCTGGCTTATCTGCATTAGAAACTTCTGTATTGATGGCACTCCACTTGATAAAGTACTCTGATGTTAATTTTCCACTAAAATCATTGAAGGAGAGATCAACAATCCGTAACTTTACAAATCCCAAACCTTGATGAGAATCCCATATTGGACCATGAAATTTGTTGAAACATAGTACAAGAACTTGCAACTCTGGTAAATTCTGGAGCCAAAAAGGGAACACATCATTGATGTGATTGTGTCCAAGATTTAGAAGTTGCAATGCTCTGCAGTTGATCAAAGATTTCGGAACCTTCCCTTGCAATTGGTTGTGACTGAGATCCAAAGTCTTTAAACTATTTCCTTTTAACAACGTTTGAGGTACTTTCCCACTAAAATTGTTTATTTCATGTCCAACACCAGGAGTGAACTACTAGAGCTAACCAAGCAATGTGGAATTGTGCCATTTAAGTAATTGTTTGACACATCTAAAACTTCAAGAACACTTAAATTACAGAACAATGGATCAACTCTTCCACCAAATTTGTTTTCTGAGACAAAGAAATGTTTTATGGATGGTGGTGGGACTATAAGTGAGCCTTTCATTCTGTTGAAACGAAGATCTAGTAATGCCAATTTTTTCCAAGGAAGAGTAATAAGTTGAGCTCTTTCCCAACCAGTGAAGGAGTTGTTAGAAAGAATCAAATTAGACAAAGTCTCAACCCCTATGTTGAAGAACCAACTGGGAATCTTACCTTTGATTTTGTTGTTGGATAGATCTAAGTATCTTAATTCATCTTGGGTTTTTAGGCACTCCGAAAAACTTTCACCAATGTGGCATGAAGATAATAGTAACGTGTCAAACTTATGCACACTTGAATTTGTACCTGAGGTTATGGCTATATTACTATTATCTGAAAGACCAAGGTACTGAAGCTTACTATTCTCTGGGAAGATTCCCAAATGAAGAGAGCCACTTAAGTTATTTGATTCAAGTTCAAGCTGACGTAGGTTTGGGAATTCAGAAACAGACATGGGAATTTGTCCATTTAAATTATTATTTTCTATTTATAGATAGCTCACTGGCGATGAAGAGACATTGTTGAATGCTTGAGGACCTGTAAAAAGGTTGTTTTCTAGCCAAATCTCTCTCAAAGAAGGCATTCTATACGAAGATTACGGAACTGGCCCACTTAATGAAGTATCTGATATCACCAAGTATGAAAGTTGGGTTATGTTTGTGATTGTGTATGGGAATATCCCACTAAAACTTTTGCCAAAAAGATTCAAGTTACTAAGCTGGCTGAGATTTCCCAGTGAAGATGGAATTTGACCTTCAAACTTTCCAGAAATTGTTAAATACTCAAGTCGTTTTAGGTTTCCAATTCAAAAGGGAAGTTCACCTGTGAGTCCAGTATGATAAATTTTAAGAAAAGCTAGCTTTGAAAGGTTTTGAAATGTAGATGGAAGCTGACCCAATATATTTTCTCCAGAGAGCTGAAATTTTTCAAGTTGGGATAGGTTTCCCAGTGTAGCTGGAAGTTGACCATTGAAATTGTTGCCTCTGAGACTAAGAGATACGAGTTGGGATAGATTCCCAAGAGACGGTGGAATAATCCCTGAGAAATTGTTGCCTATGAGACTAAGAGATACGAGTTGGGAAAGATTCCCAAGAGAAGGTGGAATAATCCCTGAGAAATTACAATATGAAGTATCTAATTGAATTAAAGACTTAAGGTTGCCAATGGAATCTGGTAGTGTTCCAGAAAACCTTGTGGAGGAAAGCGACAACGTTTTTAGTTTACTTTCAACATGAAAATTTGGAAGAGAACCAACAAGGTTTTCATTACGAAATAATTCAATGACTTGAATATTAGGCAGTTGGAAAATGTTTATGGGAAATTCGCCATGCAGATCGCAATAAGAAAGAGACAGAGATATCAAGTGAGAAAAACTTAAAAAGGGCTGAGTTGACACCGAAGCAAGATTCACATCATTCAAATGAAGTTCTCTTAGCTTTGTCATGTTTTGCGAAAGTGTTGTCATCCTCAAATAAGAAATACTTTTTACTTTAGAATGATCAAAATATATATCTGAAGAGAGATCTAGAGAAATCAAATTTGACAATAAAGCAATTTCAGATGGTTCAAACCCAGTAAAATACGAGGAAGAGAGGTTGAGATGGGTTAACCTTGGAAGCTGAGAAAAGCTTGCGGGTATCTTTGAGAAACTGAAGTTGTTGTAAGCAAGGTTGAGCCTTTGAAGTTGAGTCAAACTAAAGAGGCTACTATTGGAACTTAGAGGCCCTTGAAGGGAGCTGCTACTTAGATCAAGCCTTATTACTTATCCTGTTTCCAAGTTGCACGTGACACCATTCCACTCACAACAATCGTTTCCCTCAATCCAAGACTTCATCTCTAGGTTAGATAAGGAACAAGAACCAGTGAAACTGGAGTTCTTAAAGCCAAAGTCTTGCTTTAGTTGTAACAAAGCAGAGCTTTGGTGTGGGAGGCATCTTGGTATGGAGGAAGTTAAAGAAGAATCCACAGCATGTAGTACTAGTGTCGCAACAGCACCATACACGATGAGGCTAACCAAAAGGAAACTATTTTGCTGCAAGTCCATTTCTGTAGAAAGATAAATTTATTGTGAAAAATTTGTTGGGAGAAGAGACAATATGTGGTGTAGGACTAGGATTTTAATGTATTGACTACCATTCAACTACACATACGTTTATAATATGTTTAAAATTAATATCATTTTAGAGGTTTAAAAATTTGGACAAAGATTTTTCAACGCATGATGATAATTTTGAAGAGTTTTTCTTTATCTTTAAATTCTTTCCTCCCTTACGCGGTATAACAAAGTTTAAGACTATAATTTTACATGTCGGTTGAGGACTATTAAAACAAACAACAGAAATGTTAAAGAACATTCTAGGGACACCCTATATATACTGTCATCAGTTATCCGTGTAATTCTATATGATCAACATAGTTGAATTAAATTACAATATTTAAGACCCAATATTAATCCGTAATAATAGCATTATGTCACGTCTTACTGTATTGACACTTAGATTACCTTGTAGCAATGCTCAACAAAAGATGATGCACACCTCACTTGTGTATCGCATTGGGTGTCTATTCGATCAACATGGGTGTGTTTGAAATATTGTAATTATTAATTCGAATAATTACTATGGTAGTAATTATATTTATGAGTAATTCTATTATATCTTAAAATATAAAGTTTGTTTGGATGTTGAGTGATAATTACTTATGAATTTTCATTGTTATGTTTGGCAAAACAGTTACTAATTACACAGAAATATAATATTATGTAATAAATACATTTTAAATTTATAGTAATAAGTAATTACATAATTTAATTACACTTAATTCTCATGGGGCTATGAGAATTGGAGAGTGTAATTGAGACCCATCAATTACATACACTACAACAATTATGCCCATATATTACATTAAAATATAGCATATTTTAAAAAACGCTATTGTTTGACCGGACTAAAAATTTTAGGTGCTAAATTATACTTAGGCGCCAAATGAAAGACAAAAGCAAAAAATCTCTAATAACCCTACGCCTCCTCTGTTTCTCTCTCATGTTCTATCTTTCTCTCTCAGCAACTCTCTCGTTCAATCTTTCTTTCTTTCTCTCTATTTGTTGCAGGTGTGCAACAAGGTGATGGGGTCCGCGGCTTGGGTCGTGTGACAGGGAGGCTTGACTCGTGGGTCTACGGCGTGGCTCGCTCGTGGGTGCGACGGTCCTTGCGGCGGTGGGTCTACGGCGTGGGTGCGGCGATGCTTGCGGCGGTGGGTCTACGGCGTGGGTGCGGCGGTGCTTGAGCTCACGATCTCCGAGTAATATATATGTGCTCTTTTGGTGGCTGACCTTGCCATTCGTGGTGGACGCAGTCTTCGTATGAGGGTATTAATTTTTTTACAGTGTTTAATTTTCATATGTTGTTTACCACATCAAATGTTTGTTCTTGAATCTAGGTATATCTTCTTTTTGAATCTTGTTATTATCTGTGGATTTCTTGAATCTGAGTATTGTATATTGAGTAAGTAAGAAAATGTTATGCTCAATATTATTTGTCAGGCCACCTGTTCCGGACTTGGGTAATAATGCTATGATGGATGATTGGGTCAAGCAGTTTGAGGAGCTTGCTGGCTCTCAGGTACTTCTCTATTTCAATCATTTGGGTGTTGAAATTATTTTGTGATGAAATTATTTGAAAGTGTTTGTACGTTGAATTGTTGATGTTGCATTCAAGGTTTATTGATGTGTTTGTTTTTGTTGCAGGAAAAGTTGGCATATTTTAGAATAAAAGAGCTTAAGGATGTTCTCACTCACTTAGGTCTTTCAAAGCAGGGGAAGAAGCAGGTGAGCTGGTGCCGAGCTGTCTTGTTTGTTGTTTTTCTATTATTACCACTTATGTTAGATTGACAACAATAACCTCTAAGTGTGTACTATATTATGACAATTTTTAATCTAGGCTATTAGGGATTTTAACTTGCTCAAGTGTTGCAAGTTATTGTTTGTTATTTGTTTCATATTTAAGAGTTTTATGGTTTTTACATCTGAAAGATGCATGATTTGCTTCTAAATGTTGTAGTTCATGGAGCTTTGAGGTGCTGGGCTCTTCTCTCTGATGACTTGGACGATAAAGTGATGCCCACATTAGTACCTGTTTTGTTCCCATGCTTGCTTACTATTGTTTCATCCACTCAGGTTTGTTTGTGTTATATTTTGGTTCCCATTTTGGCAGCTCTTTAGAATCCTATATTGAGTGTATTTTGATGTTTTTTAATTTTAATTTAATTTTATTTTTTAAGGGGTGTTATTTAAGGAAATCTGAAATAAGCATAAATAGTCAATTATGCTTTTGAGTTCACATTAGTATTTGCACATGTGCATAACAATGTTAATTTTGAGTCATTTGCTTTATTGAACAAATGAGTGAGGTAAAGAGGCCAAATGAATGAGAATTTTATGTCAAAACTTCGCGAGGAATTTGATGGTTCAAGTAAAAGTTTAAATTGCTTACCAAATGACTGAATCGTACTTGCATTTTTGTCTGTTTGCAATCTCTGGGCATCTTATTTATTTCTTTAGCTAAAGGTGGGTAATATGCATAGTGATTAGTAGTCCTTAAGGAAGGGACTTCTATATTACAGGAGAGAGCTATGCAGGTGATTAACCTTCAAACTCGTTTTATGTTGATTTAATGGATTAAGCTGTGTAGGCATTAGTAACAAGTATCTCAAAATTCATTTGTTGAATTCATGTTTGAGCCAATCAGTTCTCCAATTTCTTCATACTAATTATATTTTATGCACACGTATATTCATATATCATCAATACTTTGTTTGAATTGTGGTTTTCTTTGTGGGCATCTATGTACTAGGACATTATGTTCCTCAGCTGAGCCAGGCAATTGTAAAACACAACTCTGCAACAAAGGAAAAAGCCATTAATCTGAAGGGTTATATGGTACTTGTTATATGGTAATTATTCTCTATAACATATTTTTATTATCCTCATGAGTTGAATATATAGTTATATGCGTGCTATATTAGAATGGGGTATTAGACATTTGATAGTCTACCTTTCTTTTATGCACCACACCTTACATACAACTTTTTCAGCATAAGCTCTTTGATAATATTTTCGTAAGGGTGACATTTTTTCTGTTCAGAGTTTTATTTCTACTACCATGCTATATGTTATAGGACTAGTCATCTTTAGCTAACTTTCGTGAGCATCAAGTTTCCATCTGTGTTGGACCCTCATGTCTAATCACTAAAAATATTCAACTTCAGTTACTGTAGAGGAAGGTTGGTTGTTAAAGTTCTATTGATTTCTATTTAGGAACTCATAGATTGTAATTATTATCCTAATTATTTGCATATATGGTTCTTTTCCAAGCAAAAGTGCAAAATATGGGTTATTATTTCATGTTTAATGCCAGACTACAAAGCCCCACAGCCTCATCTCCATAAGGGGCCTGTGTGCTTTTGCTGGTCACATAATACAGGAATTTCAACGAGTGTTTATACAATGTGAGGTTGTATAAGTTATTTGTGTTTTAAGTAAAATTTGAATATATCTTTTTCTTACCTTTATTATACTACTTGAAGAACATGGAACAACTTAAATTCTACCTGTCACATTTGTTTAGGTGAGTATCAATGTGTTTCACATATTAAAAGTTAGAACATTATATACTCCTTACTTTTACTGGTTATAAATGCCAAACTTATCTAATGTATTGTTCGTGTTTCATCTTTTAACATTCTGTTTTATATATTGGACCAACAACTTCCTTCCACATTTTCAGGGATCTGGTATATTGTGGAACAAGTATGATTTTCCTGTATTCTTGCTCTCGGAGAGTAGTACGAAGACCATCCAAGAGGTAGTAAGTGTCATTTCATTTGGTTTTCATTTTGTACCGTCCACTGAAGAAGTGAAACCACTTTTAAAAGAAAAAGTCTAGTTATTTCAATTTTCATATTAATGGACTGTATTTAATTGTTGTTGATGTTTGCCCCCCCAACCACAAGACAATTTTTTGGCAGCTTTAGTTTATTGTTAATAAACTTTTTGATGTCACTCATATGCAGGTTTCTGAAGAAATTTTGAAGAGACAGAGATCTTATACCACTGTTGTGGCTGAGTTTGATCTTGTGATGCAGGTAGCTTGTTTGTTTTTAACTTTCTAGTGCATTTTATTGACTTTATCTCGCAGACATTTTTTGGTTGTTGGCTTAATGATGTTTTCAAGGAATCTGTGATACATTTGTTTTGATTAGACAGTGAAATCTGGAACTCGTGATTCAGAATCTTGTTTGAAAGAGGAGACCTGCCTTCCATTAGGGGGATACAGGTAACTCATTTTGCATTTGTTGGTATCCATAATGAAGTCTAACAGCTCTAAATGTGGTTCACGATTTGTATTTGTGTCTCATCTCTCTTTTGAGTTCGAAATCTGACTTGTATTTTAGAATGTAGTCCTTATTCTCATTGGCTTGGTTTTCATTTTCTTTCTTATTATATTTTATATTATTATATGTAAATATATGTGTGTGTGTGTGTGTGTGTGTATTTATTGTTTTGAGTGGGGAAGATTTCATGGGATTCTTTTTCTCAGTTTTATTTGTACAGGGGAGGTCAAAAGAATATGTATGTTGGTCTATAGTTGAGCTTTGTAGGATTCAAATCTTTGATGCTGAAACTTACTTCCATCAACTTTCAGTGTTTGAAACACATATTTAGAAGATCAACACATTTCTTCTTATATTTATTCTTTTGACCTTCCTAAATTACTTTGAATTTAACTATTGCTCATAATTATGAAGGGCAGTGTTTGGTCATCACTTCCTCCGCTTAATATCTCCTCCTTAGATCAGGGTAAGCCTATTATATTGACTGTGGCGTCAATGGATTCGGCTTCATTTTTCCGTGACAAAAGCCTTGGTGCAGACTCCCCAATATCAGTAAGTTTTAAGTCTTATCATGTTGCTTTCCATGTTGAAATGTGATATTACATCTCTGAAGTTTAGGAAACCCTTAATTAACATTTTTGTGGAATGATTTTAGGGCATGATTGCACTCTTGGCAGCGGGCGATGCACTATCACATTTGGAGGCTTTCCATGACCTTAATAAAAAGGTGAGTGAGATGTATATAAGAGTTCCTTTAAAAAAAAGTGCTTATAAGAGTTCCTTGATATAGTGCCTTCGTAATGTTTTTTTTTTCTTCCATATATGGGAAGACATTGTTCTAGTGGCTTTGTCGTCTCTTAACTTGGCAAAAAAGTATTTTCTTTTTCAGTGATCACATTTTCATCAATCCGATTTATGAAGACTGTACTATATTCAAGTGATTGTGTGTTATCTTATTCATTGTCTTTATATTGCTTGTCTTGATTTTAATAGTATATGATTTTCAATACGTCTTTAGACATGTAAGTGGGGCCTCTCCTTATTACACTTGTCCCTCTTAGGCAATGTAACAGCTCTATAATAAAAGGCTAACATCCTCGCATCTATACTACATGCTGAGGTTGTCTTTGATGTTATCTGCCCAATCCATTATTTAGTTATTCTTGTTGGTTTAAAGAGAGAAAACTGTTCACTTCATTAAAAAAATGTACTAGAAAAAATATAAATAATAAGGCAACAAAGGATGTGCCTGCACTTCTGTTTTGTCATTTGTTTTATTAAAATGTAGGAATCTTCTTTTCAATCTCTGCTCTGCAATTTTTTTCCATTGTATTGAAGCATTTATCTATCTCATTTCAACATTTCATATTTAAGGTGTAAAATTTGAGCCTCTCTCTGTCATTTTAGATTTTCTCTAGAAATCCAAGTCTCATCTTTTTTTCTTTCTGCAATTTTGGGTAAAATCTGAATCTGAATCTCATATTATAATTGTTGCTCTCTCTATAAAATTGTCTACTATATTCATATCTATATTCATATTTTATTACTTCTCTTACTTTTATTTTTGTTATAATATTATGCTAACTTCAGACACAATTTAACTGTTAGAATACTTAATTTATTGTATGTGAAACTCAAGCAGAAATTTCTTCTATACCTCTTCTACTGCCTTATCTTTACAGGTTGTATGAACTCATTATTAACTTGTTAAAACAGTAAAATACAAATATGCTGAAACATATTGATATACATTCACTGTATTCTCTAATGGCAGCAAGTTGTTTGACAAGTTTGATTTTATTTGCATTGTATTCTCTTTTCTTATTTATAGCTTTGGTAAGTTATAGTTTATATGATAGTTATGGGATTGGCTTTGCATTCACTTGTTATATTATTTATTTATTTTAGTTTTCATCTTGCAGTTGTTCCCAAGCTTTGTTTGAATCTTCATTTTGTTTTCTATTATGCTTATTTATATTTGGATTTCTGAATTCTGTTTTGTTCATGTTGATTATAGTCAGTAATGATTTAAATGGGGCTAATTGTATGTTAGGTTTGTGGCATCAGCTCTCCAAACCTGACTGCTTATCTTTCTCTATTTATTTTTCAGAGAGTTTGAACAAGTTCCCTCGAAGGACTAGTACTCCATCTGGGGTTCATAGTCAAGCACAACAATCTGAAGAACAGCTACAACAACAGCAACAATAGCATTAGCAGCAACAACATCATCCAAACTATAGTTTGAAGTAAAAAATGTTCAAGATTATAAAACTTTATTATGTTATGCTTTCAAACTTAAGTTAGAACTAATATCTTATGAAGTAGACACATTCATGGTTTGAATTAGTTATTTTTTAATGTAATACTTATAGTTTATCAATCTATTGAAAATTACATTTTATGATTAATTTTGTTTTTTTTTTATCAAAATACAATAATGAAGATCTTTTAATTAAAAAAAACCATATAAGTATACTTATTAAAATAAAATTTAAAATATATTATCCACACTAAAGTAACAAAATTTTATTACTATATGTTACGATTTAAAAACATATTATAAGCGAAACAAATCGTTATGATATATATAATATAACAAACTAAAAATGTTATCAAAATAATTAAATGTAACAGTTGAAAAGTGTTATGAAAAAAGTACAAGATTAAACTTCAAATTTATAACCAAAAACTCTATCTAAATGTTATTATTTGAATATTATAGCACCTAAAAATGTGTTATTTAATAGTTTAAGATAACACCGAACATAACATTCAAAAACTGTTATAGAAAAGACTGGACTTTTAATAACAGGGGCTATGTTAGCATTTTCAGAAATGCTATCAATAGTCCCGGATAGCAGTTTTTAAGTGTTATGAATACTGTTTTTTCTTGTAGTGATAGTTACTCACCACTAGAAATATAGATTTTAACTTCGGTTTTTACACATGAAATTGTTGGAAAATACATGAAAATCGAAGTTAAAGTATTCAATAGGATTTTAACTTCAGTTTTAGGTTTAGCTCTCAAAATAAGAAAGACATTTTTGTAATAAAAAAGGCGGAGACTTTTAACTTCAGTTATTACCAAATAACTGAAGTTAAAAGTTCTATATATCCGACCCTATCACTTCTCTCATTTATTAGTCTGAAACTAAACCCTAAGAAAAACCTCCATAGCCACCATACGGGAGAAGAGGGTTTCACCCATTACCCCTATTTTTTTTCTTGTTTTGTACCAATTTTTACTACTATTCTTGCTAAAAAACAAAAATACATCATATATTTTGGATTATTTTCTATTTTTAGAGGTAAAAGAGATTATTTGGCCTTGGGTATGAGTGTGGTTGGATTTAGCAATTTCTTTCCATATTTTGAGCATTCAAACGTGTTCTTCAACTTGAAAATAGGTATGGATCACTAAATCTATATTTGTAAGGTTTTTTTTTTAATTTTTCTTTATTTTTCAGATTTATTTTATTTATTAATTTAATATATTATGTTTTGATAATGTACAGGTTTTAAGAATTGCTAATCTTGATTCAAATGTGTATTTGAGCATTGAAGAAGGTATGAATCTCTAAAAGTTTGTCTACATTAAATTTTTTATTAATCCAAATTTAATAAAAATTTATTTGTAATTTTTCTACTTTTTATTTATTTTTGAATGTTTATTATTAGTTACTATAAACTCAATGAGTAAACTCAATAACTGTAATAATTTATTTTTGTTTAAACTTTTTAGGAAATTGTTGTTTTGGTGGTATTTGGATTGAAAATTGGATTAAATTTTTTGTTATTTGGGTTAAAAATTCGTCTAAATATTAATTTTTTTAGAAAAAAAAAAGAATAGGCTTCGGTTATTTGGAAAAACCGAAGTCTATTCTAGACTTTTAACTTCAGTTTTTACCCAATAACCGAAGTTAGAAGTCCTCACTACATGACATAGGCATGTATTCAAGACTTTTAACTTCGATTATTTGGTAAAAACAGAAGTTAAAAGTCTAGAATAGAGTTCGGTTTTTTTCCAAATAACTGAAGTTAAAAACCCCTTTTTAACTTCGGTTTTTTGAAGACTTTTAACTTTGCATGGATAGACTTCGGTTTATCTGCCTTAAAAACCGAAGTTAAAGTCTCTTTTTGTAGTAGTGACTATGTAATTATATGGTTAGACAAATACAAAAAATTGAGTAATTACTCCCATTTACACTCAATTCCAATTACAATGTTGCTTTCCAAATGCAACTTAAATGAATTTAATTATGGGGTTTTCATAAATACACATTTTTTTGTTTAATATTTTTACGACCCCTAAAGTTTTTTTTTTCAATTTTACTAACTCAAATTTTCAAAAATACGATTTTAAATTTTCATAATTACAAAAATACGATCTCAACTAAACATCAACCCCGCAGTAATACAGTATTGAAAAAGCAACATAAACTCAACTAGACAACAACTCCACAACAATATAGTGTTTAAAAAAATATGCATATCAACTAAACATCAACATGTTGCGTCAACCAAAAATAATATATAAAACAACATTGAAAAACTTATTACTGCATTGTACAATGTGTTAAAAATAAATTAAAAATATATATCAGAACATATGAACATAAACCCAAAATATACTTAAAAATAACATTGAAAAACTTACCACTACATTGTAAAATGTGTGAAGAAAAATTAAAAAATTACTCAATTAGAAATCAATTAAACATCAACCTAAAAATATACTTAAAGAAAACTAAATATATACCCAAAATCAACTCACACAACAACAATAAAGAAACTGAAAATTTTATATTTGCCAAAAAATTCACTAAAAGTACAAAATCAACTAGATGTCTGGTAAAATATACTTTAGATAATCTACACATATACTTAAAATAAACTAAAAAAATCACTAAAAATCAAGCCATACAACAACAACAAAAAAAAAACTAAAAATATAAATAACTAAATTGCACTCAAAATAAAAAAAATAAAAAAATAAAGCTCACAACTCTTAATATAGAAAAATACATATACACACCAGGGAATTTTTATTATTATTTTTTTTTGAAAAATCCAATCTATTAATTTTTCAATATATTTCAAAAGATTTAATTATTTAAAAGAAATATACATATTTTATATAAAATGTGCATTATGTAAATATTATAGGAACAAGTGAATGTGTGAGTAGTAAAAAGAAATATATATATATATATATGTATATCTTATATTATAAATTATCAAGGGAAATTTTAGACAGTATGTTTAATAACATACTTAATTTTTTTTAAATGCCAACATAAAATACTCTCCCATATATATGCCATTTTAAAATTTTGGACAAAAATACCCATATCACTAACCGAGACCCCTCACCTTCTCTCTTCCCAGCCAAACCAAACTCTTTCCTCTTCCTAGCCAAACCAAATTCTTCCCTCTTCCCAGCCAAACTCTCTCATTTCTATCTCATTATTTTCTCTCGGTTCACATTCTCACCATCTCTCTCAAGCGAAGCTCTCTCTCTCCCCACAGTCGCCGTCGGCACCGTCTTCTCCATCGCCGGCCACGGTAAGGTAAGACATTCGGTTGTCATGTGTTTTTTTAAAAAAAAATTTGAATCGTAATGTATAAATCGATGAAATGAGTTTGATTGTTAATCTTTATTTTGCAAAAAACGTAGCTTAAAATGGGTTTGATTCTATGTGCATTATGCAAATTCTGCAAAAATTTTGTGGGTCGATGTTCTTTCGATTCCACATCGATGCTCCATCGATGACATACAGTGAGCAATTGATGCTCCATCGATGGTATATCGATGCCATGTTGATTCTTTCATAATCGATGGTTTATTGATACCACATCGATGCATAATCGATACTGAAGTATAATCGATGCACAATCGATGCCACATCGATGCTACATCGAGTCCATATCGATGTTGATCATATATGGCATCGATTCGACATCGATACACCATCGATATCACATCGAAAATAACATCTCAATTAGATGTTCGCATCAGCATCGACATGGCATTGATGGAGCATCGATGTGGAATCGAAAGGCTGCATCGATGTACCATCGAAAGGCCATCGATGGTATATCGATGCTACATCGATGCATAATCGATGGCAAACGATGGTTTATCGATGCCACATCGATGCCATATCGATGCTGAACATATATGGCATCGATTCCATGCTCCATCGATGCTATTTCGATGGTACATCGATCCCATTTCGATGACAACAACATATTGAGTATTTTTTTATAAATTCAACTAATTCTTTTTTTTTTGTGTGGATATTTTGCAGATGCCACCCAAACGTATCCCACCACTTGAGATCCCTATGGAGGATCATTATGTCGGTCGTATGACCTATAGGGGTTCCGGGAGGTTAACAAAATTGAAGAAAAGATTTGAGGAGCATGGATTGTTGGGGAGGGTGAATGAGTTTGTTTTTGGACCATTCTTCACAGCCCCTCCCTTTTCGTTCTCTGGGGCATTGGTGCACACACTACTTTTGCGGAAGGTCAAGTCTCCGTGTGGCGATGAGGTGCACTTCTTGATGGGCCCAAACTTATGTAAGTTTGGGGTGCACGAGTTTGCCATTATCACCGGCCTGAGCTGCTCCTGTCCACCACTTGCCGTTGACATTGAACCTCACATTACTTCCTCCCGCCTAGTTGATACATATTTCAGTGTGGAACCCGAAAGAGACATTCGGTTCAGTATCTTGGAACGAGCTTTTAGTATGTGCGATGTACCTGATGATTTGTACAAGCTCGGTTTGGTTTACTTTGTGGAGGGGATACTATTGGGCGCTGAGAACGACAATGCTATTTGGCGAGATTCATTGTCGATGGTCGAGGATTTAGATTATTTTGAGAAGTATCCATGGGGATCCCTTTCATTCGATACAACTGTGAAACAATTCAATAGAGATATGAAAGCGATTGGTGGTACAATACCAGGTAAGAAGGCGAAGAAGATCACTGAGGTGGAGTCTTCTAAGGGTTTTAAGGTGGAGGCAAAGTACACTTGCAAGGGGTATCCACCAGCCTTGCAATATTGGGCATACGAGACGATTCTTGATTTACAGAAGGAACACGCTAAGCCCTGTGGATTCAAGTTCCCTAGGATGCTACAGTGGGAGAGCATAGGCCAGCCGAAGCATTTGCATTTGAAGGATGTACTTGCGAGGAGACATGTAAGTTATAATACATTTAAATAATTCAAGAAATTTTGAATTATACTAATCAACTTATGTCGTTTCTAATTTGATTGTTGTGTTTCCATTACAGTTGTCATGCATTTCTATCCTAAGGCCTCGACCAAATGAGCAAGACTTCTTTGATGCCGTATATCAGAGGACAGCGGGGGATGCTCCTAGGTATGCGATGCTGCAGAATATGATCCAGCCTGCACCAGAGGATGGAAGACCTTACGATCCTGAGGCAGAGGCTGTTGCGGTGGCTGAGATAGCCGTTGAGGCTGGCATATTTGTGGAGGATGCCCCAACAGAGTCTACTCCAGATACTAGTACAGAACCTACTTCTGCTCCTGCTCCTGCTCCTGGGGCTTATGAGGAGGTGTTGGGTGAGATAGCCAGACTATCAGGTGCAGTGGACGATGTTAAGGCCACTCTAGGTATCGTCCTTAAAAATCAAGAAGTCATATTAGAGAAGCTGGCAACACTAGGTGGTATACCTACTCCTGCACATACTCATGCACCCACTCCAACAGATGATGTAGAGTATGACATTCTCCCCTCATGTTATGAGCCTTCTGTTGGAGAAGCCACACCTTCTCAGCCAGTGCAGACGGTCTTAGGTACGACTAATCCATGAGTGTTTTTTTTTTTTTAAATATTAGATACTAATTTCTCCTTTACAAGTAAGCGCACTAGACAGAGACCAGTAAGGTACGAGGACTATACTCCAGTAGCCAAGAAACCAAAGTTCAAGGACCCAGTTACGATCCTTCCTTTAAAGGTGTTGGATCAAGATATGTTGACAACTTTTAACCGATGGGTACTCGGTGAGATTGACAACAGCAGACCGAGGAAGTTGGAATGTTGTGATGGGACCCCTGTTTGGTTCTTGAAGTTGAAGGTGGCAAAAGAATGGTTGGCAGAAACTGTAAGTCTCTTATGTTTGTTAGAACATTTATCTCATTTTAACAATCCACTCTTCCTTAACGTTACTCTATTTATTTGCAGCATCTCGACGCTGCGAATTATCTTATACGGAGACATCTTTTTGAGTTGCCGAAGCCGTACCCCGTGAAAGCCATCGTACTTGATTCATCATTTGCACAATATATTCCTGCCAGATACGAGGAATTCAAGAAAAATGGCAGGACTTACCAATGGGACTCGGACATTCTTGATTTCCTGAAACGAGATGCCAAAAAGTACAAGAAGCCTTGGGGTGATTGCAATGAGGTCTACTTCCACTGGTGCATGGAAAATCGGCACTGGGTCCTTTGCGAAATAAATTTCGCTGATTGGATGATCACTGTATTTGACTCAGAACATTCTAACTTTAGCCATAATAAGTTGTCTGAGTTGATCGAGCCTTGAACTAGGATGCTTCCATCTTTACTCAACGCTTCTGGTATGTTTAAAGGACACCCCAAGTTGAAAATAGCTAGACCGAAGATCACCGTTCCAAACTTTGATTGGCAGCGCATGTCCACTGATATTATCCCACAGTCTAGAACCAGGTAGACGTACTAAATTCAGATTTTCAATAATGTTCTCCTTTAATTTTCAATACACTCACAATAAAAATTTCTTGGTTTCAGCGGAGATTGCGGCGTATTCGCCATCAAACACTTGGAGTTCATTCTTGGAGACATTCCCTTATCATATGCCATCGAGGACAACGTTCAGTACTTCAGGGATAAATTATGCATCGACATTTTTTATGAGAATGTGTACCCTTGATGTTAGAACATTTATTTTGATTTCGATGACACACAATAGTATATTTCTCCTTAGTATTGTATATAAAAAATGTCGTTTCGATTAACAAAGTCCATTAATACACAAATATAAAGAGTAACAAAGTCCGTTAATACGCAAATAAAAAGAGTAACAAAGTCCATCAATTCACAAATAAAAAGAGTAACAAAGACCATTAGTACCCAAATAAAAAGTTTAACATTGATGCCATAAATTTCAAACACGAACTTTACAAGTTGCCCTATTATGGCCTAGACCTCCACAAGTGCTGCACTTGCGTGGAACAACAAATTTATCTCCATTGGAAGGATGGCGTTTCGTCTTAGGCCTACCTTGTTTCTTCTTTGGACGACCAATCGGGTTTTTCTGCGCAGGTGTTCTCACTATTATTGTCATAATGTCATGTGGAACAATCCACTCTTCCTCGTTACCAGTAGGATATATAGATTATGTGTAAGAGGACCTCCATGTCTCAATTTTATAGTAATCTAAACACAACGAATAAAAGTTCACCCCTCGCTTAAGGGATCCAGATAGTGCATGAGCACATGGGATACCAATAATCTGAAACACGCCGCATGTGCATGTCTTATTCAGGAGGTCGACTTCACCATTCAGCTCACCATCTAACACATGGAACTCATGCCTCCCTATTGCATAAGGAATCAAGAATCGAGCTTTCTCAGCCATATCCACCAAAATTTTCTCATAGGTCGGTGCAAGAGTTGTAGTTGTCTTCTCACTAGTTTCTTTCCTATCACAGAACTAGGACTGTAGTGTGAAGCGAATAAATTCGACGAATGTAGTTATCGGAAAGCTCCTAGCGTCCCGGGTCTTATTGTTGAAACTTTCAGCGGAATTGCTTGTCATTATATTATACCTAGTATCTAGGAAAACTAAAATTTAATAGTAACATACATTTAGAAGATTTCATAAATTAAAATACAATTGACAATGACATACCTATTTCCAGGAAAGTAAGCACGAGACCACTTATCAAAACCCATGCCTTCTAAGTATTGAGCAATGGCTGGGTCTTTTGATTTGATTTTTTCGAAGTTAGCGTGGAACTCGAATTTCCTAAAAGCATATGCCGCATTATACATCAACACATGACAATGATCAGTCTTGAATTTAGCAACCCCATTCATACTAATGTGGTGGTAGCAAGCACCGTGATAGGCATCGGGGAAAATAGTTTCCAAGGCATGTGTAATACTTGCATGCTTGTCAGATACAAACGCCAGGTCCTCGACTTCCCCAATCGCTTCCTTTAGCTTTGACATGAAATACTTCCAAGAATCATGATTCTCACTATCCACAATACCAAATGCAACTGGATATAGATGGTTATTTGCATCCAGTGCGACTGCACATAACATCTGCCCACCGTATTTTGTCTTTAAAAAGGTACCGTCCACACATAACACAGGACGACATGTACGAAACCCTCTTCTACTAACTCCGAGTGAGAAAAAAGCAATATTTGAATCGATCTTCCTCAGTGACAAAATCTGTCAACGTCCCGGGATTTTTCTGTTGAAGCATGAACAGGTACGATGGTAACTTCTGGTAAGATGCTTCCAGTGTCCCTCTGACATAAGAAAGAGCCTTCTCTCGGCATCTCCAAGCTTTTCCATATGACAACTGAATGCCATAATCATTCTTAATGTCCTTTCTTATGTTGTTTGCCATGTACGCATTCGATCTAGTCTGATATTTTTTCTTTATGCAATGACCAATAACCCAAGGTGCAGCTTGGCGATGGCCTTTATGTCGGAGGTCAAGTGAGCAAGTGTGTTTATTGGTGAAACGAGTTATCTCGAACATATCAGATTTAGGAATTCTCTTCCCCCTCAATCTCCACCCACAATCAGGATCCTTGCAAGTGATATACTAAACTTCAGTACCTGACTTCTTCACCACAAACTCGAAGTTCTGCTTCATTGCATACAAGTGTGCCTTCGTCTTCAACTCTAACTTGTTCTCAAAAACTTTCCCAACTTCTATTACTCCACAACTCACCCCAGATAACGTGGGGATAACGTAAGAGGGGCATGGGATATCTTCAGCAGTATACGCTGGAGAACTCCATCTATTTCCATCAACTTGTGTAGTTGGACAACTGCTCTCTGATCCAGCAGTCCTCCGTCCTTGGCTTTCTTGACGACTTGGCAATGGTTGTACATTTAAATTATCTACTTGAACCACATGTAGCATCGACAACTGATCCTCTGAGTTATCATCAGAACTACTGCACCCCTCAACTCTTTCATCATCATCACCAAAAAGGGCAACTGGATCGTCATTGACATAAGGCTCATACTCATACCCATCATCATGCGGGAGATTTGTTGGGGGAAAAAAAGTTTCATTATGACTGGGACCTCCCATGCATACACTTGGCCCAGGAGCTGTTTGTGGAATAGCCGTGCATGATTGATTATGATTTTCCATATTAACACTCGCTCTAGGAGATGGATCAATAAGAGCAATGTTCTTTGCAATCGAACTAACGCATAAAGGAACCTGATGTTTTAAGGACTTTGAATTTTCAAGAATAAGAGCACTAACTCCTTCATCATCTGTGATTTCAATGGGATCTACACTAAAATCATTGCATGTAAACGGCACTTCCAACTTTAAGTCAAACAATGACCTATCCACTTTCAACTTTGAATACAACTTCTCCAATAATTCTATGTAACCAACATCAATTGGTACATGTATTATAGTGTTCAAACCAGCTTTGAAATTCCATTTTTCTCCTTTCTGTTCCCAAACACCGTTGTAAGAAACAATTATATTAACTCTGGAACCTGCAAATTTACAAAAAAAAAAAAACATAAGAAAATTATAAAAATAAAGTGTAATCTATGAAGAATCGATGGTAAATCGATGCCTATGAAAATATGTATTGTAGTTCAAAATCGATGCCACATCGATGACATTTCGATGCATCATCGATGCTGATGGTTGCCATTTCGATGCGATACCATTTCGATGCCACACCAATGCCTTATTGACGCTGAACCAAATAAGCATTTATGGCATCGATTCAACATCGATACATCATCGATACCAACATCGAAATTAGATATTTGCCTCAGTATCGAAATGGCATCGATGTACCATCGAAATGTCATCGATGCCATATATGTTTATTTGGTTCAGCGTCGATGCCACATCGATGCTACATCGACGCTGAACCAAATAAACATATATGGCATCGATGGCATTTCGATACACCATCGATACTAACGTCGAAATTCACCTCAGTATCGATATGGCATCGATGTGGAATCAATGTGGCATCGATGCTGATGGTTGCCCTATGTATGCGATTCAATTTCGATGTAATATCGATGCCATATCGACGCTGAACCAAATCAACATATATGACATCGATACACCATCGATATTACATCGAAAATATCATCTAATTTAGATGTTCGTATTAGCATCGACATGGAATCGATGGAGCATCGATGTACCATCGATTTTGGAAATCCCAGATCAGAAGAACAGTTCAAAAATTGCAGAAAAAAATACAAAATCAACCGCGGAACAGTTCGAATCTAATATCTAACTATGGCATTTCATATTCATAAGTAAATTAATGAAATGATACTTACCCATGATTTTTTCTCTTAAAAACGCCAAGAAACTTCCAATCCGTTCCACCTCCGAGCTGTGAAAAAATGGTTGTAAATGAGGGATGAGAGAAAGAGATAGAGAGAAAAAATGTGTGAAGTGTTAAATTTGAGTGAGGATGGTATTTTTGTCCAAAATATAAGAGGGGGCATATTATGGGGAGAATTTTTATGTTGTCATTTAAAAAAAATTAAATATGTTATGATGCATAAAGGGTAAAATTTCCCTTATCAAAATAGTCCTTGATTGATGTGCACATGCACATCCAAATAAAACTGCAAAAAATGTAGAATGTGCCAATGTTAATAATTGACACGTAGTCCCTAATCTAGAAAAAGTTACACCATCTTTCTTTTTCTTTGTTTATGGTTTCGACCTTATCTATTATGCATGGAAGGTCACCCGTGGACCAAAATGAACTTGTAGCTCCATGGAAGAAAATCATATTAAATCTCTACTAAAGTTTCTTGAGCTTGTAGACCACCATGAAAACTATTACTAAGCGATGTTGTTGCAAAACCAAGCAATTAGCCACCATCTGCTCTGACAGCTCAAGCTGCTATTTCGCCAACTCCAGTTCTGATTATCACTATTTCTGACAGCTCAAGCAAGTCTCGTCCCCTCTGCCATCACACATCTTCTTCAAATTTCGCCCCCTCTGTTGCCGACTGTGTACACTGTATAAACAAAAAGAAAAATATTTTAATCATAAAAATGTTATTTTTTTCCGTGTAACATTATAAATGAAATTTTTTTGTCTAAAGCCAGTATTTTCTTGTAAAAATCACTTTAACTATTTCATGTCATAATCTCCTCCTTTACCATTATAGTTTGAGGCTATTAGAATACTTTCTCTTTTTGGACAATTATGCCTCTCCTCTGTTGCAATTGAAAAAAAATAGAAAATTTACATCTAATATCTTATTTAGCATTTTATTTTAAAAAATAACGAGTACTATTTTATTTACAATTTTACAGTGTGGGTATACCGTTCCTTAAACTTATTACACCATCTACTTTTTTCTATTCTTAGAGCATCTTCAATAGAGTAGCCAAAAGGAGGTGTGTTGTTATGTTTAGCACATTTTAGTAAAAGTATCACTCCAATAGTCATCTAAAAAGTGTGCTAAATTTGGCATAAGATATAGCATGGACTAAATTCGGCACAACAATAAATATATATTTTTTATTTACCATATTATCACTAATTTATGAATTAACAATTAATGACCAACCATATTACTTTTTTATTCATCTTTTTTACAATATAAAATGAAAACAATATTAATTTTTGTATATTATTAATAAATATTAAATGAATTGTTGACTTATTAAAGTTATTTGCATCTTGTGCATTAGAGCACAATTGCAAATATTGGCCAAATATGACATTGACTCATTTTTTGTTCCAAATTTTGCACAAAATTTACATCTTGCATTGGAGATGTGCAGCGTCTCATAATTTCACTTAGTTAGATAGTAGTATCGTTTGTTGTAATATTTTAGTTTTCGTGGATATTGGTTCAAGCCGGGAATTATTTGGAAACTCATAGAGGTAGTTATGGATTTTATAAGTTTAGCCTATAGTTTAGAAATATTAATTTTATCATAAAGTTTTATTATTGAAGGTGGTCCTAGAAATATTATTTATTATAACCTAAGGTTTAGATAGAATAATTAAGAATGTGACATTTGTCACACATATGTTTATTAAGGATTTAAATATTTTAGATTAATAAAATAATCAAGGATAAACCTAGGAAGTCTAGAACCTTCCCTTAGATGTTAAGATCTCATATTACTCAGTCAAAGTGGTTTAAACAACTTCAAGTGTTCTTAAAATGTACAAAAATGTGGTTTGATATATCAACGTAAGTCGATATTGTTAGGAAAATATTGTTTTGCCTCAATGGAAATGATTATAATATTACAACTCTATGCAATAATATTACAAGTAAATATAGATTGATTAAATAAGGTTACAACTTTATAACAGAAAATACAAATAAACTAAAGAAAGAAGAAGATGATGATGAAGAAGAGAATAGTGAGAATACAACTCTAAGCAAAAGATTACAAGTAAAATAAAGTGTTTAGACAAAATGAAAAGATTACAACTCTTAAACAAAATATACAAGTAAATAGAACAAGAGAATAAGAAGAAAAACAATAGAATAAAAAGAAGAACATAAACACAATCAAACTCTCACTTACACAACCTAAGTGAAGAGGATTGGGGATCACCAACTTGAACAAGGTTTAAAACCTTTGTCCAAAAGCTTATTTCCCCCTAACTCAAGCACTAAGGGATCTCTCTCTGATATTGGAAAAGCTTTATGGAATTATCAAGCCTCAAGGTGTTTCTAGCCAAGTGCTCTAGTGGATAGAAAAGTTGTCTTACAAGTGAGCTATAGGCTCCTATTTATAGAGTTTAGAGACACCCTTTGAATTTCAAATTCCACCAACACCCATGGCTGTTACCAATGTTTAATTGGATTAATATGGAATTAAAAAAGAGATTTAGGAGTTATTTGGGTTTTTTTGAGTCGTTCAACAAATATTGAAAAAACTGAAAATTGGTCAGTTTTTTGGCCTGTGGCCGCGGCCAGAGACAATGGTGGCCGCGGCCACTGGTCTCTGTCCCACAGGTCGCGGCCACTGAATGCTGGTGGCCGCGGCCATTGACCAATTTCAGCACAAAAAATTGTGTTGTTTTTCCAAACGGTTCCAAATCCTCCCAAATGATTTTGTAACTCCCAAAACACATTATTGGGGTTAAAATCATATCTCTAACAGGCATATCACATATGGCTTTATGAAATTCATCTCAATATTGTGTAACAACAATTTTACACAATAAAGGGTAATATTTGGAAGTTACAAATTTGTAACACCAAATATGTTACATTATTTGGATATATCTCATATATCTAAATATTGTAACTCTCTATTATATGTTACAATATGTGACACACTTTGTCACATTTATTTAATCTAAAACATTATATTATTATATAATATAATTTTACATTATATTATAAAATAATATAACAGATATATCGCAGCTTTGGGGGCCGATATATCACCTATGTTGATATGGAAAACATGTCGACTTCGCATGAACGAAACCACGGAGCCTCGAGAAAATGGGGCAGGTGATATATTGCCTATAGGGGCGATATATAGGCTCCATCATCATATTTTGAAACTCCGTGGAATCCAAAGCTAGAAACAGACCTCAACAACTTGGACTTGCTTTTGAATGATTTTGACCGAGTTCTGGGCATCTATTGAGCAAAAAATTCCATTTTTATTAATTTATTTATTCATTTTAAAGGGAGTTAGTTTCACTCCGTGAACTCTATAAATAGGACCCTTCACTAAGCCATTTGCATCATCTTTCAAACACTTCTCAGAGCCTCCAAGCTGCAATTTCGTTCTAGAGAGAAACACTAGGGTTTTGGGGTTAAAATATTTTAAATCCAAGCTTTTCTAAATATTTGGGAAGTAAGCTAGAGAGTGATGTTTGTATTGAGGTATAGATCAAAGCTCTATGCTATCTAAGGTACTCTAAATCCTCAGGTTTAGTTCATTGCTGTTCCTCTTATTCTTTTCTTTTACTTCAAATCCTAACTCGTTATAATGGCTTTTGATTAGGTGCTTGATTTCTTGAAACTTAAGGCTTTTGGTAAGTTCTTATCTTGATGGTTTAGATCTTCTTTTCATCTTCTTTTCTTTAAGAAACTTATGGTTTTATTGTTTGGTTTTAGGAGTTTCCAATCTCGCACTTGTCTCCAATACCACAGTTTTTGGTGGGGGAAATAAGTTAGATTTTATGTGCTATGTGTTTGTATATATATATATATATTTATGTCTTTGGTCACTTGGGAAATATGGTTGCTTAGATAGAAAATCCTGAGATTTTTATGTCTTTTAGTCTCTTGGGAAATATAGTTGCTTAGATAGAAAATCTCAAGATTTTTATCTTTATCGTAGAATATAGTTGTGTTTAAACGTACCTCTAAAGAGTAGCAAGAGGACTATAGCGGACGGTAATGAGTTGATGGTCATTAATATTGTAGTCCATTTTTATGTTTTATGTTATGCTTTAGTAGTTTTTCCTTACTGGGCATTAGGTTCATTCCTTTGTGCAGGTAAATGAACATGGAAGGCGGGAAGGATCCTAGGTGGCTTTGGCATGTGTATTGGGTGAGGACTAAAGGAATGGACCGATGGGATTGATCAAGGATGACGCTGACATTTGAGTCTTTTTATTATTTATTTATGATTTCCGCATTTAGTATTTGAACATTTAAAATAAAGGTTTAATTTTCTTTATGATTTTATGTATAAACAATGGGATCCCGTATTTTGGATTTTCTATAATAAAGATCTATTATCTTATTTATGTATCCAAAAGATAGTATTTATGTCTTAGTAGTTTTAAAGGTCCGAGGTATTTAAGTTAGTCAGGTCTTTGGTACTAAAGCCACAATTCATATGCATAAATTTCTCCTTGATACACACACAAAAGCTCCATATCTAACCACCAATGTAAGTGTTTATATTATGAGTATTATGCTTATGTTGAGACTAACATTTTAGTTAATATGTTTCTAGTAAAAAATGAATGGAGCCATGACTTATCAAGATATATGTGCCATTAAGACATTAAAAAGGATTAGAGAGCCAAGGGATACAATAGGAGTGCTAGAAAGAATCACTCTAAGAATGGTCAAATTTCATAAGGAGATGGTTCACATTCAAATCACTAGGCAAATTATGATAAAATCCATGGAACAATATGTCCTAGTAATTAGGCTTTTTAAAGACATGCCTTCTGTGGTGTCAAATTTGGAAGAATTATGGGAAACTATAGATGATGAAGATGACTTACTGGTAACCATGAGATATTATTTTCTTATACTTAGGTTTACCAATAGGTTTGAGATTCAATTCACCAATGAACAAAAGAATAATATCCTAATGAATATTCCCCACTGTAGTTTCAAGGCTTATGATATTGATGATTATGAGGAAATAACTGATGATATGCTAGATGAAGGGTCAAATGTATAAGATCCTGAATTTTAGAAATTTTACCATAGTTATTATTAGTATTGTTTCTTTATTTCTTTTGAATTATTATTGTAATAAGTGAAAATTTTCCAAATGAATAAAGTTGTTATTTTTTTTTGGCATGTATGAATTTTAGTTTGAATTTATTTTATTTTTTTAAATCATAATTAATCTAGAATAAATTCAATAAAAAATTGTTGAGTTCAGTGAGGGCGGATACAAATCAATGGACTGAGTTCTGTATTGAGAGTTTAGGGGGCCATAGTAGTGGGAATGATTTTACTGATCCCAGCCATCAGTCAATTTGGTTAACTTTTGAACAACGACAAGTTTCGAGCATGAGAATTAAGTCATATAGGGTGATTAGAAATACACTTAGAAAATAATAACGATGGCCTAATTGTCTAAGTATGGAAACAAACCCTAATTTATAAAGATGACTTACATAAATTTTTCGTAAGAAATCATAATTGATAGGTTCGAGTTATGTTTGCTTAGATTATGTTTTGCCTTAGAAATTGTAAGGGTAAGTTCTAACGTGTTTTTCTCAACTGTTAGAAATTTGCTGAAAATGTCACTCCAAAGGTCTGCATGCACTAATGGCAATGCCCCCAGCACCGCCAACGAGACTCACGAGGCCCCTCTAGTCTGAAGAAGGGGAAAACATACTGCCACAGCTGCTAATAGAAATGCACTACCTCCGATTGACAACGACGCTAAAATTATCTGATTACGACAACAAATAGATGAATTACTACAGCAACAACAACAACCTCAGCCTCAGCCAGCGGCTCAAGCACCCTAGCAAGAGCAGAATGGAGGATATTCGTATGGGGGATGGCCGATGGAAAATTACGCGCCCTATCCAGCTCAGTACATAGAGCCAGTCTTCAAGCGTTTCTGTAAGTAGCACACTCCAAATTTTGAAGGGACAACCAACCCTTTTGAGGCTGAAGAATGGCTCAGGAATGTAGAGACAAATTCGGTACACATGAACCTCATCAATGCGGATCGCATATCCTGAGTTTCTTCTCTACTGAAAAAGGATGCCCGAATCTGGTGGGATTTGGTACAGAAGACTCACGATATCACCACCATGACCTGGTGTGGTGTCCCAGAATATTTACTTAGCTAGCTAGATAGTATTAGTAGTTAGTATTAGTTTGTACTATGTCAGTTACCGTGGATTTTGGTTCAAGCCGGGACTTAGTTGGAAACTCATAGCAATAGTTATGGATTTTATAAGTTTAACCTATAGTTTAAGAATATTAATTATAACATAAGGTTTGATTAATATTGCTGATCTTAGATATATATTTATTATAACCTAAGGTTTAGATAGAACCATTAAGAGTATGACACTTGTCATAATCATGTTTATTAAGGATTTAAGTATTTTGATGAATAGTTTAATTAAAAGAAAGATCTAGAAGCTCTGGAACCTTCCAGAAACTGTTAAGATCGTATTATGACTCAGTCAAAGTTATTTACTCAATTCAAAATATGCTGAAAAAGTGCAAATATGTGTTTGATGTATCAACGTATGCCGATATATCCCAGCTATAGGGGCCGATATATCGCCTACGGAAAATACGGAAAACACGTCAACTTTGCACGAACGATAGAGCAGGGCTTGGGAATATAGGGGGAGGCGATATATCACCTATGGCCGGGGGGGGGGGGGGGGGGGCGATATATCGAATCCAAGTTGGTTTTTTTGAAAATTTGGTTTTTAATTTTGAAAATTACCCTTAACCACTTAGACCTGCCTTTGAACGATTTTGACCGAGTTATGGGCGTCAGTTGAACGAAAATTCAAATCTTTTTCATTTTATATTCATTTATTTATTCAAATTAAAAGGGGTTAGTTTCACTCCTTGAACTCTATAAATAGGACCTAGTACTCAACCATTTTCTTCATTCTTCAAGCATTTGATTAGAGCCTCCAAGGTGCTAGTGTTACTGTAGAGATATACACTTGGGTTTGGGATAAAAGCTTTATTATTCTAAGCTATTCTAAACACTTGGGAAGTGAGATTTAGTGTGATTTCGGTATTGAGGTTTAGACCAATCCATAAGATCATTCAAGGTATTCCTATCCCTAAGTTCTATTCTTCATGATTCTATAGTTTTCTTTTATTCAAAACCTACCTCTTGTTTATGATTCTTGATTAGGTATTTAAGTTCTTGAAACTTAAGGTTCTTCTTTTGTAAGTTTCTTCTTGGAGTGTTTAGAGTTCTTTTCATCTATTTTTCTTTAGATTCTCACCATTTTTACTATTGGTTTATGGGAGTGTTCTAATCCCGTTCTTGTTCCCAAATATCCCAGCTTTTGGTAAGGAAAATAGGATAGATTCACTACAAGAAAAAACAGTATTCATAACACTTAAAAAATGCTAACCGGGAGTATTGATAACGCTTCTGAAAATGCTAACATAGCCCTTGTTATTAAAAGTCCTGTCTTTTCTATAACAGTATTCGAATGTTATGTTCGATGTTATCTTAAACTATTCAATAACACATTTTTAGTTGCTATATTATTCAAATAATAACATTTAGTTAGAGTATTTGGTTATAAATTTGAAGTTTAATCTTATACTTTTTGCATAACACTTTTCAACTGTTACATTTGATTAATTTGATAGTGTTATCCCCAAAAATTGGAGATCGATGACGTGGCAATAGAGGTGACAAGTGGAAGTACATGGTCCGTAAAGACACATTAAATAGTCAATAAATACATTGAATCCTCAGAGTTGTGATAAAATTTTGACTGGCTTGAGAAGTGTCATGACCGACTAGGCATGACCTTGTCCGACCAGTCACGACATTACTGCCCAGGAGTGACATTGCTGCCCAGTAATGACTTTGCTGCCTAGAGTGCCATGTTAGAGGAGAGACATGGCATGCTAGATCAGAGTGCCATGTTAGAGGAGAGACATGGCATGGTGGACCAGAGTGCCATGTTAGAGGAGAGACATGGCATGCTAGACCAGAGTGCCATGTTAGAGGAGAGACATGGCATGCTAGACCAGAGTGCCATGTTAGAGGAGAGACATGGCATGCTAGACTAGAGTGCCATGTTAGAGGAGAGAAGTGCATGTCCTACCAGCATGTACATGTCCTACCACTTGCATATGTCCAGCGCATGTGTCCGACCAGCACTTCCGTGTCCTACCAACAAGTGCATGACTGTCCAGTAGAGGTGTGTTCGACCAGCCTGAAGGAGATATGGGTCGACCAGATAGAGGAGGACTAAGTCAAGATTCTCATAAACGCCTTCAACAAGAACCGGTCTTGGCACACGCGGGAATCTCTCGTTCTTCCCACAAATTTGGTGTTTTGTTATATTTTGAATATTTTTGTAATTTAAATGTAATAAATATAATAAAATATCTCGATTCTAGGGGATATCAAATGTATGATCCTAAGCCTATAAATACATGGCTTATGAGATCAGAAGGGGGGCTTCTGGTGAGACTTTTGGGAAATTTTGGGTCTGAGTTTTCTAGAGAGAGAAAGTACTGGTATCATAAAGAATTCTTGTATTCTTGTAATCTGTACTGAAGAAACTCAGTTGGCTCAGTTCATCTGATCTTGAGTACAGATCTATAATCACAACTCTAAGTGGATTAGGCTATTACCAACATATTGGGGCTGAACCACTATAAAAATTGCTGTGTTATTTACTTTCTGTTCAAAAACCGTATGTGTCGTTTTATTTCTCTTGAAGGCTTTATCGTTTTTGACGTTCTCACGTCATTGGCCAAAAACGCAGTCAACATTTTGGTGCTTTCATTGAGAGCCTGAAGAGAAAGACAAACGGTCCTTGAAGTCATATGGCACCTAAGAACACCAATGCGGCCTCCAAGAAGACAGGCTCCTTTAAAGAGCCTGTTAGATCAGAAGGTTCTAGCCCACAAGATCATGAGAATGAGCCTAGAGTCGTGCTCGAGGACGTGACTCCAGAAGTTGAAGAGCTCCAGGAGGCCATGGGGGCCTTCCAGGAGGAGATGGCACAACTCCACGCCAGACAGGAGGCATTCACTGAAGAGATGGCCAAGTAGAGAGCCGTGTTAGATCAGCAAAGGCGCGATATGGTCGCTAGAGGTGAGGAGATCCTACGACAACAGGAGGAGGTCAACCGGAGACATCGTGAAGCAGCACTTGTTTTGGAGGCAGCTTCCCAGTTGGCCCAAGCCAATGCCCATGCTGCAGCACGAGGAGCAGCCACCCCAGGAGCAAGGACCACAGAAGCTGGTCGTAAGAACAATGATAGACCAAGGAGGGGTGGTAATAACCCACCTGGTCGTGAGGAAGATGGAGTCCGATCGTACACTGCCTCAACCCAAAGGGAGCACTCTAGAACCCCCTCCAGAAGTCACCGATCGGGTAGTAAGAAGACTCCACCTGGGCAGGAGAAAAATAGAGCTCCTCGAGATAAGGGGACTTCACAGTTCAAAGATGGGCATGGTCGTGATGAGGCGGATAGTCATCCCATTGACCAGTCAAAGGAAAAGGAGGGCCACAACCCACGAGGAGGTGAAAACTGCCTAGAGCGCGCCAAGAAGCCTCCACTGCACCCCGACCAGCAGCGTAGTGGAAGAGAGGAAGTCCCGCGTAGTAAGCCCTTTGGGAAATCGAAGAGTACGGTGTTCGATCGGGTAGGAGCGTATGCTTCTCAGAAGGATCTAAGGGATGTTATCACCAACAAGAGGAGGACCGTCCCGGTCGAAGGGAAAAATCTGTACCGCCCTGCCAGTCAAGTAGAAATACTTGACGGTGGCGCGCCAGATGGTAATGCCCAACCAGGCGGTCAAGACCTTCGAACCTCATCAGTTGCACCAGCCATCCAAGCCCAGCTTGACATGCTAGCAGCTTCAGTGCAAGGTTTGTCGAAACGACCTTCTGAGATAGATGCGATCGACCACCGGAGTGGCAACCCATTTTGTGCTTGAATTAGAGCAGCCCAGCCACCAGCAAAGTACAAAGCACCGGTACTGCCAATTTATACAGAGAAGGCAGACCCGATAAGGCACGTAGGGAAATTCGAAGATCAGATGGAGCTGCTCGGGGTGAGTGATGACTATCGGTGTAGAGTCTTCCCCACCACCTTAACGGACACTGCCCAGGAGTGGTATTGGAAGTTTAAGCCAAACTCCACTACCTCTTGGGAAGCATTCAGGAAGGAGTTTTGTAGACAATTCAGCACTGCCCGGACTCCACCCGTTTATGCCAACCACTTGGCAGATATCAAACAAGGAAAAGATGAGTCTCTAAAGAACTATATACAGAGATTCATGAGAGAAGCCAATAGAGCAACTGCTGTAGGAGACGAGCGGAAGATGGTTGCCATATCTGCTGGGATAACTTATCGGAGTCCTTTATGGGACAGTATACATAGAAATCCAATTTCAACACTTCAACAATTTCTTGACTGGGCGGACAAATATATGAAATTGGATGATGTAATAGAGAAAGGGGAGAATGGCATAAACAATCCGGGCAGATCAACTGACTCTCCTAGTGATGGTGGAAAGAAACGTGGAAATAATGGGTCTGACCACCATGAGGAAAAGAAAGCAAAGTTGGATTCAAGTGATAAGCCAACCAAGTATGAGCCTCAATTCACTAACTACACCACTCTCTCGACCAGCCGAGCAGAGATATATCTTGCTAGTCAAGAAGAGGTTCCCTACAAGAAGCCTCCACCCATCAGGAAAGAGATGAGGAAGAGAGACATGAATAAGTTTTGTCGTTTCCATGAAGATTATGGTCACGACACGAATGAATGCAACCACCTCAAGGACGAGATAGAATTTCTTCTCCGGTCGGGCAAGTTGAGGAAGTACCGGGCAGAGACACCCCAAGGAGAAGGAGGTAGCAGCAACTCTGGTCTCAAGCGACAAAGATCTCAACCCTTGCAGCCTGGACCTGTGGACTTTACCTTAGACACTATATGTGGAGGTCCACACTTGGCTGAGGAAAGCAACGAAGCAAAGGAGAAGTATGCTGAGCGGAAGTGCTAGGATCAGAAATCACTGGAGTGGCATGCACTACAACAGTATGCTGGTGTGCACTTCAACAGTATGCTAGCGTGCTCTAGTCATCTCTACAACTAACTTATCTAATTTCTGCCTTGAATTGAATAATTGTCCTGGGCCCTTTCGACTTAGCTCGTCAGCCACCACATTGGCCTTCCCAGGATGGTATATGTAACGACCCGAATTTGCTAATCAGGCTTAGGGCCTTGATTAGTGTGCTTGGAGGGCAATAAGTGGTTTGATATGCTAATATGTGAATTTATGTGTATATATGATTATGATGCATGTTTAATTGAGTTAAATGTGCATGTGGGCCCCGTCTGGATATTAGGGGCATGAATGTGATAATGAGATATATGTTGTATATGTGTGATATGTCTGTACAGCACGATCCGAGACAGTCCTGGGGAGCGGTTAACCGAAGAGTCACAACGGGGTTGAGATTTGGACTCAGGGTGAGTCGAGGGGTAATTTGGGTATTAGATGAGTTATGGGGTTATTGGGACATGAAAATAAATATCTGGAGATATATTTGAGGATAGAATGTCTAGGCGGGAATATTTGGGGAATTTTCCATTTTTCCCTCGGGGACGTTTTGGTACCCCGAGCCTTTAGGTAACCCTTTAGACTTAAATTAAATAAAACAAAAAAGAGAATTGTTTAGAAACTTAGGGAACCGACACATATTTTCTTGAACTGAAGAATAGCTCTTGTCTCTCTCTCTCTTTCACTCTCTAAGGCTAAACTTGAGGGAAATTCAAGGGAATTTGTTGGGAATTAGGAGGATTTCAGCTGGGATACTCTAGGGACTTGAAGCTTGGGGATTGAGGATCTAACTCAGGGATTAAGCTCTACAAGGTAAGCTTTAATTACTAAGGTTTGGTTTTTAAATTTCTGCTGGTTATGGGAGATTGCATGTTAGCTAAGCTTGATTTGTCTTTGGGGGTTTTAGCTGAGTTTTGGTGCATATTTTAATGGGGTCTTGGTGTTGTTTCTGAGTTGGATTAACTGTGCTGGATATCTGGGAATATCAGTCAAGTTTTAGGATGAATTGGTTTGGAGAAAGGTTTAGGAAAATGGTGAAAAATCTGGGTTCGGTGTCGAGCGTCGCGGCCCTAGGAGGGGTGCGCCGCGGCCCGCGTGCGTGCGCGGCCATGGGAGGCCGAGAGATTCATGCGCGCCGTGGCGTCTGGTGGGTGCGCCGTGGCCCATGTGGGGGTCAGTGGGGAGCTAGCCTCTGTTTCGAGGCTAACCGCGGCTCTTGTGGGTGGGACCGCGACCCTTAGTGTCAGTTTGGGTTTTAATGGTATTTTAGGCTTGGGAACTCAAAGGGTAAGGCTCGGGATGGATTTTATCATCCGGATTGATAGAATTCAAGGTCCCGGAGGTTAGGTATTATGGCTCGGAGTTATTTATTGGGTTAGAATTTGATGGACGGATATTGTTAATGTGTTGTGACTAGGGTTTCGGCGAGGCTCACGTTAGAGGACTGTGCTCGGGGCATCGGTGCTCAGGAAGCTTGGAATTCAGGTAAGAAAACCCATGTTTCCATAGAGCTTGTGTGCAGGGCTGAGCCTAATGTGTTGAATGGAAATGATATGCAGGGCTGAGCCCTATATGTTAGAATTGCATAGCGTAGCTCTTTATTTGCTTATGCTTGAATTCTGTATTTGTTATTACATCGTGTATGATATTATGTGTGTGATCGGCAAGAGCCGGGAACGGTGTAGATTGAGAACGGCGTGGGGCCGGCAACGGTGTCAGACACATTGAGTGCAAGGCCGAGAACGGCAAGGGGCCGGGAGCAACGTTGAGCACATGGGGTGCAAGTTGCCAGGGCGAGTCCCTAGAAGGATACCTGGGATATCCTCATGGTGTGGACCGCAAACCCAAGGCTTGGTAAACGCCTGGGACAGCTAGGCCGTATGTGCTAAGCCGTTGGTGGCCTATTTATACGCTTGACTTGTGTGTATTGCATATGTTATTTGTTTGTGGGTTTTCTTGCTGGGCTTCGGCTCACAGATGCTCTGTGGTGCAGGTAAGGGTAAGGAGAAGATCAACCAACCATGAGTACAGAAGGCGTGAGGCGGCGTGTACATGTTTGGCCAGCCTGGCTGCCACGGTCAGGGGATTTTGGGTGATGCTTGTAAATGAACTTAGATTTTGTCGTTTAGTCGACTCAGAATAGATTTGTGTTGTAAATATTTTCTAAACTGTATTTTGGGATCCCAAGTGTAAACTTTTATGATTTGCTATGAAAAAAAACTACTATCTCTAATGTTTTCTTTTAATTATGGCTTAGTTACACGGTTTGACTTAAAACCTCGATTAGCGAGTTGAAAGCACGATTTTAAACTCACTTAGTAACGGCTCTAAGGAAGTAGGGCATTACAGTATAGAATATCACAATTGTAATCATTTACCAATTTCAACCAATGCCTCTGGCGCATATTCAAATCATTCTGAGTAAATAAGTACTTCAAACTTTTATGGTCGGTGTATATTTCGTACTTCTCTCCATACAAATAATGTCTCCAAACCTTTAGTGAAAATACCACCGCTGCCAATTCCAGATCTTGTGTGGGATACCTCTACTCATACTCCTTGAACTTTCTCGATGCGTAGGATGTTACCTTTCCGACTTGCATCAGTACACATCCTAGACCCTGTCTGGAAGCATCACATTAGACTACAAACTTCTCATTTTCTGACGGCAGACTTAATACTGGAGCAGTGATTAGTCACCGCTTCGATTCCTTGAAACTGTTCTCACACTTGTCTGTCCATATATAATTAGTCTTCTTATGTGTTAGTTCAGTCAATGGTGTGGCTATTCTAGAGAATCCTTTGACGAACTGCCGATAGTACCTTGCCAATCCAAAAAAGGTCCTGACCTCCGGTACACTGCTCGGCCTGGGCAAATCCCTCACTGCCTCAATCTTACTTGGGTCAACCAGAATCGTCTCCTTACTGACAATGTGACCCATAAATGTTACTTGTGGTAGCCAAAACTTACACTTGCTAAACTTAGCATATAACCTATGCTCTCTCAACTGTTATAATACCAGGTGTAGATGTTGCTCGTGCTCTGTCTCTAACTGAGAGTACACTAGTATGTCAATAATGAATGTGATCACAAACTTGTCCAGATAATCCTTGAAGACACTATTCATCAAATCCATAAAGGCTGCTGGGGCATTGGTTCATCCAAAGGACATAACCAGGAATTCATAGTGTCCATGCGCAGAATGCGATATTTGGTATGTCCTCCTCTTTGATCCATAACTAGTGGTAGCCTGACCAAAGATCAATCCTGGAGAACACTGTCTTCTTTTGTAGTTTGTCAAACAAGTCGTCGATCCTAGGTAATGGGCACTTGTTCTTAATGGTCAACTTGTTCAACTCTCTGTAGTCCATACAAATCATTACGGATCCATCCTTCTTCTTGACGAACAACACTGGAGCACCCCACGACAAAAAACTCAGTCTGATGAATCCTAAATCCAGTAACTCCTGCAACTGAATCTTCAATTCCTTCAACTCTACCAAAGCCATTCTATAAGGTGTCCTAGATACTAGCTCTGCCCCTGGCGCCAACTCTATGGTGAACTCGATCTCTCGGTGTGGTAGCAACCTTGGCAAATTTGTGGGGAACAAATGAGGAAACTCACATACCAGTCTGGTCTCACCCGGTCCAACCGAAACAACTCTAGAAGTATCCACAATTTTTGCTAGGAATCCTATGTCACCCTCTTGCATTAGGTGTAACGTCCTCCTAATCCAGGACTGTTACACTGTGTACTTTAAATTGTGTCAGACTTGCTAATCAAGTCATTTGGATTAAAACGTTTAACTATGGTTAATGTCAAGGGTTAGGGTTAAAAAATTTGGTCAAAGGAACCATTGAATTTTATTTAAAAAATTTCATACATTCATGGGATCCCAAAATATTACAAACAAATTCTTAATGAAGTGTAGGTATATCAAAAATTACATCCAGCCGACCTAAGTGGCAAAAACAGGGCTGCAACCCTAGTTCCTCTAAGATATCCTTGGCCATGGTGGTCGAGTAGTCGCATATGTACATGCCTCCACCGAAGCTCTCCAACTCATGGTTGGTCAAGCTTTCCCTTCTCCTTACCTGCACCACAAAGCACTCGTGAGCCAAGGCTCAGCAAGAAAACTCTACATGTGCATAAACAGAAAATACAGATTTCCAAATACTTATCTAACATGTCCAGGAATAATAACCTACACATACAGTCATTTAGTTACAAACAAATGGTCATTGGACCAAATTTGCAGTCGCTGCCCTGAACAGTTGACCATAGAGCCAACCCCGGGGTCTATGCCCTAGCTATGTGACCATAGAGTCACCTGGGCCCTCGCCCTTAGCTCTGAGCAACTAGCCATAGAGCTAGCCCAACACCTTTTGTTTTCCAATGACCATAGGGTTGGCCAACGTAATAGTACGTTGCGGATTTAGGCCTAAGCCTTTCGACCAGCGCGCAGCGCGCTTTTGTCGTCCATGACTAATAAGTCGAGCCCTGATCCAGGTATTCAAACTTCAATACAAAAACATACATGAATAGGCATATCCCAAAAAAATGAATACACATGCATGTTAATCACATAACACCATCGAATAACCATACTCATAATGCTAATCATACCTATTTAACGGGACCTCATGCTCTAGCCACAGAATCAATGCAGCAAACATGAAACACTTAAGCAGGTATAGAATATTCAAGTAGGTTCAATCAACATGTGAAACAATAGCTTAAACATAAACATTCTTAGGGGCCAAAGCCCTAATCATAATTATTGATAAAAGTCGGGCTAAGCCCTAATCATATATAACACGTATTTGGTGTAGTTTTGTTACCTTAGGTCCGAGTATAGTGTAAAATAAGGATGACCCTCGAGCACGATCCCAGTTTCGAGCCCCTAACGATAACCTAGTCACAACCATAATATAGGATTCCATCAATAATAAGCAAGTAAAGGCTTCTGGACCAAGTCCTAGCCTCTGGGACCTCGAATTCCACTAAATCGGGTAGTGGAATCGATCCCAAGCCATAAGGAAAAGGTCCCGTCATTAAAAGATCCCCCAAGGCCAAAACTGCCCAGGTGGGCCACGACTTGCCCTTGAGGGTCACGACGCGCCCCTCTAATCCGAGGCCCTCTCCCTCTGCCAAAGGGATGTGGGCCGCGACCTGCCCAAGAGGGTCGCAGCGCATCTCCCAGACAAAGGTCTCCCAGGGCCCTGGGTTCAGCTAAGTCGCGACCCCTCATGAACAGAGCCGCGACTTGGCCTTGCGAACCTAGATTTTCCTCATTTTCCAACAGCCGAATTCAACCCAAACTAACCCAATTTCACCCCCAAAACTATAATTCAATCATCACAATAGTTCTAACATCTTCCCAGCAACAAAACCCATCAAAAATCTAGTTATAAAACTCTTCAAGAATAGCCAAACTAAGCCTAATAATCAATGGAAATCAAGGTCCAAAGCTTACCTGAACTGCGGTTTCAGTCTCTCTAGTTGTAGCTAATCCACTCCCAAGCTTAAGCCTTTAATCTCCAAGCTTCAGCCAGAAATTCCCCTTAATTCTCAATGATTTTCCTTAGAAGAGTTGAGAGAAAAAAATTCAGAGAGAGAGAGGGAGAGAGAAAGAGTCAGTTGGTGAGCTGCTAGAAGTGTTTGTGTGTTTCTCTTTTTGTTTCCTAGGGCTTAAGTGACTTAAGCTAATCTCTAGGCTCGGGGTACCAAAAACGTCCATGAGAGAAAAATGGTCAAATTCCCCAGTATTCCCTCCTAAACTCACTAACTCCAAATATATCCCCAATTATTCATTCCCATTACCTGATAACCCAATTAAATGTCAAATACCCCTTGACTCACCCAGAATCGGGTATTGTGTCCTGTTGTGACTTTCCCGCAAAATTTCTCCCTAAGATCGTCTCGTGCCGAGTAACTCAAATAAACTCACATAATAATGTGGTCTCACACATATATGCACACATATATACATATACAATTATGCCCAAAACGGGCCAAATTACAAAAGTTTCCCTTTTAATAAGAAACAGGTCCACACGCATATGTAATACCCCTAAACATGCACCCCTAGTTATATTATCATATATCTCACATAATCACAATCAAATAAACATATAACACTATATATTGCCATCATGGCCCCCTAATCAAGGCTCTAAGCCTCATTAGGTAATTTTGGGACGTTACATTAGGTCTCTAGCCTTCAGTGCCAAAATCATAGGTACTCGCGATTCACTCACTGTCCCCATGAATACAAAGGGTACCTCCCCTTCTGGTTCAAAGGTCACCATCCTGGGCTTCCCGTCAATCGTTGCCCCATACTTTGATAACCAAGCCATTCCTAGGATCATATCAAAGTCATCAATTAATAACTCAATCAGGTCCACAGATATCTCCCTACTGTCTATCTCTACTGGCAATGCTCTAACCCATCTCCTAGAGACTACCTATTCCCCAGTCAACAACATAGTCTGAAATCCCCTAGCATACAAATCACTAGGTCTACACAGCTGATCTATCACTCTAGCAGAAACAAATGAATGAGTAGCCCCTAAGTCAATCAATGTAATAAAAGAAGAACCAGCACTAGAAATCTGACTAGCCACAACCAAGGGGCTAGCCTTAGTCTGGGTCAAGGTAAATACTCTGGCAGGAGTGAGATTGACGCTCTGTTTCGGCTCTTCCTTCCTGGCTTGTGGGCAGTCCTTCCTCGGGTTATTGATGCTCCCACAAGTAAAGCAGGCCCTGATTCTGCACTATCTTGAAGGTTCTTCTGGATCGATGTTTATTTCCTCGAGCTCTTCTATTTCTTTAAGCTCAAACATGTCTTCACCTACCGGCGAATCAATGTTGTCCTGTTGGGCGACTTCATCGATTCCTTCTCGAGGTTCTTCTGTCCTACGGGTAACTTCCATTTCTTGAGACTCCTCATTTTCTTCACCTATAACCATCGCCTGCTACCCGGGTTGTGATTTTCCCTTCATAGCAATGTTGTAGCATTCTCTGGCGGCGAGCTGGTCTCTTCTTACCATGCATATTCCCGAGGTTGATGGGAACTTCATTGCCAGGTGTCGGATCGAGGTGATGGCTTCAAAAGCCATCAGCACGGGTTGTCCCAAAATCGTGTTATACGCGGCCGGACAATCGATTACCACGAACTCAAGTATTTTAGAGACAATTCGTGACTCTTCTCCCAATGTAACCACCAGTCTAATTGTCCCTATGGCTGTCATTCCTTCACCTAAAAATCTGTACAGAGTCATTGACGTCGCCTTCAAATCGATTACGAACAATCCCATCTTTTCTAAGATGGACCTAAAAAGCACATTTGTGGAACTTCCGTTATCCACCAGTATCCTCCGTACCCTTCGGTTAGAAAGCTGCACAGTTACCACCAGCGGGTCATTGTGTGGGAATTGAATGTGGCTAGCATCCTCTTCCGTGAAAATGATTGGTTTTTTTTTCCAACCGCTGTTGTTTCGATAACCGCTACTCTGGGACAAACTCCACACCATTATGAGTTTTTAACTCATTAATATACCTCTTTTGGGCCTCGTTGCTCGTGCCTGCCAAATAATGTCCTCCGACAATAGTAGTTATATCTCCTCCTACTATCAATGGAGGGTCGACCTGATTCATCTGAGGTCCAGGCTGACCTATCGGGGCATTCAGTGCTAGATGAGGATTCTGCCTGGCAAGTTGATTGGGGCTACCCAATTTCGGATGTACTGGGCTAATGGAATAGCCTGAATGAGAGTCTCAATCTTATCCTTCAGCTATCGACAATCATCAGTGTTATGACTGATGTCATTGTTGAATCGGCAAAACTTTGAGGGGTCTATCTTTGCCCTCTGATGCCTTAAAGGTTCTGGCTTCTTCCACGGGAGGCGATTAGAATTTTCCAGGAAGATATGCTCCCGGGTGTCTGTTAGGTCGGTGTAGGTGGCATAAACGGGCTTGAATTTCTCCACAGACTTGTTCTTCTTTGTGCCATTCTGATCACCCTCACCATTCCCCTTGTTGTTTTCCGCTTGGTTATTATGGGTAACAGGTTGAACGTAGCTACAACATCTGTCACTGCTCCAGCAAGTTGGATAGGGGCCTGGCTGGTTCCTACGACAGCAGATCACGCCTCTTCCAGGTTTATCCGCTCTTAGGCTCAGGCCAAGAATTCATCTACACTTTTAACTCATTTTCATTGGAGTTCTTGCCACAAGTTGCCTCCCACCAGGATTCCTGTCCTCATTGCCATAAACTTGGAGCTATCATCAGCGTCCCTAGCTCGTGCTGCAACATCGGTGAATCTGCTCATATATGCTTTCAGTGATTCACCAGGTTGTTGTTTTACATTGGCCAATGAATCGACCTATGCAAGATCTACCTGTGAAGCTCGGAATGCTTTCTTAAACTCAGAAGAAAACTTCTTCCATGAGCTTATCAAATTCTTCTTGTATTGTTTATACTACTGTCTGCCAGTTCCGACCAAAGTCCTGGGGAATAGGATATACCTTAGATCGAGCCTGACAATGTGGGCCATCATCATTGTGTTGAACATTCTGGGGTGATCGGATGTATCTGTGTTTCCATCAAATGTCGGCATGTTCGGCATCCTAAAGCCAATAGGATACGTTGCTGCTGCAATATTTGGAGAGAAAGGTTCGAGCTCTTCATATAAATTGCAATCATCCACCCCCTTTCCAGATAAGAGTCTCTTCATTTGTTCCTCCATCAAGGCCAGTCGCTCAAGGGTGAGGTCCTTGGTCTCTAGGTTAGTTGGGGGCTGTTCAGTAGCTCCCATCCTATTGTATGCATTTGATGGGTTGTTGTCCCTCCAAGTCCGAGCTTGGTTAGGTGGGACATTCCCATTGTCGCGTACGATAGATGGACCTCCATCATGTCAAGTATAACTAACATCCTCATTTCGAGCTAGATACCTTATTTGTGAGTTCAAATGATCACACGGGTCGGGCTGTGGATCATACCGTAGACTTTGTGATGAGCTCAGATGATTCATTAGGTTGCTTTTAGACCTATCTCCACGTTGGCTCCCTGTCTAGTAACTTCCATTTGCAAAACTTACAGCCCGCGACTGAGATTGAGGACCTGGATTCTTAGCACTTGCCCATGGGGCCTAAGTATCTACTAATGGGGGAGGATTTCTCCTACTGTTCCCACGAGCTAGAGCATCTCGTTGTTGGCAAGGTGGTGTAGGATGTCTAACCGGTGATGGTGGATGCCTTATTGGCAAGGCTATCCTTGTTCCATCAGGATGAACTAAATTAGCCCGCCTCGACTCTACGCCAATGTCCTGACTTCTCAGTGCCTGGGGTTCTGATCGTGTCACAGGAGAATTCGGTGGAGCATTTTGCCTCCGTGATCTTGTCCTAGCCCACCCTGGTGGGTTGTTGTGGGCATTCCTGGGAATCTGCGAATAAGGCACGGAGCTGGGGGTCACAGTTCTAACCGACCGACTAACATGCTGATGATGACCCTTGTGATGTCCAGTGGGCTGAGAACTCAGATGGTTTTGCTTTGAAGGCATAGAACTCGGAGTGGCGGTCCTGACAGAACGACTAGGTTTAGATCGATTATTCTTGTGGGACTTATGAGACCCATTTTCCCTCTTTCTAACATTAATGTCGCTTGCAAGGGGGGGTAACCAAGCCAAGACCTCCTCGATCTGCTTGTCTGCCCTAGCGATATGGCTCCTTAATTGGGTGTTTTCCATGTTGATGATAGTCAAGTATTCTGGATTAGGATTCGATGGGAGTGACGCTGAACTCCCAGCATCGTCCTGACCCACCGGTTGTTTTCCAAGACATTGTTAAACAACTAGGCCCCTTTCAGCGGGAACAGCAGTATGATGGGCCTCCTGCCCACCAGTCTGTTCCATCTCATTGTCATGCATCGATCGAGTGAGTACCATGATGAATGTCAACTGAAACTTGTGAAGCACTGATTTCCTCTCAATGAAAGCACCAAACTGTTGACGCGGTTTTTTACCAACAGTAGATTAAGAAAAAAAATTGGGAGATTAGTGCTAAATTATAAACTGTAACGAAATAAGAAGAACCCTCTCGCACACACACAACTTTTACGTGGTTCGGTGGTTAAAATCCACCTAGTCCACGAGACAATTTTATTGCTTTTCTCTGTCAATTTCTGCTGAGTTTTAGTAATACAAAAATGTTGTCCCCTTCCCTGTCCATTATCCCTGATATTTATAGGGGAATTTCCTAGACAGTTTTGGGTAACCACGTGAATAAACAAGGTATACATTTAATACAGATTATTCCCATTTACATTGGGATATGATTTGATATTAGAATAGAATATACTCCTGCTATCTCAGATAATAAATGGTAAATACACAATACAGCTTGGGCATTAATGAGCGTATAAGGAGCCTTCAAATCTCTTGGGATCCTTCAGTATGCGTTCTGTCTAGGTTTCCACAAGGTGAATATCTCACCCGAGCTCATGTTCAAAGACTATCTGCACCTTAGCGCGTATTAAGCTTAAAGCGCCCAAATTTGGATCTAGCCAATATAGGTCTCGAACTCGATTGTTATCTAGAGAGGCAGTGTGATAATAACCTATTTATCATGTACGAACTAGATTGAGTCTTGAGTTGCTCACATCATTGTTAACCAAATATCCTACTTGGTTATTTTCGACATCTTCATCTGCCATCTGTACCCGAGCTGAGTGATTGAACTCATGCTAATTTTAGGGTACAATAAATACATTAATTACATAATATCCCATGATAATTGGGATTTAATATCAGATAACAACAAATCCCTAAGGAATATGGATATCCTAACAGCTGTTGTGTGCAAAACGTGTAATGCCCCAAATTTCCTAATAAGGTTTAGGACCTTTATTAGGAGGTCGGGAAGACCATAATTGATTTATTGTGCCATTAAATAATTATATGAATGTTTATGTGAATTATATTATGATATGATGGTAAATGCATGCATATGGGTCCATTTTTAATTATAGGGGCATTTTGGTAATTTGGCCCGTTGAGGGCGTAATTGTGTATTTTCATGCATGCGGGTGAATTATGATTAATACCACATTATATTTGGATTTTTTCGAGCCATTCGTCATGAGACGATCATGGAATGCAAGTTTTCGGTCTGGTCATAACGGGGTTAATTTCGGGGCTCGGGATCAGTCTCGGGGTGATTTGAGGATTAGTACATTACCAAAAATTAAAGGATAATGGGGTATGATTTATTAGCATTTGGGAATATTGAGAATAACAGGAATTGGAGGGTGTTAATTACGATTAACGAGACAGGCGGGAAATGACGATTTTGCCCTTGGTGGCTGTTAAGGCTTTTATTTAGGCGTGAGGGCATTTAGGTCTTTTCACCCTAAAGGATATGTCTCAACCATTACAGCTTAGAAGGCTGTAGAAAAAATAGAGCATTCTCCTCTTCCTTCTCCCGTACACCATTTCCTCTCCATTTCTCTTTGGTTTTTGAAGCTTCATTTGAGGAATCAAGCTAGGGAACCAAGCTGTGATAAGCTAGGGTTGGGTTCTACCATTGAAGAGGGTGCTAAGCTGTGATTGAGGTGAGTTTCTAGCCATTAAAACCTTAGTTCTTGCTCTGTTTTCATTTGGTTTTCAGTTTGGTTTTTGAGTTGGAAAGTTAAGAATTTGATGGATGTTTTGGCTAGGGTTACTTGGGTTGTGATGCCTAGGACATATGTAGATGATATTTGGGTTCAATTAGGGATTTAAATGGTGTTTGGGAGCTTGTTTTTTAGGTTGGAAATGGAAAACTCGAAGGAAGAAGAACCAGGGTTGTTCCAGCCTGGTCCTAGCGCTGTAGTGCCCAAGGGTGGGCGCTACAGCGCTGTCTAGGGCCAGACTACCCTGGTTGTAGCGCTGGGACGCTAGGGGGCAGCGTTGTAGCGCTACCCTATTTTCTCAGATGCATGTTTTGGGTGTTTTAAAGGGATTAGAGCCATGGCCAAAAAGCCTAGTGACTGTTTCGTCACATGGCTATCGATACTAAGCCCCGTAGTGACTTGCTCGTCAGTCACTCATTATGGTTAAACAGAACCTCAAAGTGATATTCACTCATCTGTTCAAGGCTATAGGCTCTGTATGATTATAATGATCATCATTCGCATGGCTGTGGGTGCTGATCCTCGTGGTGACTTGCTTGTCAGTCACTCATTATGGTTAACGGACCTACAAAGTGTTAAATCACTCATCTGATTGGGATTGACTTTAAAGTCATCCATTCAGGAGGGTCAGATTCCTCATTCTAGATTCCCCAGCATTGTCTGAACTCATTTGCATGCTTGAATAGGCTATAAATTTCTAGGCATGCCAGATATGATTTTGTGACATAATATTACTGTTCATGAGTATATTGAGTTTTCTTGCTAAACTTCGGCTCACGGGTGCTATGTGGTGCAGGTAAAGGCAAAGGAAAGCTAGACCATCCTTGAGCTGGAGAGCTTAGGTGACGATGTGTACATATGCGGTTGCTCGACCGCCACAGCCAAAGGTTGAAGAGGAACTAGGGTTAAACCCTGTTTTGCCGCTTAGATCGGCTGGTTGTAAATATTTTCTTATAATGAACCTTTAAATTATATTTTTGGGATCCCAATGTATACATTAAATGTTTTAGTGAAACGTTATATCTTAACCAAAAAAATTAACCCTAAATCGCTAATCATACTTAGTTACATGATTATGGCCAAATGACTCGATTAGCTAGTTTAGCATTATTTAAAATGCACACCGTAACAGCCCCTGGAGTTTAGGGCATTACAAAACATGTTGTTGATCTCAAATGCAAGGTTAACGCTTTCTCGAGATCAACCAAGGCTATAGGCTCTGTATGATTATAATGATCATCATTCGCATGGCTGTGGGTGCTGATCCTCGTGGTGACTTGCTTGTCAGTCACTCATTATGGTTAACGGACCTACAAAGTGTTAAATCACTCATCTGATTGGGATTGACTTTAAAGTCATCCATTC